>NC_139512.1:356677928-356817928 GCF_947247035.1 Vipera ursinii | reverse complement strand
CCTCCATCCCTCACTCCCTTTCTCTTCCTTCCTCTCTCTCTTCCTCCCTCCCTCCTTCTCTCTTTCGCCTGTTTGGTTTTTCTCCCGTTGACATCAACAGCCTGGGCGGGGGGGGGGCAGCAAACGCCAGAGAGCATCGCTGTACAGGTAGTCCTCGACGTACGACTGTTCGTTTAGCGCAGAGGTAACCAACCTTTCTCGGTTGGCGGACTGGAAGGGAGGGGACCACATGTTACGCGCACGCGGACAAGGCCACGAGCACACGTGCGACGCCAATGGGGCAGCGCCAGACCCCACGTGAAACTCGCTAGCCCTGCCCCGTCCTTGCGCTGCACAGCATCCCGTTTTTGTGCCCTGTGGCCGCGGCGCAAGCACAAATGGGGTATGTGTGTGTGTGTGTGAGTGTGTGTGAGTGTGTGTGCGCACACTGGCTAGCCTGTCCCACGGCCCGGTGGCCCTGGCCCGGGAGTTGGCTGTGGCCCACAGATTGGGGACCTGATTTAGCAACCATTCTTTTCAGCCCTGCTGTTGCGGCCTCACGTGTATCAAAATTTGGACGCTTCGGCAACCGGTTCACCTTTGTGACGGTCGCGGTGTCCCAGAGGGGGGGTCACGCGATCCCCTCTGGCGACCTTCTGACCCGCAGAGTCCATGGGGGGGGGGAGAAAAAGCCGGATTCACTTAAGCGCCGTGTCGCTCACTTTTAACAACCGCAGAGATTCACTTCGCGGCCAGGGTGGTCGTAAAACAGGACAAAGCCCACTTCGCAACTGCCTGGCTTAGCCCTAGAAATGTTGGGCTCCACTGCGGCCGTAAGGTCGAGGACTTACGACCTGTAGTGTCAGGACCTGAAGGGACACCGCTGTCCACCCTTCTGCTTGTTTCGTGGACAACCAGGGGATGTGGCAATTCCTGTCTGGAATGGCTAGTCTCATCGGGGTGTGTGTGTGTGTGTGTGTGTGTGTGTGTGTGTGTGTGTGTGTGTAACAAGGTGGGATGGGGGTGGGGGTGAGCTGAACTGATATCTTTTCGATGCAAAGAAGCTCTTCCTACCGGTAGCTGGATCCTGCTTTGCCCACTCTCCTGCACACACGTCACATTCTTTCAACACAACCGTTTCCTCCATTGCACAAACTTAAGTAAAAGACAGACAATGGGAAGAGTGAGTCACTGGGCAACATGTAGCATGTGTGTCCCCCCCTCCTCCCTCGGCCAGGCTAGCCTCCTCCAAGGCGTGGACTCTGGCCTGCCCTTCCTGACCACTCAAATCTATCAGGATAGAGCGGGAAGGGACCGTGGAGGTCTTCTAGTCCAACCCCTAACTCAGGGGTAGGCAACCTCAGCTCTTTTACGACTGGTGGACTTCAACTCCCAGAATTCCTGAGCCAGCCACGCTGAGGGGAAAGGGAGAGGTTTCTAAGCTGAGCCATGCTGGCTCAGGAATTCTGGGAGTTGAAGTCCACGAGTCATGAAGGGGGCCATAGTTCCCCCATGCTGACTGAGGAATTCTGGGAGTTGAAGTCCACCAGTCACGAAGGGGGCCATAGTTCCCCCAAGCTGGCTCAGGAATTCTGGGAGTTGAAGTCCACCAGTCATAAAAGAGCCAGAGTTGCCTACTGCTGCCCTAACTCAAGGCAGGAGCCTTATACCATCCCAGGCAAGTGGTCTATTTTTTGAAAACTTCCAGCGATGGAGGACCCACAACGTCAGGAGGCCATTCAATTCTCCTCCTTTTTTGCTGTGACTGCTGGGAATGAAATAGTGGGTAGGAAGGACTGTCCAGAAGTCAATCAGAATCCATCAATCAGAATAGAGCTGGAAGGGACCTTGGAGGTCATCTAGTCTGACCCCCTGCTCAGGCAGGAAACCCTGTAACCATTTCAGAGAAATGGCTGTCTGGTCTCTTCTTAAAAACCTCCAGTGTTGGAGCATTCACAGCTTCTGGAGGCAGGTGGTTCCGCCGGTTAATTCATTTACAGAATCACAGAAGTGGAAGGGACCTTGGAGGTCTTGTAGTCCACCCTCCTGCTCAGGCAGGAGACCCTCTATCTCATGTCAGACACATGGCTGTCCAATCTTTTCTTAAAAACCTCCAGCGATGGAGAAGGAAGGAAGGAAGGAAGGAAGGAAGGGAGGGAGGGAGGGAGGGAGGAGGAAGGAAGGAAGGAAGGAAGGAAGGAAGGAAGGAAGGAAGGAAGGAAGGAAGGAAGGAAGGAAGGAAGGATAATAAAGTTGGAAGGGACCCTGGACCATTTCAGACACATGGCTGTCCAATCTTTTCTTAAAAACCTCCAGCGATGGAGAAGGAAGGAAGGAAGGAAGGAAGGAAGGAAGGAAGGAAGGAAGGGAGGAAGGAAGGGAGGGAGGGAGGGAGGAGGAAGGAAGGAAGGAAGGAAGGAAGGAAGGAAGGAAGGAAGGAAGGATAATAAAGTTGGAAGGGACCCTGGACCATTTCAGACACATGGCTGTCCAATCTTTTCTTAAAAACCTCCAGCGATGAAGAAGGAAGGAAGGAAGGAAGGGAAGGAGGGAGGGAGGAATGAATGAATGAATGAAGGAAGGAAGGAAGGAAGGAAGGAAGGAAGGAAGGAAGGAAGGAAGGAAGGAAGGATAGCAGGATAATAAAGTTGGAAGGGACCCTGGACCATTTCAGACAAATGGCTGTCCAGTCTCTTCTTAAAAACTTCTAGCATTTACACCTTCTGGAGGCAAGGAGTTCCACTGGTTAATTGTTCTCACTGCCATGAAGTTTCTCCTTAGTTCCAGGTTGCTTCTCTCCTTGATGAGTTTCCATCCGTTGCTTCTTCTCCAGCCTTCAGGGGCTTTGGAGAACAGCTTGACTCCCTCTTCTTTGGGGCAGCCCCTGAGATACTGGAAGACGGCTATCATCTCACCCCTTGTCCTTCTTTTCTCTGGAGTCTAGACTACCCAGTTCCTGGTTTTGGTCAAGAGGCCTTCCGTCATCTTAGTAAGTTGCTTAAAACTTACCACCAGGTTGTCTCCTTTGCGCAACACGGAGAAGGCAAAAGCTGGACAGCTGCAGAAATGACAGGAGCCGTAGCAAGTGTAGAGTTTTCCCGAGCTGCCCACCACCTGCAGGGTGCGGGAGAATGGGTCGTTTTTTTTTTTTAAAAAGGAGAAATTAAAATTATTATTTTTTTTAGAAAAAATTAAATCAGTTCAATCCGGGTTTTTTTTTTTTAAAAAAGGAAGATACGCCTCTTCATAGCAGTAACCGGATTCGTATCATAAACTGCACAAAGGTGGCCTACGTTGTTTTATCTAGGTTGCTCTCGACCTGGTGGCATCCAAAGGAGTTAGACCACACTTCCCATCATCCCCAGAAAGCAGGTGCGGGGGGGGGGAGGATAGACACTGCCTTAGGATGAGTGGTGGCATCCAAAGGTGTTAGACCACACCTCCCATCATCCCCAGGAGAGCAGGTGGGGGGGAGCTGCTCTAGAATGATGGGGGCCTCCAAAGGAGTAAGACTACAACTCACATCATCCACAAGAGATCAGTGGGGGGACGCTGCCCTAAGGTGTATCGGTGGCCTCCAAAGGAGTTAGATTACAACTCACATCATCTCCAGAGAGAAGGTGGGGTGAGACAGTGCCCTAGGGTGATCGATGGCCTCCAAAGACTACAATTCCCATCATCCCCAGAAGAGCAGTTGGGGGGGTAGATGCTGCCCCAGGATGATCACTGACCTTCAAAGTTAGATAGTCATAATAAGAGTTGGAAGTGTCAGACTAAAAGTCCCATCATCCACAGGAAAGCAGGTGGGGGACAGATGCAGCCCTAAGGCAGATTTGTGGCCTCCAAAGGTGTCAAGACTACAACTCCCATCATCCCTACGAGCACAGGTAAAGGAGAAACATTGCCCTATGACGGATGGGTGGCCTCCAAAGGTGTCAAGACTACAACTCCCATCATCCCTAGGAGCACAGGTAAGGGAGAGACACTGCCCTATGACGGATTGGTGGCCTCCAAAGATGACAAACTACAACTCCCATCCTCCCAGGGCAGTGGGGGAGACGGTACCCTACCAGGGTAGGCAACCTTGGCTCTTTTACGACTTGTGGACTTCAACTCCCAGAATTCCTCAGCCAGCATGGCTCACCTTGGAATCCTCTCCATTTCTTCTCAGCAAGTCTGGCTCAGGAATTCTGGGAGTTGAAGTCCACGAGTCATAAAACAGTCCAGGTTGCCTACCCCTGCCCTACCCCTTGTAAAATAGATAACTAAAGGAAACCAGGATCCCTGCAGAGTGGACAAACCAGGACGGACAAACCAGCTTTCTACTCTCAAATCAGCCCGACGGAACGAGCCGATTGGGGCTGTAAACTGAGGCAGTCCTAGAAGAAATATATCACATTTAGTGGTAAATGCAATTTGAATTAAGCCCCTTTTTCGGAAATTTAAAAGGCTCATGATTCAAGTTAATCCGACCGGCCTCCGCGAAAGGAAGGCAGGGAGGAGGGAGAGGAGCAAAATGACCAGCCGAGGGCTGGAGAGATAAAAAAAAAAAAAGATTCATGATAGGTAAAGGTAAAGGTTCTCCCGCACATGCGTGCTAGTCGTTTCCGACTCTGGGGGCCGGTGCTCATCTCCGTTTCAAAGCCGAAAAGCCAGCGCTTGTCCGAGGACATCTCCGTGTTCATGTGGCCGGCATGACTAGAAGCCAAAGGCGCACGGAGCACTGTTACCTTCCCACCGGAGTGGTCCCTATTTTTCTACTTGCGTTTTTACGTGCTTTCGAACTGCTAGGTTGGCAGAAGCTGGGATGAGTAACAGGCGCTCTGTTACGCGGCACTCGGGATTCGACCCGCCAAACTGCCAATCATCGACAAGCTCAGCGTCCTAACCCACTGAGCCACCGTGTCCCTCTGATTCATGATAGAAAAATAATTAAAATTCCCATCAGCCAAAAGGCAGGCAAGACGCATGGGCACACCGGAGGTATTTTCACGCAAATGACCTCAAGCTGCAATGCGGGAAGCAACAGCCAGAGTAATCTAGTGCTTAAAGCACTAGGCTAGAAACCAGGCGACAGGGAGTTCTAGTCCCACCTTAAGCCATGAAAGTCAGCTGGGCGACTCTGGGCCAATCGCCAGGCGACAGGGACTTCTAGTCCCACCTTAAGCCATGAAAGCCAGCTGGGTAACTTTGGACCAATCACCAGGCGACCGGGACTTCTAGTCTCCCTTAGCCATGAAAGTCAGCTGGGTGACTTTGGGCCAATCACCAAGCGACAGGGACTTCTAGTCTCCCTTAGCCATGAAAGTCAGCTGGGTGACTTTGGGCCAATCACCAGGCGACAGGGACTTCTAGTCCCACCTTAAGCCATGAAAGTCAGCTGGGTGACTTTGGGCCAATCACCAGGCGACAGGGACTTCTAGTCTCCCTTAGCCATGGAAGCCAGCTGGGTAACTTTGGACCAATTACCAGGCGACCGGGACTTCTAGTCTCCCTTAGCCATGAAAGCCAGCTGGGTGACTTTGGGCCAATCACCAGGCGACAGGGACTTCTAGTCCCACCTTAAGCCATGAAAGTCAGCTGGGTGACTCTGGGCCAATCACCAGGCGACAGGGACTTCTAGTCCCACCTTAAGCCATGAAAGTCAGCTGGGTGACTTTGGGCCAATCACCAGGCGACAGGGACTTCTAGTCCCACCTTAAGCCATGAAAGCCAGCTGGGTAACTTTGGACCAATTACCAGGCGACCGGGACTTCTAGTCTCCCTTAGCCATGAAAGCCAGCTGGGTGACTTTGGGCCAATCACCAGGCGACAGGGACTTCTAGTCCCACCTTAAGCCATGAAAGTCAGCTGGGTGACTCTGGGCCAATCACCAGGCGACAGGGACTTCTAGTCCCACCTTAAGCCATGAAAGTCAGCTGGGTGACTCTGGGCCAATCACCAGGCGACAGGGACTTCTAGTCCCACCATAAGCCATGAAAGTCAGCTGGGTGACTCTGGGCCAATCACCAGGCGACAGCGACTTCTAGTCCCACCTTAGCCACGGAAGCGGGCTGGGTGACTTTAGCCCAGTCCCTCTCTCACTCAGCCTCACCCACCCCACAGGGTTGTTGTGGTGGGGCAACTAGGAGTAGGAAGGAGTGTTGGATATGTTCCTTGCCCTGAGTTACTTGCACAAAAAAAATAAAGCCGGGATACAGACGAATAAGCAAAGAAACAAGTGAAAGCCGGCTAATGGGCAGGTGGTGCCCAGTGGTGCCATCCTATGCGAGGGTGGAGGGAGGGGGAAATCAGGGTGGGGGAGAGGAATTAAGATCTCCCAAATTGACACATGGTAAAACGGGGTCCTTATCTCTGTGGCCACAGACCCCGGGGCTTCATTTTTAGAAAGGAATTTCCAGTAACAAAGACTATTTCGTCAGTTCCTTGGAAGCTGGAGTTACCCGAGAAGAATGCCTCAGCTTTGCTAGGATTGTGTAAACCTCTTCTCTTATCTCTTTCCCAACACTGGGGGACTTAAGATGGGTTAGGGTTCAGCTCTGAGAATCCCCCAGCCAGCCTGCTTTAAGAGGGGTGGGCTTCATCTCCCAGAATCCCCCAGTAAGCATGCTTTAAGAGGGGAGGACTTCCACTCCCAGAATTCCCCACATGGCATGCTTTAAGAGGGGTGGACCTCCACTCCCAGAATTCCCCACCTGGCATGCTTTAAGAGGGCTGGACTTCCACTCCCAGAATCCCCCATTCAGCATGCTTTAAGAGGGGAGGACTTCATCTCCCAGAATTCCCCAGCCAGCATGCTTTAAGAGGGGTGGGCTTCCACTCCAGAATTCCCCACCTGGCATGCTTTAAGAGGGGTGGACCTCCACTCCCAGAATTCCCCACCTGGCATGCTTTAAGAGGGCTGGACTTCCACTCCCAGAATCCCCCAATCAGTGTTCTTTAAGAGGGCTGGACTTCCACTCCCAGAATCCCCCCGTCAGTATGCTTTAAGAGGGGTGGCCCTCCACTCCCAGAATCCCCCAGTCAGCATGCTTTAAGATGGATGGACTTCCACTCATGTTGGCTGGGGAATTCTGGGAATTGAAGTCCACTCATCGTACAGTCCCCAAGGTTGAAATCCCTTCTCTGGAGAGACAAGAAGAACTGCAAAAGGGGAGAGATTGCCGCAGGAAAAATGGCCCAGTGACCAACCCCCCACCCCCAGCACCCCATAATCCACTGCTCCCCTTCTCAAGCACAGACAGGGGGACAATTCCAGTCCTCGTGTTTTTCGTCTCCTTTGCCGCCGTCTCTCTCTTGCGTCCCTTTCCTCTTTGTGACCAACAACTCATTTTTCAGCCTGGCAGAATTAATCCATTTATTCCCGCCCGGAGGGTGGGTGAGCTGCCATCAGGATGAAGGGGTAATTAAGATGAAAATCACCTCGAAATCCCAAATAGAATAATGGAGATAAACGGATAGAAGCAGAACGGAGAGCTGTGGAAGGGGGGGGGGTGTCGGAAGGGAGAGGGGGGAGTGCTGGGTTCGAAAGAGGAACAGGGCACCACCCAAGGCTGGCGAACCGGTTCGGGATGCCTGTTCTTTGGGTTTCTCCCGCTGAGCCGACAAGGCTGGGGTTCAGATGCTGGCTACAAGCGGTCCTGGACTTATAACCGTTTGTCTAATGACGGTTTGAGTGACTTAGGGCCATTTTCAGGCAGCCTCCCCACGTCACGGGATCGAAATTCAGAGGCTTGGCCACTGGCAGGTACTTATGACTGTTGCAGCGTCCTTGGGGGTGGGTGGGTCACGTGATCCTCTTTGGCGACCCTTCTGACAGGCAGTATCAGCAGGGACGCCGGATCCACTTAACGACCGTGTGACCGACTCAACTACTGCAGTGCTTCACTTAACAACGGTGGCGGGAGAAGTCGTAGAGTGGGTCAAAACTCACTTAACGACCGTCCTGGTCAGCAACAGAAATTCTGGGCCCCATTCGTAAAGCGTGAAAACGGTCGTCGGTCGCTTTTTCCTAGTGCCCCCCCCCCCCGTAACTTCGAACGGCTGTTAAATGAACGGTTGTAAGTCGAGGACTGCCGCGTAACAGCTTTTCCGAGGGACAGGTTTTCTTCGGAATTTCTGTTCTTCTGTCCCTGGGCTCAGAGGAGGGGCACTGGGTGTGTGTGTGAAGTGGCCGGCAGGTAGAGGAAGGAGCCGTACCTGATACGCCGTCCTGCCGCTTGGAGACACGAGCCGGGTGACCGACTGGCGGTCCACCAAGTCGAGAGCCGGGACGACGGAGGTCCCAAAGACGAACCTCAGCCTGGGAAGAGTGGGGAGAAGCCAAACATTTTAAAATTGTCCTCCTTTTGTTCTGAAGATGCCATAAAAACCCTGCAGTGGAAGAAAGAAGAGGAAGAGGGAGGAGAAGGAAGAAAGAAGAGGAGAAAAAGAAGGAGGAGGAGAAGAAAGGAGAAAAAGGAGGAGAAAAAGAAGAGGAGGAGGAGAAAGAAGGAGGAGAAGGAAGAAAGAAGAGGAGAAAAAGAAGAGGAGAAGAAAAGGAGGAGGAGAAGGAAGAAAGAAGAAGAGGAGGAGAAGGAAGAAGAAAGAGGAGAAGAAATCAGAAGAGGAGGAGAAGAAGAAAGAGGAAGAGGAGAAGAAAGAAGAGAAAAAGGAGGAGGAGGAGAAAGAAGAAAGAGAAGAAAAAAGAAGAAGAGGAGGAGAAGAGGAGGAGGAGGAGAAGAAAGAAGAGGAGAAAAAGAAGGAAGAGGAGGAGGAGGAGGAGAAAGAAGAAGAGAAGAAAAAAGAAGAGGAGGAGGAGAAGAAGAGGAGGAGGAGAAGAGGAGGAGGAAGAGAAGAAGAAGAAGAAGAAGAAGAAGAAGAAGAAGAAGAAGAAGAAGAAGAAGAAGAAGAAGAAGAGGGTTTTGGGTTAAGGTTTTAATTTTTAATTATTTTGGAGCTTTTTAATTTAATTTTATTTTAACCTGTATATATTTTGCTGTTTTAATTTGCCCTGTAAACTGCCCTGAGTCCCTCGGGAAAAGGGCGGTATATAAATCTAAATAAATAAATAAATAAATAAATAAATAAATAAATAAATAAATAAATTTATTTATTTATTTATTTATTTATTTAACATGTAAGATCCACCCTGGCAGGGTGCTGAAAGAAAAACCAGGAAGGGACCTTGGAGGTCTTCTAGTCCAACCCCCTACCCAGGCAGGAAACCCTCTACCAGCCACGCTGAGGGAAAAGGGAGAGGTTTCCATGCTGAGCCACACTGGCTCAGGAATTCTGGGAGTTGAAGTCCACGAGTCATAAAAGAGCCGAGGTTGCCTACCCCTGGTCTAGGCCTAGGCCACTTTATGACTCGTGGACTTCAACTCCCAGAATTCCTGAGCCAGCCATGCTGAGGGGAACGGGAGAGGTTTCCATGCTGAGCCACGCTGGCTCAGGAATTCTGGGAGTTGAAGTCCACGAGTCATAAAAGAGCCGAGGTTGCGCCTACCCCTGCCCTCGACCATTTCTAATCGACAGAATACAGATTAGTCCTCAACTTACAAGGGAGCCCAAGGTTGTCATTGCTAAGCCAGGCAGTTCTTAAGTGAGTTTGGCCCCCTTGTACGACCTTTCTTGCCACGGTTGTTAAGCGAATCGCTGCCGTTCTTCAAGTTAGTAACGTGCTTGTTAAATGAATCCGGCTTCCTCTGTTGACTCTGCTTGTCAGAAGGTCGCAAAAGGGGGGGGGGGGGTCACGTGACATCCCCGGGGACGCTGCGACCATCGTAAATGTGAGTCAGTTGCCAAGCGTCCGAATTTTGATCCCGTGACCAGGGGGGATGCTGCGACGGTCACACATGTGGAAACCCTATTTTTTCAGGGCCGTCATAACTTCGGTCGCTAAACAAATCGTTGTAAGTGGAGGACCCCCTGCGATCGATTTCCGGAACCAGAATGGAATTTTCTACCTGCCTTGAGGATGGAATGCAAGAGCATCATAAGGCTTCCTCCCCAGAACAGGATAAAGGTAAAGGCAAAGGTTCCCCCGCACATGCGTGCTAGTCGTTTCCGACTCTAGGGGCCGGTGCTCATCTCCGTTTCAAAGCCGAAGAGCCAGCGCTTGTCCGAGGACGTCTCCGTGGTCACGTGGCCGGCGTGACTAGACGCCAAAGGCGCACGGAACGCTGTTACCTTCCCACCGGAGTGGTCCCTATTTTTCTACTTGCATTTTTACGTGCTTTCGAACTGCTAGGTTGGCGGAAGCTGGGACGAGTAACAGGCGCTCACTCTGCTATGCGGCACTCGGGATTCGACCCGCCAAACTGCCGACCTTCTGATCGACAAGCTCAGCATCCTAACCCACTGAGCCACTGCATCCCTTTAATAAATATATATATAGAGAGATATAGATATATATATATATAGGTAAAGGTAAAGGTTCCTCCGCACATGCGTGCTAGTCGTTTCCAACTCTAGGGGCCAGTGCTCATCTCCGTTTCAAAGCTGAAGAGCCAGCGCTTGTCCGAGGACGTCTCCGTGGTCATGAGGCCGGCATGACTAGACGCCAAAGGCGCACGGAACGCTGTTACCTTCCCACCGGAGTGGTCCCTATTTTTCTACTTGCATTTTTACGTGCTTTCGAACTGCTAGGTTGGCAGAAGCTGGGACGAGTAACAGGCACTCACTCTGCTACGCGGCACTCGGGATTCGACCTGCCAAACTGCCGACCTTCTGATCAACAAGCTCAGTGTCCTAACCCACTGAGCCACCACGTCCCTGAGAACAGGGTTAGGATGGTGTATTTCAATTGTATGTCCTGGATGGCGGGGAGGGAACTGCCAAGGATCTTTTTTGGCTGTCATCACCACTCTCTGCACCGCCTTCCTGTCCAAAGCAGGGATGCTTCCAAACCAGACCGTGATGCCGTATGACAGGATGCTCTTGATCGTCCCTCTGTAGAAAGTGGTCAGGACAGGGGAAGGAAGATGTGCTTTTCTCATGCGACGCAGAAAGTGCAGGCACTGCTGTGCCCGCTTCACCAGTGTCTCGCTGCCGCACTGCGGGGCGCAAAAGCGGGCCGCCACTGTGCTGCAAGGTGCAAAAATGGATGCTGCTGCGCCACGGGGTGTGGAAATGGGCCACCGCCGTGCTGCAGGATGCAAAAACAGGGCTGCCGCTGCGCCACGCAAGAATGGGGCAGGACTAGTGAGTATCACGTGGACACTAGCCCTGCCCCATTTGCGGAGCGCAGGAGCTCGCTGCCCCGTGCGCGCGCATGCGCACGCATGTAAAATGCTCCCCTCTTCCCTTTTCCTCCGATCCGCCAACCGACAAGGGTTGTTGACCTCTGCTTTAAGTGGAAAGGCTAGATCTGGGTTTCAATTTTAAGATGCGTGGACCGATTTAAAAGCAGCATCAGGTTTTCTATTAACGGAAGGGGAAATCGCTCTCTAATCCCACATCTCGGCCGGCGGGACAGGATTTGCCAGGCAGAGCAGAAAACCTGATCCTGATCTGGAGGTTGGCGCAAGGCCCACCAGATGGACGGGGGGGGTGGGTATCTCGAAAAGCCGAGTGAAGTCAGCTGTCAGTCTTCATTCTGCAGGAAAAAGGACGAGACGCCGATGGGCTGATGTTGCAAAGCCCCCAAAGCCAAGCCAAGATTTGTGGGCCTCCTGTTTCAGGAGTGACAGGCAGGAGTCGGGGGGGAATGTCTTTACAGAATAACAGAATAATAGTTGGAAGGGACCTTGGAGGTCATCTAGTCTAACCCCCTGCTCAGGCAGGAAACCCTATACCAGGGGTGTCAAACTCAATTTCATGGAGGGCCGCATCAGCATTGTGGTTGCCCTCAGGGGGCCGGGTGGGTGTGGCCAGGGTGGGCGTGGCCTACTGGGTGGGCGTGGCTAGAGTGTGTATGGCCTACTGGGTGGGTGTGGCCAGCTCTACATCGTTGGCATCAAGGGTGCCTATGGGGGCCTGGGCAGGAGTGGGACAGATCTGAGGGTCTCTGGCAGAAGGAGGGTCTCTGGGCCAGGGCCAAGGCAGTGGGGGCCGTTCCCTCACTCTTTCTAGGATGGCTTTGCGGGCCACATGAAACCACTTCGCGGGCCGGATCTTGCCCCCGGGCCTTGTGTTTGACATGTCTGCCCTATACCATTTCAGACAAATGGCTGTCCAGTCTCTTCTTAAAGACTTCCAGTGTTGGAGCATTCACCACTTCTGGAGGCAGGTTGTTCCACGGGTTAATTGTTCTAACTGTCAGGAAGTTTCTCCTTAATTCCAGGTTGCTTCTCTCCTTGACTAGTTTCCATCCGTTGCTTCTTGTCCTGGTTTCAGGTGCTTTAGAGAATAGCTTGGCTCCCTCTTCTTTGGGGCAGCCCCTGAGATATTGGAAGACTGCTATCATGTCACCCCTCACCCTTCTCTTCGTTAAACTACACATACCCAATTCCAGCAACGGTTCCCTATATGTTTTAGTCTCCAGTCCCCCAATCATCTTTGTTGCTCTTCTCTGTACTCTTTCTAGAGTCTCGACATCTTTTTTACATCGTGGTGACCAAAACTGGATGCAGTATTCCAGGTGTGGCCTTACCAAAGCCTTGTAAAATGGTATTAGTACTTCACCTGATCTTGATTCTCTCCCTCTGTTAATGCAGCCCAGCACTGTGTTGGCTTTTTTGGCAGCTGCAGCACACGGCTGGCTCATATTGAAGTGATTGTCTACTAAGACTCCGAGATCCCTCTCACAGTTACTACTATCGAGCAAGGTACCCCCTATACTATACCTGTGCATTTGATTTTTCCTGCCTAAATGTACAACCTTACTTTTTTCACCCTTGAGTTTCATTTTGTTAGATAGCGCCCAGTGTTCGAGTCTGTCCAGATCCTCCTGTATTTTAAGCCTATCTTCTGGAGTATTGGCTATTCCTGCTAGCTTGGTTTCGTCTGCAAATCTGATGAGTACGCAAGTCTCTCTTTGCTTGCCAGGAAAACCCCAAATCTCCTCCACCAATCTTAATCTAGCCCATTTTTTTCAAACCGTGGCAATTTTAAGATCCATGGACTTCACTCTCGGGGGGGGGGCGTTTCCAAGCCCAAGCATCTTAAAATTAAAACACCGATCTATCCTTTCCACTTTGAGGTTGGATCTTTTCTAATTTCTTTCCAATTCAATTTTATTTTCTTCAATATAAACTTCAAAACAAAAAAAATTGCGAGGTTTCGATCTGAATTTAAAAAAAAGAAGCATAGAATTTTACCAGGAAGGAAACGGAGAGACATTGATCACCACCAGAAAGCCACATTCTCCGCTGTGCACCTTAAAACCCACGTGCGCCTCATACCGTCACCACATCCCTGCTTTGTGGGTCTGTATAGCTCGAAAAAAACACACACACACACCCATTCGTAGGACGAAAGCCGTTACTGCCCTTGCAACCGCCGCGCGCAATCACCGAAAGCCATGCTGTTGAGCAGAGCGGGGACTTAAAATATGCAATGGAAAGTTTTGCAGCGTGAAGGTTGCGGCCTACATGCACCAATGTTGCAGCCCCGTGTGACGTTTCACAAGCTAGCTCGTCTCTTCTGCAGATGCCACAACAAAGAGCAGCAAAATCATCTTCCAAACATAAAAAAAAATATTTAAAAAATCTGAATTTTGAAGCCTTCTCTGCACTGGGGCGGGGGGGAAGGACTTCCTTTGGCTGGAAACAGAATAGCAGAGCTGGAAGGGACCTTGGAGGTCATCTAGTCCAACCCCTTGCAGGAAACCCTATACCAGGGGTAGGTGTTGTGATTCAGGGTCAGCCTGTGGGTTCGGCAGTTGGGTCGGACGACTCAGAGGAGGAGGAGGAGGGGGGTGTTGAAGACCTTGCTGAGGGGGTTGAAGATCTTGCTGATGAGAGCCCTCAGCCAGGCCCCTCCCACTTGGTCACCACGGAGACCCAGCTGTGTGAGCCTGACAGCGTGGATGAAGATGACCCACAGCTGGCCCTGTTCAAGGACGCCCGACGCAGGAGGCAGTCAATTAGAAGTAAACAGAGGAAGGCAATGGGGCTTCTCGGAAGGAGGCAGAGAGAAGCCATGCCCTGAACTCTATATAAGGGGAATGTGTGGGGAGGGCTGGTTTGCTGAAGGCAACCGCTTGGATAGTTCGTGTTTCTTAAAGCTCCTGTTTCTTGGTTCGTGTCTTGTTTGTTTTTGTAGCTATAAATTTGGCAGGCGTAATTCCAGCCTCTTGCCGTTTGTAAAGGGGTTGTCCCTGCCTTTTCTGCAGGGCTGGTAGCAGCTGGTACAGAACAGTAGGCAACCTCGGCTCTTTTATGACTCATGGACTTCAACTCCCAGAATTCCTGAGTCAGCTATGCTGACTCAGGAATTCTGGGAGTTGAAGTCCATGAGTCATAAAAGAGCCGAGGTTGCCTACCCCCTACCCTATACCATTTCAGACAGATGGCTGTTCCGGTTTCTTCTTAAAAAGATCTCAGATCTCAGCTGCAACAGGGGAATCACAGAATCCCCGGGGACGCTGCGACCGTCATAAATACGAGCCGGTTGCCAAGCGTCTGGATCTTGATCACGTGACCCCGGCGGGAGGCTGCAACGGTTGTGGGTGTGAAAAATGATCACCGGTCCCCTTTTTTTCCCAGCGATGTCGTAACTTTGAACCGTCACTAAACGCAACATCTTAAGTCAAGGACGACGTTACCTCTTTTCCGTGGCAACTGGAGGACGAGGACGGAGGGAAAGAGAGAAAAGATCAGGGCTGCGGGACTTAGGGACCCGAGAGAGAGACGGTCAACTCTGCAGGGCTGATCGTAAAGTTGGAGTGACCGTTAACGGAGAAAGTCTCATCTCTAAGCCAACGCCGCCCCCTCTTCCCCCCTCCCCTTGCCTCATTCCTGCAAAAGGGGACAATAATTATGATATAAGGGACGCGGTGGCTCAGTGGGTTAGGACGCTGAGCTTGTCGATCAGATGGTTGGCAGTTTGGCGGGTTGAATCCCGAGTGCCCCGTAGCAGAGTGAGCGCCTGTTACTCGTCCCAGCTTCTGCCAACCTAGCAGTTCGAAAGCACGTAAAAAATGCAAGTAGAAAAACAGGGACCACTCCGGTGGGAAGGTAACAGCGTTCCGTGTGCCTTTGGTGTCTAGTCATGCTGGCCACATGACCACGGAGACGTCCTCAGACAAGCGCTGGCTCTTCGGCTTTGAAACGGAGATGAGCACCGGCCCCTAGAGTTGGAAACGACTAGCACACATGTGCGGGGGAACCTTTACCTAATTATGATATGTTTGCAGAGTCCCTGTTGTTAATTGGAGAGCTGGGCGGCCGCAGCAGGCCGTGAGAAATCCTATCGTGGTCACCACGATGCAGAAAAGATGCTGAGACTTCGGAAAGAGTGCAGAGAAGAGCAGCAAAGATGATTAAGGGACTGGAGGCTAAATCGTATGATGGACGGTTGGGGCAACTGGATACGTCTAGTCTAGGGAAGAGAAGAACCAAGGGTGACAGAATAGCCTCTTCTTTCTAGTAGGTCACAGAGAATTATAGAACCACAAGGCTGGAAGGGACCTACTGGACTTTTTTCAGAAGACATGGAGTTTTAAGGCTGAGATGCCTCTAAGGCACAGTATCTCCAGCTTGGCCATGTTAAGAATGCCCCAGCCAGCCTGCTTTAAGAGGGGTGGACTTCAACTCCCAGAATTCCCCAGCCAGCCTGCTTTAAGAGGGGCGGGCTTCAACTCCCAGAATTCCTCAGCCAGCATGCTTGAAGAGGGGTGGACTTCCACTCCCAGAATTCCCCAGCCAGCATGCTTGAAGGTGGGTGGGCTTCCACTCCCAGAATTCCCCAGCCAGCATGCTTGAAGGTGGGTGGGCTTCAACTCCCAGAATTCCCCAGCCACCATGCTTGAAGGTGGGTGGGCTTCAACTCCCAGAATTCCCCAGCCAGGATGCTTTAAGAGGGATAGACTTCAACTCCCAGAATTCTCTAGTTAGCATGCTTAAAGACGGGTGGATTTCACCACACAGAATCCCCCTGCCAGGGTCTCTAAGCTTGAGCTGGCGGCCCTCATTCCAAAGCAAAAAGCTGGTGAATTCAAACAAAAAAACAACAACAGTGAAAGTACTCACGCCAGAAGAAGCTCATCCGAAACTGCAAAAAGAAAAGAAAAGAAAAGAAAAGAAATACAAAAAGGAAAGGAATAAATCAATATTAATTTCTAAGCAAGGTGCCAGCCCAATACAGGAGGGGTCTCCAAACGTGGCCCTTTCATGACTTGTGGACTTCAAATCCCAGAATTCCTCAGCCAATATGCTTTAAGACAGGGGTCTTCCAACTTGGCCCTTTTAGGACTGGTGGACTTCAACTCCCAGAATGCCTCAGCCAGGATGCTTTAAGACAGGGGTCTTCCGACTCGGCCCTTTGATGACTTGTGGACTTCAACTCCCAGAATTCCTCAGCCAGGATGCTTTAAGACAGGGGTCTTCCAACTTGGCCCTTTTAGGACTGATGGACTTCAACTCCCAGAATCCCTCAGCCAGGATGCTTTAAGACAGGGATCTTCCAACTTGGCCCTTTTAGGACTTGTGGACTTCAACTCCCAGAATCCCTCAGCCAGGATGCTTTAAGACAGGGGTCTTCAAACTTGGCCCTTTCAGGACTTGTGGACTTCAACTCCCAGAATCCCTCAGCCAGGATGCTTTAAGACAGGGGTCTTCCAATTTGGCCCTTTTAGGACTTGTGGACTTCAACTCCCAGAATTCCTGGCTGAGGAATTCTGGGAGTTGAAGTCCACACGTCCTGAAAGGGCCAAGTTGGAAGACCCCTGCTTTACAGGACTCAAAAGGCCTAAATGTATCCCGGAGTGAGTTGGCGAGCAAGCTACAAATCACACTGACAGAATGAGGGAAGCGTCCGTCGAAAGAAACTCATTTTCTCACGAACGGAAAGAGCACCCTTTGTTCCTGAAAAGCTATTTGAGCGTCCTGGGGGATTTGGCCACATCACTTGGCACTTGGGAATGCTACCTCCTGGCAGGCCGACCGATGGAAAAAAAACAACCCAGCTGGATGAGGAGAAAGGCTGTCGTCTTCCAGTGTCCTAAAATTACCTGGATGAATTTTGCTGGGGTTTTTTTTAAAAGCATTTTTAGCCTCAAAATGGGGACTGGCAGACCTGCCCGTCCGCAAACTGACAAAACCTGAGCAGAACCTGCCTGCACCCATTTCAGAACTCATGGCGTTTTTAAGGACGAGAGGCCTGTAAGCCTCCAGCAATTTAAGAGGGGTGGACTTCAACTCCCAGGATTCCTCAAGCAGCATACTTGGAAGACGGGCTGACCTCCGAGTCCCAGGATTCCCCAGGCAGCATGCCTTAAGATGGGTTTGATTTCAATTCCCAGAAAGCCCCAGCTAGCTTGTTGAAGCCCACCCCTCTTAAAGCATCCTGGCTGGGGGATTCTGGGAGTGGAAGTCCGTCCATCTTAAAGCATGGCTGGTTGGGGAATTCTGGGAGTGGAACTCCACCCCTCTTAAAGCTTGATGGCTGGGGAATTCTGGGAGAGGAAGTCCATCCACCTTAAAGCAGGCTGGTTGGGGGATTCTGGGAATGGAAGTCCACCCCTCTTAAAGCAGGCTGGCTAGGCAATTCTGGGAGTGGAAGTCCACCCCTCTTAAAGCTTCCTGGCTAGGGAATTCTGGGAGTGGAAGTCCACCCCGCTTAAAGCATGATGGCTGGGGGATTGTGGGAGTGGAAGTCTACCCCTCTTAAAGCAGGCTGGCTGGGGGATTCTGGGAGTGGAAGTCCATCCCTTTTAAAGCATGATGGCTAGGGAATTCTGGGAGTGGAAGTCCACCCACCTTAAAGCATTTTAAGACTTTTCTTGCCACAGTTGTTAAAGTCAATCACGGCAGTTGTTAAGTTAGTAACACAGCTGTTAAGTGAATCTGGCTTCCTCATCGACTTTGCTTATTAGAAGGTCGCAAAAGGGGATCACATGACCCTGGGACACTGCGACCGTCATAAATATGAAGCAGTTGCCCAGGGTCCGAATTCTGATCACGTGATCACGGGGATGCTGAAACGGTCGTGTGAAAAACAGTCATAAGTTCACTTTTTTCACTGCCGTTGCACCTTTGAATGATCACTAAACGTACTGTTGTAAGTTCAGGACGGCTAGTAGTTTGATTTTAGCCTGCTAAATAATTTTCATAATAAACTTTCTACTTCAACAGGAAATTAATAAGTATAGGATAGGTGGTCTCTGACTTACGATCACAACTGAGACTGGAACCTGCCACTAAGCGAGAAGATAAATTGAGTCGTGCAACAATTTTAGACTGTTTTTTTCCCCAGAGTTGTTACATAAATCACTGTGGTCATTAAGTGAATCGCGGGGTCGTGAAACGAATCTGGGTTCCCCTGTTGATTTGGGTCGTCGGAATTGGTTGGGGGTTTTTTTCTCAAATGGCGAACACGTGATGCTAGGACCCCCATGATGTGACATCATAAATACATCCCCATTGCCAACGTGTGTACAATTTGATCAGGGGGATGCTGCAACGGTCATAAATGCGAGGACCGGCCATAACTTCGGAGCGGAATATCTTACTCTGCGGTTTACTGAATCAGCTTTCTAATTCTGAAGAGCACAATAATTTTTCCTTGTCCGCTGAGAGCAGCTGATGGCCGAGAGAGGGGAAAAAAAATCACTTGTGCCAAAGTGACCTCTTTATACGGAATAATTTCAGTAAAATGGCACTCTCTGCTGGTCACTGGCCGGGATTAGAACGGATCCCTTCTAGATCTATTTTTGCAGGCCATTTTTAAGGAGAGTCTGGAGGTGGGAGAGTGCAGCACAAGTGGTCCTCCGCTTGCGACGATTCGTTCAGCGACCCAAGTTAAAATGACACTTATTAAAGTGACCGTTTTTTTAATGTTTAGGACGGTTGTAGCCTCTCCATGGCCAGGGCATCAAAATTTGGATGCTGGGTAACTGGCTCACATTTATGACGGTCGCAGCGTCCCGGGATCCCCATTTCGGGACCTGCTGACAGGCAAAGTCAAAGGGGGGGGGGAAGCCAGATTCATTTAACGACCGTGTTACCAACTTAACAACCGGAGGGATTCACTTAAGAAGGGTGGCGAGAAAGGTTGCGAAAGGGGGAAAAAAAATTTCACCTAGCAGCCGTCTTGCTGAGCAACGGAAATTTTGAGCTCCATTGTGGTCGTAAGTCAAGGACTGACTGTAAGAGCGTAAGTCCATCACTTACTCTGGGAAGTTTCGCCGAACGATTTCTGGATCTCTTGAAGCAATTCTTCCGCTACGACCGGCAAGGAAGGGTCCATCCTAAGAGCCGGGATGTGGGTCCTTTTTCCCCTAGCAGGGAGCGAAAAAGAAAGCGTAGGATTGGCAAGGAAGAAATAAAAAATATTTATTTTAATTGACCGAGCAACAGAGAGAGACAGAGACAGAATCCTTCACCACCTCTTCATCCTTAAGGAATCTCATGGTTTAGTTATTTACTTACTTGATTTAGATCCCACCTTTATAGTTTTTATAAAAAAAACTCAAGGCAATGAACACATCTAATATTCCTTCCTTCTGTTAGTTTTCCCACAACAACAATCCTGTGAGGTGGGTCAGGCTGAGAGAGAGTGAATGACAGGATAAGAATTCCCAGTTTCCTGGTGATTGGCCCAGTCGCCCAGCCGGCTTTCATGACTAAGGCGGGACTAGAACTCACCGTCTCCTGGTGATTGGCCCAAAGTCGCCCAGCCGGCTTTTATGACTAAGGCGGCACTAGAACTCATTGTCTCCTGGTGATTGGCCCAAAGTCGCCCAGTGGGCTTTCATGCCTAAGGCGGGACTAGAACTCCCAGTCTCCTGGTGATTGGCCCAAAGTCGGCCAGTCGGCTTTCATGCCTAAGGCGGGACTAGAACTCCCATTCTCCTGGTGATTGGCCCAAAGTCATCCAGCCGGCTTTCATGCCTCAGGCAGGACTAGAACTCACCGTCTCCTGGTGATTGTCCCAAAGTCACCCAGATGGCTTTCATGCCTAAGGCGGGACTAGAACTCCCAGTCTCCTGGTGATTGGCCCAAAGTCACCCAGCTGGCTTTCATGCTTAAGGCGGGACTAGAACTCACTGTCTTTTAGTGATTGGCCCAAAGTCACTCCGTCAACTTTTGTGCCTATGTCTGAACTAGAACTCACATCTCCAATTTTCAAGCCCGGTGCCTTAACCACTAGGCCAAACTGCCTCTCATATTTTTCCTTTTCCATGAAAAGGGTTTTCAATCACCCTCCAAGCCCTTAGTGCATCTCCCGAACACCGAATCCGGCCCTTGTTCAGGAAATGTCTTTCTTTTTTTTTTAACGTTCCCAAAGACCAGATGTTTTTAATAATAATAATAAGAAGAAGAAGAAGAAGAATTATTTCTCAGTCTCCTGAACCAGACATGACCCATGTGCATCAATTCTGCCTCCTCATTAGCCCTGTCGGAAGGGAAAAAGATTTTTAAAAAGGGAGGAAGACGCAACTTAAGGAGTCCCGTCCCGCAGGTTTTTCTCCGTAATAAGAGGGAGGAGAGCTGAAACCCATTTGCCTTGCAGCCTGAACCCAGATAAGGTCCCATTTTGTCGGTTTCGTCACCCCTTCTGCTGTCCAAGAGGTGACTTAGGAATGTTCAAAAGCTGGTGTGAATCACCTCCTAAATATTTACACGCCGGGGTGGTTGTTAAGAGCTTAATAAGGAGGAGGTGATTGAGAAAGAGAAGAAAATGATTCATTGCGGACGGAGTCCACAGACCAGCCACCCTAATGATAGATGCGTCAAAATTGATTTTTTTTAAAAAAAAATTACCGTATTTAACTAAAAGGAAGACTGCCCTGCATTTACGGTGATCTTCATTCCCCCCTGCAAACAAAGATTAAAAAGCAAAAAAAAAATGCCTGCCCCTTTCCAGTAGGGACAGCAAACCCCAATTAAGGTAAAGTAAAGGTAAAGTTTCCCCCGCACATGCGTGCTAGTCGTTTCCAACTCTAGGGGCCGGTGCTCATCTCCGTTTCAAAGCCGAAGAGCCAGCGCTTGTCCGAGGACGTCTCCGTGGTCATGTGGCCGGCATGACTAGATGCCAAAGGCGCACAGAACGCTGTTACCTTCCCACCGTAGTGGTCCCTATTTTTCTACTTGCATTTTTACGTGCTTTCAAACTGCTAGGTTGGCAGAAGCTGGGACGAGTAACAGGCGCTCATTCTGTTACACGGCACTCGGGATTCGACCCGCCAAACTGCCTTCGACCTTCTGATCGACAAGCTCAGCGTCCTAACCCACTGAGCCACCGCGTCCCTCAAACCCCAATTAAACCCCCCATTTTGTTAAACCAGGGAGAGAGAGAGAAGCCTAAACTTTATATATGGTGCGATTGTGTTTAGCTAGGCTGGTGGTGAGAGAGTGTGAAGCTGTGAAGAGTTCCTAGGAATGCCTCCCAAGGGAGACACACCTGAAAAGGTATTTGAAAAGGCCCCATTAAAAGGGATTAATTTTTTTATATTGTGAAGGCCTCCGGGTGGGGCCAGGCATTAAATTGTTGTTTGCAGGGATGGCTCTGAAGAAAGAAGGACAACATCGGAACTGGAGGTTGGAAGGAAGGAAGGAACGAAGAAAGGAAAGGGAGGGAGGGGAAGGAAGGATGTAAGGGGAGGAAGGATGGAAATAAACGAGAAAGGGAGAAATGAAAGAAGGAAGGAAAGCAGGAAGGAAGGTGTAAGGGAGGGAAGGATGGAAATAAATGAGAAAGGAAGGGAGGAATGAAAGAAGGAAGGAAGGAAGGAGAGGGAGGGGGAAGGAAGGTGTAAGGGAGAGAGGGATGGAAATAAATGAGAAAGGAAAGGAGGAATGAAAGAAGGAAGGAAGGAAGGAAGGAAAGGGAGGGAGGGGAAGGAAGGAAGGTGTAAGGGAGGGAGGGATGGAAATAAATGAGAAAGGAAGGGAGGAATGAAAGAAGGAAGGAAAGAAGGAAGGAAAGGGAGGGAGGGGAAGGAAGGAAGGTGTAAGGGAGAGAGGGATGGAAATAAATGAGAAAGGAAGGGAGGAATGAAAGAAGGAAGGAAGGAAGGAAGGAAAGGGAGGGAGGGGAAGGAAGGAAGGTGTAAGGGAGGGAGGGATGGAAATAAATGAGAGGAAGGGAGGAATGAAAGAAGGAAGGAAAGAAGGAAGGAAAGGGAGGGAGGGGAAGGAAGGAAGGTGTAAGGGAGAGAGGGATGGAAATAAATGAGAAAGGAAGGGAGGAATGAAAGAAGGATGGAAGGAAGGAAGGAAAGGGAGGGAGGGGAAGGAAGGAAGGTGTAAGGGAGGGAGGGATGGAAATAAATGAGAAAGGAAGGGAGGAAGGAAAGAAGGAAGGAAGGAAGGAAGGAAGGAAGGAAGGAAAGGGAGTGAGGGGAAGGAAGGAAGGTGTAAGGGAGGGAGGGATGGAAATAAATGAGAAAGGGAGGAATGAAAGAAGGAAGGAAGGAAGGAAAGGGAGGGAGGGGAAGGAAGGAAGGTGTAAGGGAGAGAGGGATGGAAATAAATGAGAAAGGAAGGGAGGAATGAAAGAAGGAAGGAAGGAAGGAAGGAAGGAAAGGGAGTGAGGGGAAGGAAGGAAGGTGTAAGGGAGGGAGGGATGGAAATAAATGAAAAAGGAAGGGAGGAATGAAAGAAGGAAGGAAGGAAGGAGAGGGAGGGGAAGGAAGGAAGGTGTAAGGGAGAGAGGGATGAAAATAAATGAGAAAGGAAAGGAGGAAGGAAAGAAGGAAGGAAGGAAGGAAGGAAGGAAGGAAAGGGAGTGAGGGGAAGGAAGGATGGAAATAAATAAGAAAGGAAGGGAGGAATGAAAGAATGAAAGAAGGGAGGAAAAAAGGAAGAACAATGAGAAACCTTCTGTTTCTCTATCTTCCTTCCTTCTCCTTTCTTTCTCTCTTCTTTCATTCTTCCTACCTCCCTCTTCTCTTTCTTTCTTCCTTCCTTCCTTCCTTTTCTCTTCCTTCCTTTCTTTCATTCTCTCTTTCATTCTTCCTACTTCCCTCTTCTTTCTTCCTTCCTTTTCTCTCTTTCTTTCTTTCTTTCTTTCTTTCTTTCTTTCTTTCTTTCTCTTTCTTTCTTTCTTTCTTTCTTTCTTTCTCTTCTTTCTTTCTCCCTCTTTCCTTTCTTCCTCCTTCCCTCCCTCCCTCCCAAGTGGTGGTGGTGGGGAATCCATTAAGGAAAGCAAGAATAACGCACAACGCCTGAAACACTCCAACTGAGTGCAGTTTTGCCTGCCTGCTCTTGTCAAAAGAAAATAAATGAAGGGGAAGGGGAAAAGCAGAGAATCCATTACTGCTGCCCCTACTCTCTGCCCCCCCCACCCCCCCCCCCCAAGAGTGAGGTCGGGATAATTTAAATGCATTGCATGTTTTGGCAAGCGGACAGCTGGTATTTTGGCAGCGGCACCAGCTGGAGATCCTGGGAATGTGACCTTTCAGGGATATTAATAATTGCGATGCGTGGACAGAAGCACGGCCATCAACTCTTCCTCTACCGGCCAGCAAAACAGAGATTTATCCCTGAAAAACCAAGAAGCACTTTTTCCCCTTGGCAAAATAGGGGAGAATCTCTTCCAAGATAAGTCACGGGGGGGGGGGGGGAGAAAAGATTTTTCTTATTTGGAGTTTCGCCTGCGCTTGGTCTTTTGAGTTCAAACCGAAGGGAAAAAACATGGAAATTGGCATTGGGATAAAGAAATGGAAGCAAAATGATTGATGTTGGCCTGAGAGTCACAACTGGCAGCCTCTGGCCAAGCTGGGTCGAGATGTGGCTTTTTGATACGGATGGGAGACCCCAAGGAGATCTCAGGATTGTAAACTAGAGCAGACTGTTTAAAACAAAACATGGGGAAAGGCAGTGACAAACCACTTGTGGCTACAAGTTGTCCTCAGCTTACAACATTTCATTTAGTGACCAACGGCACTGAAAAAAGTGACTTACGACCATTGTTCACACTTATGACCGTTGCAGAATTCCCCACGGTCATATGATCAAAATTCAGATGCTTGGCAACTGGTTCATATTTATGATGGACGCAGTGTCCTGGGGTCCTGATTTGCGACCTTCTGCCAAGCAAAGTCAACAGAGAAGCCAGATCCACTTAACAACCATGTTACTAACTTAACAGTGAGATCGTCATAAGTCGGGGAATTACCTGTATTGTTGGGAAGAAAACCTCCTAGCCTCTAAAATCTAATTCATTTTTACGTCAGGTTTAATTTGTTTTTAAAATGCTGGGGTTTTTTTAAGCTACAGAATTCTCAGAACACCATAAGGACTAGAATTTCCATTACTGGGCAAGGCAACGATTCAGTGAGCCATGCCTGATTTTACAACGTTTTTGCCCTGGTTGTTAAGTGAATCATTGTAGTTGTTAAGTGAATAAGGCGATCATCAAGCAAATCCAGCTCCTCCCATAGACTTTGAACTGGGAAGCCAGCTGGGAAAGTGGCAAATGTTGATCACATGACCCCAGGGATGTCACAACCGTCTTAAATACACGCCAGTTGCCAAGCAACTGAATTTGATCACGTGAGCGTGGAGATGCTATGACGGTCGTAAGTGCGAAGACTGGCCATACTAATTATCTAAAAACTTACTTATTTGAGCAATCCGGCCTGGTTTGATGGGTTTGGGGGTTTTAACATGGTTTTAATTATTGTATATATCGGGCATAATATTAAATTGTTTTTTAACTTTTGTACTTTGTTTTTTAATATTTATTGCCCTGTACACCGCCCTGAGCCCTTCGGGAGAAGGGCGGTATAAAAATTTAATAAATATAAATATAAATATATAACTCATTTTTCTTCAGTGCCTTTGTAATTAAGGAACGGTTGCAAGTCGAGAACTGACTACCTGTATTTGTAATTAATTTCTTTTTTTTTAACTAATTCTCACGATTAATTTTATTATTTTATCAACTTTGTGTTTTTTTTAAAGCGATGGTACAAAGATACGGAATAAAGTTTGACATGATGTGACTAGTGCTGGAAGCTCTGTGTTTTTCTAAACAAAATAAAAATAAAAATAAACACGAGCAGTTTTGCACAAAACAAAACAAATCGAGGCGGGAGCCGAGGGGCTCTCCAAAAGGAAGGCCCGTGCGTCGCGCCGTCGCCTAGCAACAAAGCTTTCCCCTGCACTGACCTGAGTGGCTAATTTCAGTCACGTGCGATCCCGCCTTCTCTTCCACCGCCCACTAACGTCGTAGAGAGGGAAGCGCTGCGGCGCCGACGTCGAGCGCCTCGCGTGGAGGATTAATTTAAAAGCACCTGAGGCTCAAAAGTGACACCTGACGGCCGCCTGCTCTGCGCATGTGCGGAGCAGAACGAACGGAGAGCTAGAAAAGTGTAGAGCGAGCCTTTCAAAAGCCGAGGGCAGGAAAAGAAAGTGGGGTATCCGATATTTGGCAAGTCATGAATGTTTCCGAATAAGCCAATTTCCCCTTCCCACACAGAGGGATAAATCTGTGAAGTAACAACTAACATTTAGCTCGGTTTTTTTTTCCTCACGTAGCGCCAAAGCATCTCGCAAGCAACTCCACGCTGCACCGGTCTGAAAGAAGTAGTCTATGAATCGCGGGATGAACTCACGTGCCTGTTCTGGCGTCGGCTCCCTGATCACGTGCCGAGGGAGTGACGTCACCGTCGTCTTCAGGGTCACCCTGCTCCGTCTCCTTCCTCCGCCTCCTCTTAAAGGGCCATGTCTCTTTTCTCGCCGTTCCTACGGCTGCCGCAACGAGGCCTCGCCGCCGCCGCCGCCGGGGCCGCTCGACACCGCCTGGCGCAAGCTAGGCCCCGGCCGGGCAGAAACGGAGGCCAGAGCCGAAAGACGCCCCGCCAAGAGGCAGCGGGAGGAGCTATCGGCGTTGGCAGCGGTCTCGGCCTATCAGGTAAAAGGGGCGTGTCTCATTTTCCAATAGACTCTTAGGGTATAAGGAGTGGGCGTGGTTTCCAATGTGGGCGGGGCCTCCGGGGCCTCAATTGAAGGGCGGTATTAAAACATTCGCTGATTGATTGAAAATGAGTTTTTTTTTTTAAAAAACCCCCACATATCTATTTCGTTAAATTATGATTTAAGGCAACAAACTGATTGAAAAGAAGCCAAGAAAGAGGCTTCCAAGTTCTGGATCTTAAAAAAACCACAATAAAAGTCAATTTCTCCCCCCCCCCCCAAGCTGCCTATTAACTTCCTACCATTATCCTCAGCCAACATGGGCGGTGGCTGATGGGCATGGAGTACCAATCCCTGTGAAAGGAGGCTGTTTTAAAGACATGAAAGACCTATGTTGATTTTTGTTTTAATTTTACATCAGGTTTTTTTTTCAAACTTGGCAAGTTTTAAGAGGGGTGGACTCCCAGAATTCCCCAGCCAGCCTGCTTTAAGAGGGGTGGACTTCCACTCCCAGAATTCCCTAGCCAGGATGCTTTAAGAGGGGTGGACTTCCACTCCCAGAATTCCCCAGCCAGCCTGCTTTAAGAGGGGTGGACTTCCACTCCCAGAATCCCCCAGCCGGTATGCTTTAAGAGGGGTGGACGTCCACTCCCAGAATTCCCTAGCCAGGATGCTTTAAGAGGGGTGGACTTCCACTCCCAAAATCCCCCAGCCAGGATACTTTAAGAGGGGTGGACGTCCACTCCCAGAATTCCCTAGCCAGCATGCTTTAAGAGGGGTGGGCTTCCTCTCCCAGAATTCCCCAGCCAGCCTGATTTAAGGGGGGTGGGTTCCTCTCCCAGAATTCCCCAGCCAGCCTGCTTTAAGAGGAGTGGACTTCCCATCCTAGAATCCCCCAGCTAGCTTCTCTTAGATTTGTGGACTTCAATTCCCAGAACCTCTCAGTCAACCCTACTGGCTGAGGAATGGTGGGAGTTGCAGTCCACCCGTCTAGACGTTGCTGTCTTTGAAAAACAGAGCTTTAGATAGTGCAGAATAATCTTGGCTTTAAGCTTGGCAGCCTCTCTGAAGGGCTGGGCTGGCAGCCTGCGGCGGGGAAGGGGGTTGGAGGCCGCGGTTGGAAGCTGCCCCGGCAGAGAGGCAGGCCGGCCGAGGTGCCTCTGCCCTGGGCCCCCTTTTCTCTGTCTGGGGGGGGGGATGCAGAGACCCGGCGCCCACCCTCTCCGATGCCACTTCTCTCCCCTTCCAGCCTTCTTCCTTTTCTCCGGGGAAACTGGGAAGAAGGAGGAGGCGGAGGGGGACGCCGAGGGAGGAGAGGCCAAGGCAGACCCGGAGGAGGCCATCATCCTGGTGCTGAAGAAAGCCAAGGTGAGCCCAGGGCTCGGGGAGGGGGGGCAAGCCAGGCCTCTGGGGGAGGACAGAGAGCAACCTCAGGCTGTTCCCTGGTAGGGGCCAGAGAGGCCGGCTTGCCTCCCTCCGTCCCCCCCATCCGTGGTGGGGCCAGGGGTCTCCGCAAGAAGGCCAAGGGGAGGGGGCTGCTGCCTTGATCTTTAGAAGGGCCCAATCAGGTTTTAAAATCTTTTCTTGTAACTACCAGGCTGTTTTTGCTACTTTAATCAGACGTTTTCTCCTTCCTTCCTTCCTTCCCTCCCTCCCTTCTTTCCTTCTTTCCTCCCTCCCTCCCTTCCTTCTCTTCCCCTCCCTTCCTTCCTCCCTCCCTTCCCCTCCCTTCCTTCCTTCCTTCCCTCCCTCCCTCCCTTTTTTCCTTCTTCCTTCCTTCCTTCCTTCCTTCCTTTCTTCCTCCCTTCCTTCCCTCCCTCCCTCCCTTTTTCCTTCTTCCTTCCTTCCTCCCTTCCTTTCTCCCTCCCTTCCTTCCCTCCCTCCCTCCCTTTTTCCTTCTTCCTTCCTTCCTCCCTTCCTTTCCTCCCTCCCTTTTCTTCATTCCTCCCTCCCTCCCTTCTCTTCCCCTCCCTTCCTTCCTCCCTCCCTTCCCTCCCTTCCCCTCCCTCCCTCCCTCCCTTTTCCTTCTTCCTTCCTTCCTTCCTTCCTTCCTTCCTTTCTCCCTCCCTTCCTTCCCTCCCTCCCTCCCTTTTTCCTTCTTCCTTCCTTCCTCCCTTCCTTTCCTCCCTCCCTTTTCTTCATTCCTCCCTCCCTCCCTTCTCTTCCCCTCCCTTCCTTCCTCCCTCCCTTCCCTCCCTTCCCCTCCCTCCCTCCCTCCCTTTTCCTTCTTCCTTCCTTCCTTCCTTTCCTTCCTTCCTTTCCTTCCTTCCTTCCCTTTTTTTCCTTCTTCCTTCCTTCCTTCCTTCCTTAATTCCTTCCCTCCCTCCCACCACAAGCTGAGGATCATGAAAGGAGAAATGGAAGAAGCCGAGCGCCTCCTGCACGAAGCCGCCTGGCTGTCTCAGCAATCAAGCAACAAGGCGGCCATTATCTACACCTACGACATGGTGAGTCCCTTCAGTTCTTGCCAGCCCCGCAGCTCCTCCTTCGCCTCCCCTTGGGGTCCTTCCCTGCGGCTCCTCCAGAAAAGGCCTCTGCTCAGTCCGGAGGCCTCGAGAAGGAAAGATCAGGCAGACGAGCTAACAGGGAACAGCAGCCGAACTGGGGAAACACCAAGAAGAAATCGCAAGCCACTTATAGATAAATAGAGCGCAAAACCCCCTCTCATCTAGCCCTGATGATGTTCCCTAGTTGGCTCATGAAACGTCCGCAGGAAAACCACCCAGCTCAGAGAGCACCAGGGACCTCGTAATCCTCCTCCTCCTCTTCCTTCTCCCTTCTAGCACTGATGATTTTACCTAGCTGGGTAATGAAATGTCTGCAAGGAAACCACCCAGCTCAGAGAGCACCAAGGACCCCACAGTACTCTTCCTCCTCTTCCTCCCCCCCTTCTAGCACTGAGGATGTTCCCTAGTTGGGTCATGAAACGTCCGCAAGGAAACCACCCAGCTCAGAGGGCACCAAGGAGCCCACAGAGGGATAGAATCAAGATCACATGAAGTGTTAATACCACTTTACAATGCCTTGGTAAGGCCACGACATCCAGTTTTGGTCACCACGATGTAAAAAAGATGTCGAGACTCTAGAAAGAGTGCAGAGAAGAGCAACAAAGATGATCAGGGGACTGGAGGCTAAAACATACAAGGAAGGGTTGCTGGAATTGGGTATGTGTAGTCAAATGAAGAGAAGGACCAGGGGGGACATGACAGCAAGTCTTCCAGTATCTCAGGGGCTGCCCCAAAAAAGAGGGAGTCAAGCTCTTCTCCAAAGCGCCCGAAGGCAGGAGAAGAAGCGACGGATGGAAACTCATCAAGGAGAGAAGCAACCTGGAACTAAGGAGAAACTTCCTGACAGTGAGGACAATTAACCAGTGGAACTCCTTGCCTCCAGAAGTGGTGAATGCTCCAACACTGGAAGTTTTTAAGAAGAGACTGGACAGCCGTTTGTCTGAAATGGTCTAGGGTTTCCTGCCTGAGCAGGGGGTTGGACTAGATGACCTCCAAGGTCTCTTCCACCATCACCATCATTATTATCATTATCATTATCATTATTATGCTGCTCAGAGCTTCCGAGAGATTTCCATGACAGAAGCAGGGAAAAAGTGAAACACCCCCCCCACCACCCTTTTCCTTCCTGTGTTCTAGATGGCGAACTTGGCCTTCCTCAGAGGGGAGCTGGAGAAGGTAAGACGAGATTGAAGAGGATCCACAACTCCTTTTGTCTGTGTGTGTGTGTGGCGGGGGGGGGGGGCATTGCGGGGTAGGGAGGGGTGGGGAAGGGGCTGCGATGAGCCCCTTTTCTCAAACCTCTTGGGATCTCCGAGCAGCTCCATCCCCCAAACCTAACCCTCTTTTCCCTTCTCATTCCAGGCCGAAAAGCTTTTCAAAGCCACCATGAGCTACATGCTGGCCGGGGACGTCAAGCAAGTAAGCGCGTTTCTCGGCTAGGAACCGGCCCCGGGAGGGTCCGCGTGGTTTTGGATCAGCTGGCTCTGAAGTAGCGGGGGTGTGTGTGTTTCTCTCAACCTGGCCACTTTAAGACTTACGGACCGCCGCTCCCAGAATTCCCCAGCCAGCATGCCCAGTTGGGTCTTGAAACGTCGGCAAGAAAGCCACCAAGCTCAGAGAGCAGCAAGGACCCCATAACCATCTTCCTCCTCCTCCTCCTCCTCCTCCTCCTCCTCCTCCTCCTCCTCCTCCTCGCCAACCCCGCTCCCTTCTAGCACTGATGACGTTACCTAGTTGGGTAATAAAACATCTGCAAGGAAACAGCCAAGTTCAAACAGCACCGAGGACCCCACAATCCTCTCTCTCCTTTTCTTTTTCTTCCTCCATCTCTTTCTCCTCTTCCTCTTCTCCCAATCTCCTCCTCCTCCTCCTCCTCCTCCTCCTCCACAAACTCCATTCCCTTCTACCGCTGATGGCGCTACCGAGTTGGGTCATGAAACGTCTGCAGGAAAACAACTGACCTCAGCAGATGCCCTGCTGCTTCTGCTCTTCTCCACAAAACCCTCCTTCCTTCTAGCCCTGATGATGTTCCCTAGTTGGGTCACGAAAAGTCTGCAAAGAAACATCCCAGCTCAGAGAGCACCAAGGACCCCACAGTCCTCCTCCTCCTCTTCCTCTTCCTCCTCCTCCCCCCCTCCCCCTTGTTCTCTCTTGCACCCAACCCTCCCTTCTAACACTGATGGTATTACCTAGCTGGGTCATGAAACGTCTATAAGAAACAACACCTCCCCCAGCTCAGAAAACACCCAGGACCAAAAAGTCCTCCTCCTCCTCCTCCTCCTCCTCCTCCTCCTCCTCCTCCTCCTCCTCCTCCTCCTCAGCTCAGAAAGCCCCCAGAGTCAGGAGTCACAGCTAATTTCTGCCTCCCGTGTCTTGGCTGTCTCTTCTCCTTTCCTTCCGCTCGGACGGTTGTCGTTTTAACTCCCGTCCAGAGGACACGGCAGCGTCACAGGGGGTTCATGGCTGAAGTTTGGGGTCCTTCCAGAGTGGGGAGAACGTTAAGGAGGCGAAGAGAAGGGTGAGGTTTCACCGAGGGATTTATTCGGCTGGCTTTTTCCATGCTTTCCAAAAAAACTCACAAACGGAGAACGGTGTTTCCTGAGTCCTTTGTTTCGTGCTCGGTGGGGGGGCGGCGGGGGGGGCGGCATCAAGCTTAGGTAGCCCATCCCTTACAGATGCCCACCCACCCCTTTTTTCCCACCCACCCCCTTATCCTCCAGGATGACAACGCCATTCTCCAGATGTCCCTGAAGTTGGCCAGCATCTACGCTGCTCAAAACCAGTAAGTGTGATCACCTCTTGGTGCCTTTTCCTTTCCCCGGCTGGGCCTAGGATACAGTTTCTCAATTTTAAGATGGGTAGACTTCAACTCCCCAAAATTCCCCAAGTGCTCCTCGACTTAAGACAGTTTGCTTAGTGACCAAAGTTAGGACAACATTGGGGGGGGAAAAAGCGACTCGTGCATTTTTCACCCTTAGGACCCCTGCGGCGTCCTCGTGGTCATGGGATCAAAATTCAGACATTTGGCAATTGGCGTGTACTTATGACCAGCGGTGGGATTCAAATACCTGAACAACTGGTTCTCTTATTGGATGCAGGCCTGGGCCTCTGAGGCCTACAACGGACTTCCAGAAGTGGCATCCACGCACTTCCCATGGGCCGTTTTAGGCCTAGGAGGCCTCCTCCAGGCCTCTGAGGCCTAGAACGGACTTCCGGAAGTGGCATCCATGCACTTCGGGTGGGCTGTTCTAGGCCTGGGAAGCCTCCTCCAGGCCTTGAATGGACTTCCAGAAGTGGTATCCACGCACTTCCTGTGGGCCATTCTAGGCCTGGGAGGCCTCCTCCAGGCCTCTGAGGCCTAGAACAGACTTCCGGAAGTGGCATCCACGCCCTTCCTCGGGGCCATTCTAGGCCTGGGAGACCTCCTCCAGGCCTCTGAGGCCTAGAACGGACTTCCGAAAGTGGCATCCATGCACTTCGGGTGGGCTGTTCTAGGCCTGGGAAGCCTCCTCCAGGCCTTGAATGGACTTCCAGAAGTGGTATCCACGCACTTCCTGTGGGCCATTCTAGGCCTGGGAGGCCTCCTCCAGGCCTCTGAGGCCTAGAACGGACTTCCGAAAGTGGCATCCATGCACTTCGGGTGGGCTGTTCTAGGCCTGGGAAGCCTCCTCCAGGCCTTGAATGGACTTCCAGAAGTGGTATCCACGCACTTCCTGTGGGCCATTCTAGGCCTGGGAGGCCTCCTCCAGGCCTCTGAGGCCTAGAACAGACTTCCGGAAGTGGCATCCACGCCCTTCCTCGGGGCCATTCTAGGCCTGGGAGACCTCCTCCAGGCCTCTGAGGCCTAGAACGGACTTCCGAAAGTGGCATCCATGCACTTCAGGTGGGCTGTTCTAGGCCTGGGAAGCCTCCTCCAGGCCTTGAATGGACTTCCAGAAGTGGTATCCACGCACTTCCTGTGGGCCATTCTAGGCCTGGGAGGCCTCCTCCAGGCCTCTGAGGCCTAGAACAGACTTCCGGAAGTGTCATCCATGCACTTCTGGCGGGCTGTTCTAGGCCTGGGAGGCCTCCTCCAGGCCTCTGAGACCTAGACTGGACTTCCAGAAGCAGTGTGCATTCAGCCAGTTCTCCGAACTCAGCAAAATTTAGCCACCGGTTCTGCTGAACCGGTGGGAACCGGCTGAATCCCACCAGTGCTTATGACCGTGGCAGTGTCCTGGGGTCACGTGATCCCCTTTTGCGACCTTCTGAGAAGCAAAGTCAATGGGGGAAGCCAGATTCACTTAACAACTGCAGTGGTATGGAGTCTGGTGGCTTGCGTATTTAGGTCGCCCCAGGTTTGAAACCCGCCCCGGGACGGGGAGAGCTCCCACCCTTCCCTCCGGCTCCTGCTGGGGACATGAAAGGATTCCCCCCAAATGGGCATCTTCCGGGCCACGGTGATGTCACCTGTTAACCCTTTCAATCCGGAAGTGCCTCGCTGGATGCAAAACATCTTCAAAGAAAAATTGTGTGTGTGTGTGTATTTGTATGTGTATATGTGTGTGTGTGTGTGTGTGTGTGTGTGTGTATGTATGTATGTGTATGTGTATGTGTATTTGTATGTGTATGTGTATATCTGTGTATGTGTGTTTGTGTGTCTGTATATATGTGTATGTGTATTTGTATGTGTATATGTGTGTGTGTGCATCTGTGTATGTGTGTATATATATATGTGTGTGTGTGTGTGTGTATAGTGTGTGTGTGTATATATGTGTGTCTGTGTATGTGTGTGTATATGTGTATGTGTGTGTGTATTTGTGTATGTGTATATGTGTGTGTGTCTGTATGTGTGTGTATGTATATATATATACATACATATACACACATACACACACACACATATATATATGTGTGTGTGTGTGCGCGCGTGTGTGTGTGTGTGTATAAAAGAGATCAAGAGACTTGGAGAAGAAGCATCTCTTTTCTTAGAAAAGCCGAATCCCAAAAAGAACTTTTAAAAACAGGCCTTTCTCTCCGTAGGGACAAACTAGCGCTGGCCGGCTACCAGTTCTGCATCCTGACTCTGGAGGAGAAGGTGGCCAAGCAGAAGGAGACGCCCGCCGACACCTTGCCAGGTAAAAGGCTGCTGGGAGCCGAATGGGCCACCCGGACCGGTTGGCCGTCAGCCGGATCGCCTTGAGAATTTGCTTACAGGCAGTGCTCGACTTACGACCGATCGCTTAGCGACCGCTGGAAGTTTAACAACCGACCTACCTGCAACCTAGGACTCTGATTCTCACAGCTGCCGCCCCCTGGTGGTCATGGGGCAAAGCTTCAGGCTCTCGGCCTTCCGGGTTGCATTTACGGCTCTGGTGTCAAGGGGTCCTCGCTTTATGACAGTGTTGCTGAAAACGGGTGTTTGCTCCTGGTTTTCAGCAGGACTGCCGCCATAGCGAACCTATGCCTTGCTTAACAACCGTGGCACTCACTGAACAACTGCTGGGGGGAAAAAGGTCTTAAAATGAGGCTGTGGATCGAGGCATTTTCTGACTGTTATGACGTATGACCGTGATGAACAGGATCCATTGTGTGTCGTAAGTCGAGGACCACCAGGTATTTCATTGGGGGGGAGGGAGAACCTTCTGAGAATCATAATTCATGGTATTACAGGTAGTCCTCGACTTATGACCATAATTGAGCCCAAAATTTCTGTCTCTGCTAAGCGGGACCGTTGTTAGGTGAGTCTTGCCCCCTTTTATGACTTCCCTTGCCACCGTTGTTAAGTGGACCACATCAGTTATCAGGTTAGCGGGCACGGTGATTAAGTGAATCTGCCAAGTGGCTTTTGCCCCATTTTACGACCTTTCACATCACAGTTGTTAAGTGAATCACTGCAAGGATGAAGTTAATAATAATTAATTTAACAACAAATTGCTGTTAACTGTTATTAACTTGTTCTTAAATAAACCCGGCTTTCCCTGTGGACTTTGCTCATCCGAAAGTCGCAAAAAATAGGATCATGTGCGATCGCTGCGACCGTCGTAAATATGAGTCAGTTGCCAATTTTGATCCTGGCGATGGTCGTTAAGTGTGGGGAAACAATCATAAGTCGCTTTTTTTCAGCGCCGTGGTCTCTAAACAATTAACCAGTGGAACCCCCTGCCTCCAGAAGTTGTGAATGCTCCCTTCTTTTCAGTGCTGTTGTATAACTTGGAACGGGTCACTAAACGGGATGTTGTTAAGTCGAGGACCTGTAACGCAGACCGGAGCCAGGCTGGGTTGACGCTCTCCGTCGTTCCCTCTCGTTTCAGAGCAAGAACGCAGCGACACCCACCTCCTGCTCGCCATGACCCTCGATTCCTACGCCCGCTATCTCCTGGCCCACCAACAGACTGCCTTGGCCCAGACCATGTACGAACGGGCCCTGCAGATCGCGGTGGAGGTCAACGGCGAGAGACACCCACAGGTTACACACACACACACACACACACACACACACACACACAGACACCCAGACCGAGGCTGTCCAGGGTGAAGGTCAGGGCAGAAATTTGCTGGAATTACAGGGTTTATAGACTTTATACCTGTGTTTCCCCCCAAATAAGACCAGGTCTAATATTAAAAAAGGGACGCGGTGGCTCAGTGGGTTAGGTCGGATGCTGAGCTTGTCAATCAGGAGGTCGGCAGTTTGGCGGGTCGAATCCCGAGTGCCGCGTAACAGAGTGAGCACCTGTTACTTGTCCCAGCTTCTGCCAACCTAGCAGTTCGAAAGCACGTAAAAATGCAAGTAAAAAAATAGGGACCACTACGGTGGGAAGGTAACAGTGTTCCGTGCGCCTTTGGCGTCTAGTCATGCCGGCCACATGACCACGGAGACGTCCTCGGACAAGCGCTGGCTCTTCGGCTTTGAAACGGAGATGAGCACCGGCCCCTAGAGTCGGAAACGACCAGCACGCATGTGCGGGGGAACCTTTAGCTTTACCTTACCTTATATTAATGTTTGCTGCAAAAGACAGATTAGGGCTTACTTTCTGGCTAGGGTTTATATTCGGGGAAATACGGTACTCAAGGTCTATCTGACGATCTTAACGGGGGCTTATTTTGGGGTGTGGGGCTGATATTACGAGGGTCGGGAAAAATCAAGCTAGTGCTGGTTTTCCAGTTAGGTCTTATTTTCGGGGAAAGACGGCAGGGTTTCCTTTCTCGAGCAAGGGGTGGGGTCGGACTAGATGACCTCTGAGGTCTCTTCCGCTGCTGTTCTCTTTAAAGAATTGTGTGCAGGAGGACCTCAGCTCTTCCGGTTTCCTCGAAAGAAAAGCCGCAGGCAGGGCTGCTTCCTCACCTTTTCCAAAGGGAAGGCGATTTGGGGTCGGGCTGCCCTGGAATGTGGGAGGCTGCGAGTTCGAGTGCTCCCTTTGGTAGGGGAACAGGCCGGGTTGAGGGGGCTTGGGCTTGGGGCCATGCAACCCTCCTTGCAGGACACGGTGGTGTGGCGGTGGTAGTGAAGAGAGCAAGTGGGATGTCCATGAAATAAAATAACAGCACAGTTGAAAACAGAAGGATTTCTTTGGCTGTGGAACATTGGCATTTTTTTTCCTGTTTGTGGGGTCCTTGGTGCTCTCTGAGCCGGGTGGTCTCCTTGCAGACATTGCGTGACCCAACTAGGTGATGTCATCAGGGTTAGAATGGAGTTTGGTTTGTGGAAAAGAAAGAAAGGGAGGTCCTGAATGGTATCTGAGCCGGGTGGTTTCCTTGCAGATGTTTCGTGACCCAACTAGGTAACGTCATCAGTGCTAGAAGGGAGGAAGGTTCGCTGTCATTTTAAATACAAGTGGCTGGCCCTGTTGGCGTCAATGGGTGTAGCCTTGGTAGTTCTGTGATTAGGCTGCGGTTCAATGTTTGGTTGTTTGTCTGAGTTGGTAGCGCCTTGATTGGGGTAAACAGTGGAAATCCCCCCTCCCTTCTAGCACTGATGACGTTAGCTAGTTGGGTAGTGGAACGTCTGAAAGAAAGCCAAGAACACCTAGGACACCATAGTTGCTTTCCTCCTCCTCCTCCTCCTCCTCCTGCCTTCTGCCATATTACCTAGCTGGGTCATGAAATGTCTGCAAGCAAAACTACCAAGCTCAGCGCACACCAAGGACCCCCACAGTCCTTTCCCCCTCCCCTCCTCTTCTTTTTCTTTCTTTCTTTCTTTCTTTCTTTTTCTTTCTTTCTTTCTTTCTCTTTCTTCTTTCTTTTTCTTTCTCTTTTTTTCTTTCTTTCTTTCTTTCTTTCTTTCTTTCTCTTTCTTTCTTTTTCTCTTTTTCTTTCTTTCTTTCTCTTTCCTTCTTTCTCTTTCCTTTTCTTTCTTTCTTTCTTTCTTTTTCTTTTTCTTCTTTCTTTCTCTTTCTTTCTTTCTTTTTCTTTCTTTCTTTCTTTCTTTCTTTCTCTTTCTTTCTTTCTCTTTTTTTCTTTCTTTCTTTCTTTCTTTCTTTTTCTCTTTTTCTTTCTTTCTCTTTCCTTCTTTCTCTTTCCTTTTCTTTCTTTCTTTCTTTTTTTTTCTTTCTTTCTCTTTCTCTTTCTTCTTTCTTTCTTTCTTTCTTTCTTTTTCTTTCTTTCTTTCTTTCTTTCTCTTTCTTTCTTTTTCTCTTTTTCTTTCTTTCTTTCTTTCTCTTTCCTTTTCTTTCTTTCTTTCTTTCTCTTTCTTTTTCTTCTTTCTTTCTTTCTTTTTCTTTCTTTCTTTCTCTTTCTTTCTTTTTTCTTCCTTTCTTCCTTTCTTTCTTTCTTTCTTTCTTTCTTTCTTTATTTCTTTCTTTCTCTTTCTTTCTTTCTTTCTTTCTTTCTTTCTTTCTTTCTTTCTTTCTTTCTTTCTTTCTTTCTTTCTTTCTTTCTTTCTCCTTCCTCCTCCTCCTGCTGCGTTCTGCCATTGATCATATTACCTAGACGGGTCATGAAACGTCTGCAAGCAAAACTACCAAGCTCAGAGAGCACCGAGCACACACCCACACCCACACCCGGTTCCGCCCTGAGCTGCAGATATCCTCCGTCTTCCTGGGCCCGCAGCCTTCTCCCTTGCCCTCCTCTGCCGCCTTCCTGCTGATCGGGAAGAGCCAGAGGTTCGGCCCGAAAGGCCTTCATTTGGGGGAAGAGCTCACCCGATCCCTTGAAGCCTCCTTTCCCTGCACCCGGGACAGCCTCGCCGGCTTCGGAGTCCCTCGCCTTAACTTTTGTCCTTCTGGCCTCTTTCCCCCCTCCCTGGCTCAGACCGTGGTGGTGATGAACGACTTGGCCACGGCGCTGGACGCTCAGGGCCTCTATGAGGAAGCTTACGCCCAGGTGAGCAGAGCCGCGGAATTGGCCCGGCAGACCCAGCACCCCGATGCCCACGTGATCCTGAACAACCTGGCTGGCATCCTGATCCACAAAGGTAGCGGCGGCACCGGGGCGCATTGGCTTGGTGGGGCAAGGAGAGGGGAAGAGAGGGAAGTCCACCAGGATGTTCCCAAAGTGCTTTTTTCAGGAGGCAGCTGGGCTATACCTAATACCCCCCTTTCCTCCTGTTTTCCCCACAACAACCCTGTGAGGTGGGTTTGGCTGAGAGAAAGGAACTGGCCCAAAGTCCCCCAGCTGGCTTTCAGGCCTAAGGCGGGACTAGAACTCACCGTCTCCTGGTGATTGGCCCAAAGTCACCCAGCCGGCTTTCGTGCCTAAGGCGGGACTAGAACTCACCGTCTCCTGGTGATTGGCCCAAAGTCACCCAGCTGGCTTTCATGCCTAAGGCGGGACTAGAACTCACCGTCTCCTGGTGATTGGCCCAAAGTCACCCAGCTGGCTTTCATGCCTAAGGCGGGACTAGAACTCACCGTCTCCTGGTGATTGGCCCAAAGTCACCCAGCTGGCTTTCATGCCTAAGGCGGGACTAGAACTCACCATCTCCTGGTGATTGGCCCAAAGTCACCCAGCCGGCTTTCAGGCCTAAGGCGGGACTAGAACTCACTGCCTCCTGGTGATTGGCCCAAAGTCACCCAGCTGGCTTTCATGCCTAAGGCGGGACTAGAACTCACCGTCTCCTGGTGATTGGCCCAAAGTCACCCAGCTGGCTTTCATGCCTAAGGCGGGACTAGAACTCACCGTCTCCTGGTGATTGGGCCATAGTCACCCAGCTGGCTTTCATGCCTAAGGCGGGACTAGAACTCACCGTCTCCTGGTGATTGGCCCAAAGTCACCCAGCTGGCTTTCATGCCTAAGGCGGGACTAGAACTCACCGTCTCCTGGTGATTGGCCCAAAGTCACCCAGCTGGCTTTCATGCCTAAGGCGGGACTAGAACTCACCGTCTCCTGGTGATTGGGCCATAGTCACCCAGCTGGCTTTCATGCCTAAGGCGGGACTAGAACTCACCGTCTCCTGGTGATTGGCCCAAAGTCACCCAGCCGGCTTTCAGCCCTAAGGCAGGACTAGAACTCACCGTCTCCTGGTGATTGATCTAAACTCAGTGGGCTTTCATGCCTAAGGCAGAACTAGAATTCATAATCTCCTGGTGATTGGCCCAAAGACACCCAGCTGACTTTCACAGCTAAGGTAGGACTAGAACTCACCATCTCCTGGTGATTGGCCCAAAGTTACCCAGCTGGCTTTCATGCCTAAGGTGGGACTAGAACTCCCTGTCGTCCGCCGATTGGTCCAAACTATCAGCTGGCTTCCATGGCTAAGGGAGACTAGAAGTCCCAGTCGCCGGGTGATTGGTCCAGAGTCCCCCAGCTGACTTTCGTGCCTAAGGCAGGACTTGAATTCAGATCGCCTGGTTTTTAGCCTGGTGCCTTTAACCGACTCTGTTAGCTGCCTATGTACAGGTAGTCCTTGGCTTGCGACCACAATTGAGTCCCAAAACTGCCATTGCAAAGTGAGACTGTCGTTAAGTGAGTTTTGCCTCATTTGACGACCTCTCTTGCCACAGCCAGTGAATCTGGCTTCCCTATTGACTTTGCGGGTCAGAAGATCGCAAGAGGGGATCACGTGACCCCGGGACGCAGCGACCGTCACAAATAAGAGTCATTTGCCAATTTTGATCCTGGCAACGGTTTGCTAAGTGTGGGAAAACAATCATAAGTCACTTTTTTTCAGCGCCGTGGTAACTTCCGTGGTCCCTAAACAATTAACCAGCGGAACAACCTGCCTCCAGAAGTTGTGAATGCTCCAACACTGGAGGTTTTGAAGAAGAGTCTGAAATGGTGCAGGGTTTCCTGCCTGAGCAGGGGGTTGGACTAGATGACCTCCAAGGTCCCTTCTAACTTTATTGTTGTTATCATCATTATCATCATCCTGTTGTAAGTCGAGGACGACCTACAGGTCCTCAGCAACGTTGTAAGATGGGTGGGTTCCAATTCCCAGAATTCCAGCATGCATTCAGCACGGTGCCTGGGGCATTCTGGGATTTGAAGTCCAGCCGTCTTCCTTTTTTGCATTGTCTTTTTTTCCTCCCCCTTTTCAGGAGATTATTCCCAGGCCGAGCAGGTCTACCAAACCGCCTTGGAAGTGGCCGAAAAATCCGGTGACGGGGTCGCCGTCAGGTACATCGTGAAGGAGCTGGCGCAGCTGGCCAAGAGGAAGCGGAGGCAGGCCAAAGCGAGGGCCGGCCTGCCGGAGACGGACGCGGGCAAGGAGGCCGGGGCCGAGGGACCGAAGGAGTGACGGGCCCTGCTTCCCGCAATTGTCCAAACGGCGACAGGTGCTTTCAGCTTGTCGGGGCCCCACAGCCTGGCTCTCCGTGGGGCAGCCCTCCGCCTGTGCCCTGCCCAAGAGGATGGCATGTAGGGGGCACCAGCTGGATGGCAGAGGGCAAGGAGGACCCCCCCCCAAGGACTAGCCCCAGTTGGCATCACCGGGGCCAAATAAAACGGAGATACCTGCAGCTTTTAAGTGATAAAATTATTATTTTTTAAAAAATAAAATTCCCAGTCATTCCAAGGGACCCGATGGAGGCCTGCTAAAGGCTTGCCCCTCCCGGTTGGCGTGGCCTACAGGTTGTCCTTGACTTACAATGGTTCGTTTAGTGACCGTTCAAAGTTACAACGGCGCTGAGAAAAACAAAAGGGACGCGTTTTTCACACCAACAACCGTCACAGCGTCTCCAGGGTCACAGTTAAAATTTGGGGCGCTTGGCAACTGCCTCGTATTTATGATGGTTTCAGTGTCCCCGGGGTCACGTGATTCCCCTTTTGCGGCCTTCAGGCCAGCAAAGCCGGATTCGCTTAACGACGGTGTTAGTACCTTAGCGACCGCAGGGATTGGCTTAGCCACCGTAGAAAGTATAGCGAAAGGGGTCAAAGCTCACTTCAGAGCTGTCTCGCTTAGCAACAGAAAGGTTGGGCTCAAATGTGGTCGTACGTCGAGGATTATCTGGATGACAGAATGTGGGCTAGGCAGGAAAGACAAATGGGGGGGGGGTTGTTAAAAAAAAAAAGCCCTGTAAATTTCCCCGTTCTTTTGAAACCCGGAAAGTCCAATCCGGATCTCATGATGTCATTTTTCCTGGATGACATCTGGGCACAGCAGTCAAATAGTTTGCAGAAAAGACCTGGGTTCAACTCCCAGAATTCCCTAGCCAGTCCGTTTTAGGTTTGTGGATTTCCAGAATTCCTCAGCCAGCCAGCTTTAAGAGGGGTGGATTTCCACTCCCAGAATCCCCCAGGCAGCCTGCTTTAAGAGGGGTGGACTTCCACTCCCAGAATCCCCCAGCCAGCCTGCTTTAAGAGGGGTGGACTTCCTCTCCCAGAATTCCTCAGCCAGCCTGCTTTAAGAAGGGTGGGCTTCCACTCCCAGAATTCCTCAGCCATCACGCTTTAAGAGGGGTGGACCTCCAGTCCCAGAATCCCCCAGCCAGCCTGCTTTAAGAGGGGTGGACTTCCTCTCCCAGAATTCCTCAGCCAGCCTGCTTTAAGAAGGGTGGGCTTCCACTCCCAGAATTCCTCAGCCAGCCTGCTTTAAGAGGGGTGGGCTTCCACTCCCAGAATCCCCCAGGCAGCCTGCTTTAAGAGGGGAGGACTTTCACTCCCAGAATCCCCCAGGCAGCCTGCTTTAAGAGAGGTGCACTTCCACTCCCAGAATTTTCTAGCCAGCCTGCTTTAAGATGGGAGGACTTCCACTCCCAGAGTCCCCCAGGCAGCCTGCTTTAAGAGGGGTGGACTTGCACTCCCAGAATTCCTCAGCCAGCCTGCTTTAAGAGGGGTGGGCTTCCACTCCCAGAATCCACCAGCCAGCCTGCTTTAAGAGGGGAGGACTTTCACTCCCAGAATCCCCAGGCAGCCTGCTTTAAGAAGGGCGGACATCCAATCCCAGAATTCCCCAGCCAGCCTGCTTTAAGATAGGTGGGCTTCAACTCCCAGAATCCTCCAGCCAGCTTCTTTTTATTAGAGAACTCTGGGAGTTGAAGTCCAAGCCCCTTCAAGCACTCACCCTTGAGATCAACACTGCTTTTTGGTGTCATTCTCACGCCTTCCTTCGCACCGTAGAGGAACAGGGAACAGATTTAACATTTCCTCCAGGGGCCAACAAACCCTGGCATCTGCCCACGGGCTTTCTTGGGGGCACTGGGTGAGAGTGGGGACAGGGTAAAGGACACCCCCTCACACACACAAACAATTATTCTGGGGACAGCCATGATGAAAAGCAAGCTGCTTCTTCTGCCCACCCTGGCAGACAGACTGAACACCCCCCCCCCACATGCTTTCCAGCTCTCTGCCCCCCCTCCCATCCCTGAGAAAAGACGGACTGAAGGAAACTCCACAAACCTGCCCTTTTTTTATTATTTGATTGGTCTGAATCGTAGAAGTCACCATTTTAGTTGAGGCATGGGTACCAACAGAACAGGGAGATAAATGGGGACATTTGGCATTCTTCTCTCTCCCCCCCTCCAAAATTAAAATTTACTGAATGTACCAAGGTGAAGAACAACAGTAGGGATCAGAAATCATTATATGTATATGTGTGTGTGTATGTATATATATATATATATATGTGTGTGTGTGTGTGTGTGTGTGTGTGTGTGTGTGTATAGGTAAAGGTTCTCCCACACAAGCATGCTAGTCGTTTCCGACTCTAGGGGCCGGTGCTCATCTCCGTTTCATAACCGAAGAGCCAGCGCTTGTCCGAGGACGTCTCCGTGGTCACGTGGCCGGTGTGACTAGACGCCAAAGGCGCACGGAATGCTGTTACCTTCCCACCGGAGTGGTCCCTATTTTTCTACTTGCATTTTTACGTGCTTTCGAACTGCTAGGTTGGCAGAAGCTGGGACGAGTAACAGGCGCTCACTCTGCTACGCGGCACTCGGGATTTGACCCGCCAAACTGCCGACCTTCTGATTGACAAGCTCAGCGTTCTAACCCACTGAGCCACTGCATCCCTATATGTGTGTGTGTGTGTAAATTCCAACTGAAAGATGTTTTTTTTTTAAAAAAAAATTTCCCCCTGGGCTTTGCAAAGTGTGCCGTTTTTTGAATTTCACTTTAGCCGTCTGTTGAAGGCTGATGAAAGAAATTTGCAAATGATGGATTTGCAAGGATCTTTGTGAGGATCTGTACTTGCTATCTGACTTATTTATTCTGAAAAATAAATACGATGTCGTTGCCCCCTCCTATACGGGTTTCCCGTTGTGTGCTTTGTTTCCAGAGCTTTTCGGGGATGGAGAAACGGTTTAAAAGGCAACACAACTTCCGCTTTCCTCCCCCCCCCTCCTTTCCTACGGTTCTTCACTCTGCAATGTTAGTAACCAGGTCCCGAGCCCGATGGGAGATTTTAATTTTATTTTTAATCAAGCCCTGCATGAAAACTGGGAAAGCAACACACACACAAAGGCAACAACACCCTGTGGGGATGAAAAGTCCGGCGTCAAGAGCGGTTGCTAAAGGGAGAATCAACTCGCCATTTTGTGTAACTCCAAGCAACTTCTCTCTGCTCTGCAGAGGACTACAACTCCCATCTGCACAGCCACAGAGGTGGGTATAATTCCAGGACTGTGGGAGGCCGATCTCCTTTTCAGAAATTAGGTTTGAGCAAATTTTTAAAGCCATGTTTCCCAATTTCAACAATATTTAAGAGGTGTGGACTTCAACTCCCAGAATTCCCCACTGGCTGACTGGGGAATTCTGGGAATTGAAGTCCACACCTCTTAAAAGTTGTTAAGGTTGAGTAATGCTTTCTGCCTTAACAATTTGCCAATGCTGTCCTTTAATGGCCCAGAGGACAATTTGAGCCTTTTTTTGTGAAATAAGGGAGAGAGAGAGAGAAAAGAAGAGATTTACAGTTCAGATTTATCTTTAAATTCAGCTTTTTTTTTCCTTGGTCGAGATTCTCCAAAGCTTGATCCGGTCTAAGATTCAAATGCTTTCACAAATCTCTTGCGGTTACACGAAATTGTCTTTTAAACAGACAGTTGTGGCTTCAAATGCACACCGGAAGCCGTTTGCAGGGCCATCTCGTTTCGGCCAAAAAAAAAAAAAAAAAAAAAGTGTGGGAAATCTCTTGCAAGGCCGACGGAATAGGCCGCCTTTTGCCAGAATCCACAGCTTAATTTTTTAAAGGGGAAAAAAAAAATATGAATTTGGGTGCAGAGAGTTGCATTAAACAAAGGAACAGACTGGAGACTTGGCTTTTGCTACAGCTGAAGACCGGAAATTTTGCTTCCAGTTAGGACAAAAAGTAGTAGATGATATTGGGCGTTAAAAGACAGGGAGAAAAAAAAAATTATGGGAAGGAAGAAGTTGGGGGTGGGGGAATAGATTTGGACTGAGGTCAAACCAGGAAGTTGGGGTGGGGGTGGGGAATTTGGATAGGCCCCATGCAATGGTGTCCTTCACAGGGTTGCAGAATAAAACCCGTTGTACGGGGGACGGGGACGGGGGAACAAAAACAAAGCAAAACCAAATTAAAATTACAGCATGGCATAATCATTAAAAAGATCTCGCTTATTCCAGCAGACCGGAGACTTCAAATGTACAGATCTCACAGAAAGGGGGGTGGGGAAGAGCAGTTTTCCAAAGGAAAAAAAAACATGTTTTCCACAAGTTTTAAACAACCACAAAAAAAAGGGGCAGGGGGATGAGCAGAGTGTTTAGAATTGTGTGTGTGTGGGGGGGGCCAAATAGGAAGTTGCACTCCAGAGCAAGCGGGGTGCTGCCTATGGACAGACGAGGAAGGGAGGAAGGAAAAGGGGAAGGAAGGAAGAGAAAGGGGAAGGAGAAGGAAGGGAGGAAGGAAAAGGGAAAAAGAAGGGAGGGAAGGGAGGAAGAGAGGGAGGGAAGGGAGGGAGGAAGAGAAAGGGAGAGGGAGGGAAGGAAGGAAAAAGGGAAGGAAGAGAAAGGGAGGGAGGGAAGGGAAGGAAGGAAAAGAGGGAGGGAGGGAGAGGGAGGGAGGGAGGAAAGGGAGAAAGGAAGGAAAAGGAAGGAAGGCAGGAGCGAGCCACGTGGCTGGGCTGAATTGCCCCCCCAAAAAAGGTGATGCCCCAAAGGTCTCTTTCCCGCCCTCCCCCTTTCTACAGGCAGACGATGCAAAGGGAGGGGGCCGTCCTCTTACTTGAAACCCCAGATTTGGAAAAGTCTTCCCTTGAGACAAGACCTTATTATATATATATAGGTCTTGGCGTATTCGGGTCTTTTCCCGTGTAAGATTGGCGAGTGTCTTGGCGACGTTTCGACGAGGTCTCACTCGTCATCTTTAGGCTGGTGTCTTCGGCTTCGTACGAAGCCGAAGACACCAGCCTAAAGATGACGAGTGGGACCTCGTCGCCAAGACACTCTCAATCTTACACGGGAAAAGACCCGAATACGCCAAGACCTACATATGTATAATTATATGTATATATATAAAATGACCCCCCAAGTTTACAACAATGATTTTGAACATCAGAAATCCTTAGCCAGGGGGTGGGGTGGGGGCGTGGGTGAGGCGAGTGGTGGAAACACACAGCAGAAAAAGTTACTCTATGTACATTAGAAGGATTTCCCCCCCTCTCTTTTTCTCAGAGACATCGTGTGACGCTTCTCTTTACAAATAAGCATGTCACTCCAGAATAAAAGGTCCTATGTTTTTTCTTTTTTTCTCTTTAAAAAAAAAAAAAAACCCCAAACAAACTCTTTACATATTTATCTTCGGGACGCCCGGCCGCCTGAAAAGGGAGATCCTTTTTTTTTCTTTCCCCCAAGCGGGTTTTCCTCCGTAAAAAAACGATCCCGCGGTCCATTTGGGCTCCGTAAAAAAACGGGATCCCCGTGCAACTTTTTTTTTTTTTGCATCCCGTATTATGCCTCTCCTTTCGACAGTCTCAGGGGAGGGGAGGAGGAGGAGGAGGGGGGGCTTTGCGGCTTTTCTTTTCTTTTTTTTTTTTGGAAAAAAAAATGCAGCAAACTCCATCTTCCCCCGACTTGGTTTGCAAACTTCCCTGCTGAATTGCTCTTTTCTTTTATCCCGTTCGTTTATGGGTGTGTCTCTCGCGTTTTTCCCCCCCTTCCTTCAGAACGGCGGCCGCAGTTCTTTCTCCCGTCACTCGTCGCTGTCGGAGAGGGTCTCGTACTGAGCAGAGAGCAGAGGGGCCGGTTCCCGCTCCCATATCCGGCTGGGCTGGTGTGGGGCGGCCTGCCCGGCCGAGGAGGGGCCACAGGCCACGGAGGTGGGGGGAGTACTGCTCAGCATCCGGATGGTCAGCGGGTTGTAGGGGAACTGCGTGGAACCTGCAGGAGAGCACCGAAGAGGCTGCTGAGGCTTCAGGTCCCTCGATTTACGACCACTTGTTTAGTGACCGTTGGAATGGGATGGAAAGATGGGATTTGGGGTAATCCAACTATAGGGAGTCCCTGTCTTACGACCACTTGTTTATTGACCGTCTGAATGGCATGGAAAGATGGGATTTGGCCTAGTCTGGCTACAGGGAGTCCCTGTCTTACGACCACTTGTTTAATGACCGTCTGAGTGGCATGAAAGGATGGTGTTTGGGGTAATCTGGCTACCTGGAGTTCTTGACTTATGACCACTTGTTTAGTGAACATCTGAATGGGGTGGAAGGATAGGGTTTGGGGTAATTTGGCGACCTGGAGTCCTTGACTTACGACCACTTGTTTAGTGACCGTCTGAATGGGATGGAAGGATGGGGTTTTGGGTAATCCATCTATAGGGAGTCCCTGTCTTACGACCACTTGTTTAGTGACCGTCTGAATGGGATGGAAGGATGGGGTTTGGGGTAATCCAACTATAGGGAGTCCCTGTCTTACGACCACTTGTTTAGTGACTGTCTGAATGGCATGGAAGGATGGGGTTTGGGGTAATCCGGCCACAGGGAGTCCTAAACTTACGACCACTCATTTAGTGACTGTTCAAAGAGGATGAAAAAATTGGCCTTGGGTTACAGAGAGTCCTCGACTTACAACCATTCCTTTTAGCGACAGTTCATGTAGGATTGATTGATGAGCTTTGGGTAATCTGGCTGCAGGGAGTCCTTGATTTACAGCAGTTCATTTAGTGACCATTCACAGTTACACCAGGACTAAAAAAAGTGACTTATGACCGTTTTTCTCCCTTAACGACCGCTGCAGCAGCCCTGGTAGTCACATGATCAAAATATGGATGCTTGGCAACTGGCTCGCATTTACGATGGTTGCAGCGTCCCTGGGGGTCACGTGATCCCCTTTTGCGACCTTCTGATAAGCAAAGTCAATGGGGGGGAAGCCGGATTCACTTAGCGACCGTGTGACTAAGTTAACCGTGGCAAGAAATAAAATGGGGTAAAACTCACTTAGCCGATGTCTCACTTAGCAACGGAAACGTTGGGCTCAACTGTGGTCGTAAGTCGAGGACTCCCTGTATGCAAGAGTCATGAAGATGATATCCTGGCAATGTTGAAATAATTAGCCATTATCTTGGAAAACAGGGTCCTTAAAATCCTACAGCGCCCAATTTGGACTGCAGGCGCTCGCACAGACACACCTGGACCAGCTGGGCTCAGCTCACCTGTGGAGGAGGGCCGGTCTTCCCACGACCAGGCGGGGGTCTGCCGGTGATAGTCGCCTTCCGAATGGACCGAGGAGACCGAGGAGGGTCGCTCCGTTGCCAGATAGCCTTGAGCAGGAATTGGGGATTTGGACTTTCTGCTCCCGGATTTGCCCATCAGCTTCTGCTTGCTGACCCCCCCACCTGGAGGAGGAGGAGGAGGAATCGAGTTATGGGGGCACCAATAATAATCAGCGGATTTTGTATCTTAAAGCAGGCTGGCTGGGGCATTCTGGGAGTGGAAGTCCACCCATCTTAAAGCAGCTGGCTGGGGCATTCTGGAAGTCCACCCCTCTTAAAGCAGGCTGGGGGATTCTGGGAGTGGAAGTCCACCCATCTTAAAGCAGCTGGCTGGGGCATTCTGGGAGTGGAAGTCCATCCCTCTTAAAGCATGGATGGCTGAGGGATTCTGGGAGTTGAAGTCCACCCCTCTTAAAGCAGGCTGGCTGGGGGATTCTGGGAGTGGAAGTCCACCCCTCTTAAAGCAGGCTGGCTGGGGAATTCTGGGAGTGGAAGTCCACCCCTCTTAAAGCATGCAGGCTGGGGGATTCTGGGAGTGGAAGTCCATCCCTCTTAAAGCATGGATGGCTGGGGGATTCTGGGAGTGGAAGTCCACCCCTCTTAAAGCATGCAGGCTGGGGGATTCTGGGAGTGGAAGTCCATCCCTCTTAAAGCATGGATGGCTGGGGGATTCTGGGAGTTGAAGTCCACCTCTCTTAAAGCAGGCTGGCTTGGGAATTCTGGGAGTTGAACTCCACCCCTCTTAAAGCAGGCTGGCTGGGGGATTCTGGGAGTTGAAGTCCACCCCTCTTAAAGCATGCTGGCTGGGGAATTCTGGGAGCTGAAGTCCACATGCCTTAAAACAGCTTAAAGTTGTGAAACATTGATTTAAATGTACTCTTTCTCTTGGCTGGGATGACCCGTGTTTCAAAGAGCCGTGGTTTTCTTCTCTCTTAGGAACTACCTTGTCCATCACAGGCTTAAGCGCAGACTCACATTTTGCAAAAATGTTATCTTCAGGTATGATAGGAAGATCCAAATCATTTTGGGGTCCTTCTATGCAGCAAAAAACGTCATGTCACTTTCTTGCTGCAATTTGCCTGCTCAGCTCCGGGGAAATGTGTGCTTGCGTGTGTCTGTCTCTGTGTTTGTGTGAATAATGCAACTTTTCTCTAAGTCTAAGATATCTATATCAGCTGAATTCAGAAGCTCCCCAACCCAAGCACTGTAGTTAGTCCTCGACCTACGACGAAAGCGGAGCCCCAAATTTCTTTTGTTAAGCAAGACAGCTGAAGTGCGGTTTTTGCCGCATGTTACGAACTTTCTTGCCACCGTTCTTAAGCGAATCACTGCAGTCCTTAAGTTAGTAACGCGGTCGTTAAGTGGATCTGGCTTCCCCCATTGACTTTGCTAGTCAGAGAGCCGCAAAAGGTGATCACGGGACCCTGGAACCGTCATAAGTACGAGTCGGTTGTCAAGCTTCCAAGTTTCGATCCCATGACCGCGGGGACGCCGCAACGGTCGTTAAAAGGCGAAAGACGGTCCTAAGCCGCTTTTATCAGTGCCGTTATAACTTTGGAACGGTCACGAAACCGAGCGGGTGATAAGCCGAGGACTGCCTGCGGCAACACAGCTGCCCCCTTGTCCTCACCAAGTCGTTCTTCCGCTTTTTTTTTTAAAAAAAAAAAAGGTTTAAATTTAAATTTAAATTCAACCGCCACAAAAGCCAGCAGGAAAGATTTAAGGCCAAACCTGCTTGGGCGGCGGGAGGGGGGGGGGAGAGAGATGGGAGTTGTAGTCCGACACCTTGCAAAGAACCCAGGTGGCAAGGAACTCATTTCGTCAGCAGGTCTACCTGCACGGGGGTGGAGGGGGGGGGGGCAAAACTGGCCCTGAATGGCTCACCTGGATTGGGGGAGGGGCTGGTTTCCTCCCGCCGAGTTTCGCTGTTGGTTGGTAACGACCCGCTGGGCACCATCCCCATTGGCTGCGCCATGACCAGGCTGTGGTCCTCGCCTTTGTCGTCAAAACTGCCCATCAGGGCTTTGCGGATGATGTCCTCCAGGCCCAGGTTGCTGGCCGGGTCGGCTAAGGAAGGGCCCCTGGTGCTGACCGAACCTGGAAACAGGGAGGAGAAGCCATGGATCCGGGGTGTGTGTGTGTGTGTGTGGGGAGGGGAGGGGAAGGAGGGGGTGAGGCTCGAACTAGACGGCCATGTTTCTCTGCGTCACAGGCGTGGGGGGTGGTTATCTTCTGAGGGCAACGAAATTTCATTTTGACATCTGCTGAGTAGTCTACATTTAAAGGGACAAGAAAGTTCCTACTCTATTCCGTTTGGTTCCGTTCCGTTCTATTCTCAATAAAGATTCTACTCTATTCTATTCCGTAATTCTATTCTATTTCCTATTCCATTCTATTCCTTTTCTCTATTCTATTCTATTCTATTCTATTCTATTCTATTCTATTCTGTTCTATTCTATTCTATTCTATTCTACTCTATTCTATTTCCTATCCTATCCTATCCTATCTTACTTCATTCTATTCTATTCTATTCTATTCTATTCTATTCTATTCTATTCTATTCTATTCTGTTCTGTTCTGTTCTGTTCTGTTCTGTTCTGTCCTGTTCTATTCTATTCTACTCTACTCTACTCTACTCTACTCTACCCTATCCTGTAATTCAATTCAATTCCATTCCATTCCATTCCTCAGCATGGCTTCCTTCTTTGATGGGATTAAAATTTTACCCTTCTCCTTGACTTATGGCCTAAGTGAGACAGTTGTTAAGTGGGCTTTTGCCCCCTTTGACGAGCTTTCTGGCCACAGACATTAAGGGAGTCACTGCAGTTGTTAAGTTAGCAACATCACTGTTAAATGCATCGTGTTTCCCCGTGGACGTTTGCTGGCCAGAAGGTCACAAAAGAGGATCATGCAACGGATGGAAACTGATCAAGGAGAGAAGCAACCTGGAAAACAATTCACCGGTGGAACTCCTTGCCTCCAGAAGCTGTGAATGCTCCCAACAATGGAGGCTTTTAAGAAGAGACTGGACAGCCATTGGTCTGAAATGGGATAGGGTTTCAACTGCCTGAGCAGGGGGTCCGACTAGATGACCTCCAAGGTCCCTTCCAACATTCTTGTTGTTGTTAACAACCTGCCTCCAGAAGCTGTGAATGCTCCAACAATGGAGGCTTTTAAGAAGAGACTGGACAGCCATTTGTATGAAATGGGATGGGGGGTTGGACTAGATGACCTCCAAGGTCCCTTCCAACTTTTATTTATTATTATTATTATTATTATTATTATTATTATTATTATTATTATTATTATTATTAATTATTATCCGACACTCAATGCAAGGCCCCACATATGTTGCAGGGGCAGAAAGAGAGGGGGAGGGTGGGGTGGGGGAAAAAAACCAAAAATGCTGCCCGTTTACCTGAGGTGGTGACTGCTGGCAAGTTAAATATTTCTGTCCCAGGTTGAGCGGCGGCTGTTGAGGGAGAGACACGGGTTACTTCCAAAGGTTTAAGAGATCAATGACGCTGAGAGAAGAGAATAGTGGTAACTCGGGGTCAAACTGTGTGTGGGGGGCGTGTTTCCCTGAAATGAGTGCTTTTCTTGCAGACATTTCGTGACCCAACTAGGTAATGTCATCAGTGCTGGGAGGGAATGGGGCTTGGGAGGGAGGAAGGAGGAGGAGGAGGAGGAGGACTGTAGGCCCTGTGGTGCTCTCTGATGCTTTCTTGCAGACGTTTCGTGACTCAACTAGGTAACGTCATCAGTGCTGGGAGGGAATGGGGCGAGGGAGGGAGGAAGGAGGAGGAGGAGGAGGAGGACTATAGGCCCTGTGGTGCTCTCTGATGCTTTCTTGCAGACGTTTCGTGACCCAACTAGGTAACGTCATCAGTGCTGGGAGGGAATGGGGCGAGGGAGGGAGGGAGGGAGGGAGGAGGAGGAGGAGGAGGAGGACTGTAGGCCCTGTGGTGCTCTCTGATGCTTTCTGGCAGACGTTGCGTGACCCAACTAGGTAACATCATCAGTGCTGGAAGAGAGTAGCATTTCTCTCTGTTTATGTACAGTAGCTTGCGCCAATGTTGGGGGTGTTTCTTTGTTACTTTGATTAGGGAACGGTTTTCGGCTTGTTTGTTTGTTGGGTGTCAGAATGGGGCCACTCGCCGCGGGACAATTCAATAATTCAGTTCAATTATTGAACACAATTATTTTAATTTCTGTCATTCGCACGTCGTGTTGCCCCTCCGTTCGCACCCTTTCTGCAGTGATTCTATTCCACCATTTCTTCGATATTAAGTGTAGAACTCTCGTCCCACGGTGACTTGGCCGCGGCGAGTTCTCCTAGACCTGCCCGGTGTTTAATCCCTGCTTTTCTTTGCCTTGGTTGTGGAGAGGATATCTCCTGGTGTTTTTTTATTTGGAAACTCATCAAGGAGAGAAGCAAGCTGGAATTAAGGAGAAACTTCCTGACAGTGGAGCAGTGGGCTAATGGTGGAGCAGTGGGCTGATGCCTCCTTAAGTAACACCAGCTGCCTGCAATTAGTGCAGGTTCGAGTCCCACCAGGCTCAAGGTTGACTCAGCCTTCCATCCTTCCCAGGTAGGTAAAACGAGGACCCAGATTGTTGGGGGCAATAAGCTGACTTTGTAATAATGCCGCTTGGGGTGTGTGTGAGAGCCCTAATAAGCAGGCATATACATAGAATGAAGGCTACTGCTAAGCTTGTAAGCCGCCCTGAGTCTTCAGAGAAGGGCGGGATATAAATGGAATAAAAATAAAAAATAAATAAAAAATAAAAAATTAACCAGTGGAACTCCTGGCCTCCAGAAGCTGTGAGTGCTCCAACACTGGAGGTTTTTAAGAAGAGACTGGACAGCCATTTGTCCGAAATGGTATAGGGTTTCCTGCCTGAGCAGGGGGTTGGACTAGATGACCTCCAAAGTCCCTTCCAACTTCTCTTCTCTATTCTACATTCTCTATTCTATTCTATTCTATTCTATTCTATTCTATTCTATTCTATTCCATTCCATTCCCTTTTTAGATTTTTATTGTGTCTTTTGAACGGTGTGCAAATGTGCTTTATCTCTAGGTGCCTGTGGATGGCTGATAAGTCTGTTGGCCTACTGACAAACTCCACCCCTATAAGCAGCACACCCCACCCTTTCTTACACTGATGGTGTTCCCTAGTTGGGTCATGAAACTTCAGCAAGAAAACCACCACATTCAAAGAGCACCAAGGACCACAGAGTTCTCCTCTTCCTCCCCTCTGCCAACCCCACTTCCTCCTAGCAGTGATGAGGTTACCTAGTTAGGTCATGAAACACCTGCAAGGAAACCACCAAGCTCAGAGGGCACCAAGGACCTCCACAGCTGCCCTCCTCCTCCTCCTCTTCCTCCTCCTCCTCCTCCCCTTTGCAAACCCCTCTTCCTCCCAGCACTGATGATACTATCTAGTTGGGTCATGAAACGTCTGCAGGAAAACCAGCAAGCTCAGATAGCACCAAGGACCCCACAGTCCTCCTCCTCCTCCTCTCCACAAACCCCCTCCCTTCTAGCACTGATGACGTTCCCTAGTTGGGTCATGAAACGTCTGCAGGAAAACCACCCAGCTCAGAGAGCACCCAGGACCCCCACAGAAAGGGGTGGGGTGGTGGGAAATGAGAAGGGAAGAAAACCCTGGAGTCCTACCCATTTCGGATTCGCTTCCCCCGCACGAGTTCAGCTTGCGGAAGATCTCCTGCTTCTTCGATTTCACCATGGGCGAGGTGTTCTCCAGTTTGGTGAAGAAAGAAGGCAGGTAAGTTATGCTGCCCGGAGAACGGGAGTCTGTCCTGTGAAGAGCCCAAGAGGTAAGCGAGGAATTTTTTATTTTTTTTAAAAAAAATTCAAATTAAAAATTCAAATGCCTGCCGGAGCAGAAGAAAAGCATATCCCGCCACCTTCTGCCTCGCCTACGCTTTCAAATTGGCGGACTCCCCTCTTCTTTGGGGCAGCCCCTGAGATACTGGAAGGCTGCTATCATGTCCCCCCCTCGTCCTTCTCTTCATTAAACTGGACATACCCAATTCCAGCAACCGTTTCTTGTATGTTTTAGCCTCCAGTCCCCTGATCCTCTTTGTTGCTCTTCTCTGCACCCTTTATAGAGTTTGTTTCTATCTGTTGCTTCTTGTCCTGCCTTCAGGTGCTTTGGAGAAGAGCTTGGCTGCCTCTTCTTTGGGGCAGCCCCTGAGATACTGGAAGGCTGCTATCCTGTCCCCCCTCATCCTTCTTTTCATTAAAGTAGACATTCCCAATTCCAGCAACCGTTCCTTGTATGTTTTAGCCTCCAGTCCCCCAATAATCTTTGTTGCTCTTCTCTGCACTCTTTCTAGAGTTTGTTTCCATCCGTTGCTTCTTGTCCTGCCTTCAGGTGCTTTGGAGAAGAGCTTGGCTGCCTCTTCTTAGGGGCAGCCCCTGAGATACTGGAACGTTGCTATCCTGTCCCCCCTCGTCCTTCTCTTCATTAAACTGGACAGACCCAATTCCAGCATCCGTTCCTGGTATGTTTTAGCCTCCAGTCCCCTGATCCTCTTTGTTGCTCTTCTCTGCACCCTTTCCAGAGTCTCCGCATCTTTTTTAACAGAATGGCAGAGTTGGAAGGGGCTGACTGGAAGGATCAATCAGTAGACTCAATCCAGTCAATCAATCAATCCATCCATCCATCCATCCATCCATCCATCCATCCATCCATCCATCCGAGCTGGAAGGGACCTTGGAGGTCTTCTAATCCAGGGCTCCTCAACCTTGGCAGCATTAAGCCTTGTGGACTTCAACTCCCAGAATTCCTCAGCCAGCTTTGCTGGCTGAGGAATTCTGGGAGTTGAAGTCCACAAGTCTTAAAAGCTGCGAAGGTTGAGGAGCCCTGTTCTAGTCCAGCCCTTTGCTCAAGCAGGGGACCCTCTATCGTTCCAGACAGGTGGCTGTCAATCTCAATCCATCAGAATAGGTCCTGGAAGGGACCTTGGAGGCCTTCTAGTCCAGTCCCCTGCTCAAGCAGGAGAACCTATACCGTTTCAGACAAGAGGCTGTCCAGTCTTCCTCTGAAAAGCTTCCAGTCGTTGAAACGCCCACGACTTCTAGTGGCAAGCAGTTCCACTGGTTCGCCGCCCCGCCGCCCCTTTGCAGGGTCCAGCCCAGCTACCTCTGTTCCAAAGGCTCCGGCCTCTGCGACAGCAACAGCTTCTCGTGGGCCGCCGGCGCCTGCGGTGGAGAGATCGGCTCGTACGACTCCGAGGAAACGTGGCTTCTCTCGGGAGACTTCCCAAGCCTGGGATGGGGGTGGGGTGGGGGTGTGTGACACAAGCGACAAAAGACACACTTTTATTCAGAATGCGAATCTCCCCGGGGGCTGGGTCCAGCCGAAGGTGATCAGTTCAGCAAAAGCTAAAAAGAGAGGATTATGCAATGGGGTGCGGGGGACTCCTCGACTTACGGACGTAACTCAGCCTGAAATTTCTATATCAAAAACATTTCTCAAGTGAGTTTTGCCCCGTTTGACGACCTTTCGCGCCACGCTTATTAAGTGACTCGATGCAGTCGTTAAGTTGGTGGCACGGTTGGAAAGTGAATCAGGAAGGGAGGGAGGGAAGGAGGGAGGAAGGAAGCAAAGAAGTGGAGGAAGAAAGGAAGGGAGTGAGGGAGGAAGGAAGAAGAGTGAGTGAGGGAAGGAGGGAGAGAGGGAAGATGGAAGGAAGGAAGGAAGGAGGAAGGGAGGCAGGGAAGAAAGGAAGGAGTGGAAGGGAGGGACGGAAGAAGAAAGGAGGGAGGAAGGAAGGAGAATGAGGGAGGGAAGGAGGGAGGGGAAAAAAGGAAGGGAGGGAGGGAAGATGGAAGGAAGGAAGGAAGGAAGGAAGGAAGGAAGGAGGAAGAGAGGAAAGAAAGGAAGGAGTGGAAGGGAGTGAGGGAGGAAGAAAGGAGAGTGAGAGGGAAGGAGGGAGGAAAAAAGAAAGGGAGGGAGGGAAGATGGATGGAAGGAGGAAAGAAAGGAAGGAGTGGAAGGGAGGGATGGAAGAAGAAAGAAAGGAGGGAAGGGACTGAGGGAGGAAGAAAGGGACTGAGGGAGAGAGGGAAGAAGAAGGGAGGGAAGGACTGACGGAGGGAAGAAGATGGAAGAAAGGAAGGAAAGAAGGGAGGGACTGAGGGAGGTGTTGTGATTCAGCATCAGCCTGTGATACTGGCAGCTGAGTCGGATGATTCTGAAGCGGAGGAGGAGGTGGGGTTTGGAGAGCCTTTGGTGTCTGATGCACTGCAGGACTCTCAGCCTGGCCCCTCCCGTCTTGTTCCTCCTCAGACTCAGCTGTGTGAGCATGAGGGATTGGAAGAAGACGATCCAGAGCTGGCTCTGTTCAGGGACGCTAGGAGCAGGAGGCAATCTAGCAGAGCAGAGCAGAGGAAAGCAATGAGGCAACTCGGGAGAAGGCAATAAGAAGCCACGCCTTGGGACTGCTAATGAAAGGGGAAGGTGTGGGAGGTGCTGGTTGCTGAAGGCAACCCATTGAAGATCTTCCGCTAGAGTCCTGGTCTGTTATTCTCATTTAACTCTTGTTTAACCTTTTTGGTTTAAGTCTTGTTTGAACTTTTCGTTTCACTTTTGTAAATAAATTGGGTTGGGTTAGTTCCAGCCTGTTGATTATAAAAAGGGGTTGTCCCTGACATTCAAACAGGACCGGGTCGTAGGCTGGAACAGAACAGGAGGGAAGGAGGAAGGAAGGGAAGATAATAATAATAATAATAATAATAATAATAATAATAATAATAATAATAATAATAATAATAATAATAATAATAATAATGAGGAGGAGGAGGAGGAGGAGGAAGGGACCTTGGAGGTCATCTAGTCCAACCCCCTGCTCAGGCAGGAGACCCTATACCATATACCATTTCAGGCAAAAAAATTTCAGATGGGATAAAAGAAGGAAAGGGAGGGAGGGAGGGAGGAAGAAAAAAGGAAGGAAGGGACTGAGGGAGGGAGAGAAGAAGGAAGGAAGGAAAGAAGGGAGGGACTGAGGGAGGGAAGGAGGAAGGAAGGGAGGAAAGAGAGAAAGACATCAGAGGGGTAAAGGAAAGCAGGGGTAAAGGGAAGAACAGAATGGGAAACAGAAAGGGGAAAGAATGAAAGGAAGAGATGAGAGGGAGGGAAGGAAGGAAGGAAGGAAGAGAACAGGGAGCCGAAAGACGAGGGAGAAGAGAGAAAAAGGGTTACCTTCCCCGGCTTTTCTCCGAAATGTTCTCGGGGGACATCCGGGACCCGGGGCGCTGGTGGGGAGCGGCTTGCACCTGGATTTCGGGGCTGTAGCGGTTCGAAGCCTTGGACCGGGGGCTCGGCGTGACGGAGGTCAGGGCCGAGGTCTGGAATGTGCTGGTGGGAGTCGGAAGGGAAGGCTGGCTGGAAGCCTGGCTGCGGGCAAAATCCTGCGTGATGATTTGCTGGGCCAGCGAGGAGCAGATCCGAAGAAGGAGAGGGGTGGGGGCGGGAAGAGAGAGAGAGAGAAAAAATCACCTGTTAGCCAGCTTTCCTTTTCAAAACTCCAGCAAGAATCAAGAGGCAAAGCAGGACCCACACGAGACAGATCGTTTTATCCTGGCTCTCAGTGCAAGAGAGGGCCTCCTCAGGGTGCCCCCGGTCAGAGAATGTCGACTGGTGGCCCCCAGGGAGAGGGCCTTCTCTGTGGGTGCCCCGGCTTTATGGAATCAGCTGCCGGTTGAGCTCCGGATGGCACCTGACCTTCGCTCCTTCCGACGCGGTCTGAAGACCTTTTTATTTGAACAAGCCGGCCTGGCCTGATGGGGGATGTATTGGGGTTTTTATTGTGGTTTTTTTATATTGTTATCTATTATTTTAGTTCGGGCTTCTATTTAATACTTTTTTAATTTTTGCACTTTGTATTTTTTACGTGCCCTGAGTCCTTCGGGAGAAGGGCGGTATACAAATATAATATTTATATTTATATTTATATTATATATATATATATATATATATATATATATATATATATATATATATATATATATATATATATATATATATATATATATATATATATATATATATATATATATATATATAATATAAGAGAATCTCTGTAGCTGAGGGAGGAATTGCAGGGTCCTTGGTGCTCTCCTAGGCTTTCTTGCAGACCTTTCGTGACCCAACTAGGTAACGTCATCAGTGCTGGAAGGGAGTGGGGCTTGGGGGGGGGAAGGAGGAAGAGGAAGTCCTTGTGGGGTCCTTGGTGCTCTGAGCTTGGGGGGTCTTCTTTCAGACGTTTGATGACCCAGCTAAGTGACGTCATCAGTGTTAGAAAGAAGTGGGGACTGCAGAGGAGGAGGAGGAGGAGGAGGAGGAGGAGGAGGAGGAGAGGGGGAGGAGGGCAAGTGTGGAGTCCTTGGTGGTTTTCTTCCAGACCTTTTTGACCCAACTAGGTAACATGATGATTGTTAGTTAGAAGAGAGAGAGGTTTGCAGGGAGCAGGAGGGCGAGGAAGAGGAAGAGAACGGGGAGGAGGACTGTGGGGTCCTTGGTGCTCTCTGAGCTGGGTGGTTGTCTTGCAGACGTTTCATGACCCAGCTGGGTAACATCATCAGGAGGTGGAGGAAGACTGTGGGATCCTTAGTGCTCTCTCAGCTTGGTGACCTTTTGCAGATGTTTCATCACCCAGCAAGGGAGCATCGTCAGTGATGGGAGGGCGAGGAGGAGGAAGAGGAAGAGGGAGGGGGGGAGGAAAAGGAGGAGGACTGTGGGGTCCCTGGTGCTCTGGGTGGTTTTCTTGCAGACCTTCCATGACCCAACTAGGGAACATCATCCGTGCCGGAAGGGAATGTGGGCTTTGCTCCTTGTTGATATGCAGTGACTACAGCGAACAACAGCCGAATCGAGGAGCTACCATGAAGTCAAGAATACTCAAATCAACACTGACATGGGAAACCTCTTGTATAAAAACAAGAGAGCAAACCCTGCTCCCTTCTAGCAGTGAGGATGATGTTCCCTAGCTGGATCATGAGACGTCTGCAAGAAAGTAGCCAAGATCAGAGAGCACCAAGGACCCCACAGTCTTCCTCCTCCTCCTCCTCCCTCCTAGCACTGAGGATGTTCCCTAGTTGGGTAACGAAACGTCTGCAGGAAAACCACCAAGCTCAGAGAGCACCAGGGACCCCACACTCCTCCTCCTCCCTTCTAGCCCTGATGATGTTACCTAGTTGGGTCATGAGACGTCTGCAAGAAAACCACCCAGCTCAAAGAGCACCAAGGACCCCACACTCCTCCTCCTCCTCCCTTCTAGCACTGATGATGTTACCTAGTTGGGTCATGAGACGTCTGCAGGAAAAACCACCCAGCTCAGAGGGCACCAAGGACCCCACAGTCCTCCTCCTCCTCCTCCCTCCTTCAACCCCCACTTCCTTCTGAGGTTCCCTAGTTAGGGAATGAAACGTCTGCCAGAAAACCACCCAGCTCAGAGCGCGCTCAGAGGCATCCCGTCTTCACAGAGACCCCAAAGTGCAAACTTACGCAGATGTGGTCGGCCAGGGTGATCAAGCGGTGAGTCCGAGGCATGGGGCCCATCCCCTCGCCCTGGGCGGGCGGAGGGGTTGGCTGTGGCGCTGCTGGTGCCGGTGGCTGCTGTGCCGACTGCTGCTGTGGCGAGGGCGAATCCTGCGAAGGTCTGTAAGGATGGCTAGAGCCCTCGTACTGGCGGCTGCAGTCTCCTACGTGCCCGGAAGGAAAGGGAGAGAGATTCGCACGGGGTGCAGCTCGGAAAAAAAAACCCCACCGAAATGGGCGGTGGGCTTCATCCGCCCAAAATACAGGGAGTCCTCAACTCATGACCGCAACTCAGCCCAAAGTGTCCGCTACTAAACGAGACAGTGGCTAAGTGACTTTGCCCCATTTTGCCGCCTTTCTCGTCGCCGTTGTTCAGTGAATCGTTGCAGTTGTTAAGTGAGACAGGTGGTTATTAAGTGAATCCAGCTTCCCACATTTGACTTTGTTTGTCAGAAGGTCGCAAAAGGGGATCACGTGACCTTCCCCGGGACAGTGGGTCCGTCGTATGTATGAGTCAGTTGCCAAGTGTCCCAATTCTGATCAGGTGACCACGGGGACACTGCAACGGTCGTAAGGGTGAGTAATAGTCACGAGTCACATTTTTCCAGTGTTGTTGTAACTTTGAACGGTCACTGAGTGAACTGTCGTAAGTTGAGGACTACCTGTAGCTCTGAGAGCCATTCTTCCGCTTCTTCCATTGTTCTTTCCCTTCCTTGGCGTCTTTCAGGGGGGTTAAAACAAGGGTCTTCAACCTTGGCCCATTAATTGTGGACTTCAACTCCCAAAATTCCTCAACCAGGCACGCTGGCTGAGGAATTCTGGGAGTTGAAGTCCACAAGTTGGAAGACCCCTGGGTCTACAAGTCCCAGGATTCCCAGCTAGAAAAACAGGGCTGGGATTTCCAGGAACCGCAGCTTTTGGGGTGTCTGGAAGGTGTTAAGTTGGCCCAGCCCCACAAGCAGGCCTCGCTTTCCAAAACGAGTCAAATCTCATCGGAAGACGACAACGGGAGCAGAATTTCCATCGCTAAGCAAGGCGGTGGCTAAGTGAGGCGCACCTGATTTTGTGGCCTTTTTTTGCTACGGTTGTTAAGAGAGTGGCCACAGTTGTTACGTGAATCACAGAGTCATTAAGTGGATCCAGTTTCCCGCTGTCAACTTACCTCTCTTTATCTATCTGTCTGTCTATCACCTCTATATGTATCTATATCAATCAAGCTGTATCTATCTATCTATCTATCTATCTATCTATCTATCTATCTATCTATCTATCTATCTATCTATCTATCTATCTATCTATCTATGCCAGACATGTCAAACACAAGGCCCGGGGGCCGGATCCGGCCCGCGAAGTGGTTTCATGTGACCCCCGAAGCCATCCTGGAAACAGTGAGGGAACGGCCCCCACTGCCTTGGCCCTGGCCCAGAGACCCTCCTTCTGCCAGAGACCCTCAGATCTGTCCCACTCCTGCCCAGGCCCCCATAGGCACCCTTGATGCAAACCATGTAGAGCTGGCCACGCCCACTCAGTAGGCCACACACACTAGCCACACCCACCCAGTAGGCCACGCCCACCCTGGCCACACCCACCCGGCCCCCTGAGGGCAACCGTAATGCTGATGCGGCCCTCAATGCAATTGAGTTTGACACCCCTGATCTATGCATATCAATATTATCTATCTGTATGTATCCATATCCATCTATTTATCTATTATCTGTGTTTATCTATCACATCTATATGTATCTATATCAAGCTGTCTCTATCATCTATCTATCTATCTATCTATCTATCTATCTATCTATCTATCTATCTATCTATCTATCTCTATTTTATCTATCTGTATCTGTATCTATTTATCTATCATCTATTATCTATGTCATCTATCCATCCATTTCTATCTATCTATCTATCATCTATCTATCTATCTATCTATCTATCTATCTATCTATCTATCTATCTATCTATCTATCTATCTATCTATCACCTCTTTATATGTATCCATCTATCTCTATCAATCAAGCTATCTCTGTCTATATTATCTATCTATCTATCTATCTATCTATCTATCTATCTATCTATCTATCTATCTATCTATCTCCCCCCCCCCCCCTCTCTCTCTCTCTCTCTCTCTGGAAGCTACTTGCCTCTTCATTTCAACTTGCCATTAGAGTAAGGGGAGGGGGAGGTATTGCTTTAGAATGGGTTAGATGGAAAAAACAAAACCTCTATGATTCCACTGAGGAACCTGGGAGCCTGAAACCTTTCCAAGGACACCGCAGCAGGTGTGGAGAGGAAGCAGCCGGTTCCCATAACAAAGTGAAATTGTTTACATGGACTACGTGAGAGGGTGGGGGTAGGGGTGGGTTGGCCGGAGAATTTATTGTTTAATTCTAGGAACTGGTATCTGGGAATCTCAGAGTTAGTTTTGTTTCGATGTTACCATGCCACGTATTCAATAAACCAAAAGATTTTTCAGAAACGGGATGAGCCTGGAATTTTGTTTGCATTTTCGAGCTGGATGTTGACACTCACACTGACTTTACTTGGAAGTTGCCCAGGAAGGTCAGACATGATGACCACGCAATCACCGGGACGTTCAGCTTGCCAAAGGGCATAAATTTTGAGTGCGTGAGCGTGGGAAGGCTCCAACGGTCATAACTACGAGAACTGGTTGTAAGTCACGCTTTTCAGTGCTGTTGCAACTTTAAAAACAGTTGCTAAACGAACGATTGTTAAGTTGAGAACTAACCACAGAGGTTGCCATTCCCCAGGCTGGTCGCCAGCCCTGAAGAAGGAAGCAGCTAGAGGAATGTTCTTGGAACTAGGTTGGTCTCAATCTTAGCCTAGACCACCATTTGACCAGGATGATATGAGTTCTCCTGTCTTGAGCAGGGGGTTGGACTAGAAGACCTCTGAGGTGCCTCCCCAGCCCAAAGATTCTATGTTCCCAATCCGGGCAGCCCAATTTTGCGAGCCCCCGCTTCTCCGTCCTAGAAAAAACTTACTTTCTCCTTGGTTCATTTTGGGGGTTTCCTGCTGGTAAGGAGGCATCTTATCCGGAGGGGGTACAGGTGAGTTGGCGGGACTGATCACCTCTATGGCATCTCTGGAGGGTTCGTATCGGTGGGAAGAGGAGGACACTGCAGAAGAGGAAGAGGAGAGGAAGATTATAATCCTCCTAGAAGGTTTATGCTGCTTCTCGTTTGAGAAAACCCAACAGCCTTTGACAACGTCCTTGTCCTAAACCAGGAAGTCTCAACTGTAGGAACTTGGTTTATCCACCTTAGGAGAAAGGTTGTATAAAGCTGTATAGATTTCAGCTCCCAGAATGCCCCAGCCAGCCTGCTTTAAGAGGGGTGGGCTTCCACCCCCAGAATTCCCCAGCCAGCCTGCTTTAAGAGCAGGGGGCCTCAACTCCCAGAATCCCCCAGCCAGCTTGCTTTAAGACGGGTGGACTTCCACTCCCAGAACCCCCCCAACTGTCATGATTTAAGATGGGTGGACCTCAACTCCCAGAATTCCCCAGCCAGCCATACTTTTAAGAGTGTTGGACTTCCACTCCCAGAATTCCCCAGCCAGCCATACTTTTAAGAGTGTTGGACTTCCACTCCCAGAATTCCCTAGCCAGCCATACTTTTAAGAGTGTTGGACTTCCACTCCCAGGATTCCTCATCCTGCATGCTTTAGAAGGGATGGACTTCCACTCCCAGAATCCCCCAGCCAGCCTGCTTTAAGAGGGGTGGGCTTCCACTCCCTGAATTCTGGAAATTGAAGTCCATCCCTTGCAAAGGATGCTGGCTGGGGAATTGTGGGACTTGAAGTCAACCCAAGGTTGAGAAAAAAACGCCCTAGGCTTTTAACAGCCAGCTTAAGGTAGCGAGGAAAGATACTAGACTACAAAGCCGCCCTGAGTCCTTCGGGAGATAGGGCGGGATATAAGTCCCATTAATAAATAAATAAAATTTATTTAATGATGCCCTTGGGTCCAGCCTGGAAGGTATTCACCCTTCTCTGCCCACTAGCCTTGCTGGCTGAAGTCCTGCACTTAGCGACAACCTTGTGTGGGAAGGCACAGGGCTGATCGGGGGGCCCCTGTTGTTAGTTGTAGGGCACTTCCAAGAAGTCATCAGGGCTAGGAAAGAGGAAGTGACCCTAAAGACACAGCAAATCCATGTCAAGTCTGTACATTTCCCTTTATCAAATGGGTTGCTTGAACATTTTGTGCTCTAAAATATTGTGGAGGTTGGGGTGGAAAAGTTATCTAGAAGCCGGCCAGCTGGGTTTGCACAATAACACAATCCTTGGTTAACAAAACAAGAGCCTGCTTGGTGCAGGAGCTGAAAGTTCTAGTCTGCCCTAAGGCATGAAAGCCGGCTGGATGACTTCGGTCCAATCACCAGGAGACGGTGAGTTCTAGTCCCGCCTTAGGCATGAAAGCCGGCTGGGTGACTTTGGGCCAATCACCAGGAGGCGGTGAGTTCTAGTCCCGCCTCATGAAAGCCAGCTGGATGACTTTGGGCCAATCACCAGGAGGTGGTGAATTCTAGTTCAGCCTCAGGCATGAAAGGTAGTTGGGTGATTCTGGGCCAATCACTAGGTGACAGCGAGTTCTAGTCCCACCTTAAGCATGAAAGCTGGCTGGATGACTTTGGGCCGATCACCAGGAGATGGTGAATTCTAGTCCCGCCTTAGGCATGGAAGCTGGCTGAGTGACTCTGAGCCAATCACCAGGAGACGGTGAGTTCTATTCCCGCCTCAGTCATGAAAGTTGGTTGGGTGACTTTGGGCCAATGACTAGGGGACAGTGAGTTCTAGTTCCACTTGAGTCATGATAGGGGCAGGCTGACAAGACACAGGGAGTCCTGCTTAGCTACGAAGCCTGTCCTTGTGACTTCAGGCCTGTCCCTTTCTCTCAGCCCAACCCACCTCACAGGGTTGTTGTAGGCAAACGAGCTTCAAATTAGTCCATCCCCAAATCGTCCCAAAGACCACCCAGGTGGGAAAAAGAAAAAAAAAGAGAAAAGAAATCCACCCAGACGGATAAACGGAAAGCCACCGTACAGCTGCCGGAAGAATCCGAGCTCTGCGAGCCGCGATCGCGGGCGTCCTTGTCGGAGGCGATCTGCCGGGTGATGATCACGTCAATGAAGTTGGCGGCGGTGATGGTGGTTTTGCCCCGTGTGCGCAGCTCCTCCTCGTACTTAGAGATGGAGGAGGGCCCTTTGTCTTTCCCGGCCTCGGAGTAGACGGCCGAAGACGGCAGGTTCTGGGATTTGCTGCTGGGAAAAGCCGCCGACGCCGAGGAGACGTAGGGACCCGGGGCTCCCCTCTTCTCCCCGTCCGGCGCTTTTGGTTCCATCGGCTGCGGCAGCTGCTCGCTCACCACCGAGGGCCGGCGGCCCAGATTCTCCTCCATCCGGCCCCCCTCGTGTTTGCCGTCCTTGCCCTTGGCCACTTCCATCTGCGGGGCGGAGGCGGCTGCGTCCACCAGGGCCGCCAGGGCGTCGGCTGCGGTGCTGTACCGGGAGGCGGGCAGGCCTTGGGTGATGGAGGGCGCGCCGGGGGGCAGCTGCCTGTTGGGGAAAAGGGAAGGAGGATTGTTAGGAACTGATGTGCAGATGTCTCCTTGTGCTGCCAAGGAGTTGCACAGACAAGGAAGGGTACTGAGAGCAGTAAGAGTCACACAGTAACCACAAGAGTACACTGAGTTGTGAAAACAGAAAGTATTTTACTTTTGAGGTGGTATAAAAACCAAAAATGCACGGTCAAAAAGGAACAGTCCAGGTCATACACAATAGTAACAGTCCAAGGAGTATTCCAAATACAAAGTCTTCTTACCGGTCCAGAGGTCAATACACAGTTGTTCAGGTTTACCACAGTAGTAAACCAACAGTATAGCAAAACAGTAATAGTAGAGAGAGCAGTGAATTCAGAGAGAGAGAGAGAGAGAAGCTACGTTCCTAGCTCCCTCTTATGGCCATGAGAACACTTACACACCCATTGGCCAATTAACATCTTAAAGTCACAACATCATGGTTTATATATTTTCAACCCAACTAGGCTATCACCATATGCCTAACAAGGATGCAGAAAGAGTGAGAGTGAGAGTGTGTGTGTGTGTGTGAGAGTGTGTGTGTGTGTGTGTGTGTGTGTGAGAGAGAGAGAGAGAGAGAGAGAGAGAGAGAGAGAGAGAGAGAGAGAGAGAGAGAGAGAGAGAGAGAGAGAGAGAGAGAGGGAGAAACATTTGCAGGGTTAAATCTGGTCTCAGGCCTTTGGGTGTTTCTGCAGCGGTGAAGAGGGAGGTTGAGGCCGTGGCCAGGAGGGTCTTGAGCACCTCGGAGGAGACACCCACTAGGGTCCCTTCTGGGGAGGCTGGGTTGAGTTTAAGAGGGAACCCGTCTACGGGGTCGCTGTCTTTAAATCCAGGGTTAGGGGTTACCAGAAGACAGAAAAGGAAGGAGAGAGAGAGAGGGGGGAGAGGAAGGAAATAGAAGGGAGAAAAAGAAGGAAGGAAAAAAGGGAGGGAGAAAGGAAAAGAAGGAAGAAAGAGAAAAAAAGAGGAAGGAAGGAAGGAAGGAAGGAAGGAAGGAAGGAAGGAAGGAAGGAAGGAAGGAAGGAAGGAAGGAAAAGGAAGGGAGGAAAAGGAAAGGGGAGGGAGGGAAGGAAATGGGAGAAAAGGAAGGAAGGAAAAAAGGGAGAGAGTGAGAAAGGAAAACAAGGAAGAAGAAAAAGGAAGGAAGGAAGGAAAAGGAAAAGGGAGGGAGGAAAAGGAAAGGGAAGTGAGGGAAGGAAGGAAGGAAATGGAAGGGAGAAAAGGAAGGAAGAAAGCAAAGAAGGAAGGAAAGAAAAAGGGAAGGGAGGGAGGGTGGGTGGGTGGAAGAAAAAGGGGAAGGAGGAAGGGAAAAGGTGAGAGGGAGGGAGGAAAAAAGAAAGGAAAAGGGAGGGAGGAAAAGGAAAGGGGAGGGAGGAAGGAAAAAAAAGGAAAAGGAAAAAAGGGGGGAGGGAGGGAGGAAGGAAAAGGGAGGGAGGGAGGGAGGGAAGGAAAAGGAATGGGGAAAAAGGAGGAAGGGAGCCATTTTGCAGAAAACGGGAAATTACCAAACAGCGCCCTAGCAAGAAAATGGGTTTCCTTAACAACCACGGCACTCATTTAACGGCCGCTGCAAAGAGGATCAGCTGACCACCCCAGCTTACGACCGTCGCAACCTGCGACTCTTCACAGGCAAGTTCCATTCAGGTCGCAAGTCGGGGACTGCCTGTAGCCTTCCTCCAATCCCACCTCGCCCCCACCCCATCCCCAGGCGCTCCTAGAGACGCTACCGGTTGCAAACACACACACACACACACGCACGCACACACACACACAGAGGCGAGACGTACATGATGCGCAGCTGGGCGGTGGGGTCCAGCGGGGTGATGACGCTCGTCCCGTTGGAACCCTGAAAGATGCTGGGCCGCTGCTGGAGGATGGACTCTTGGCTCCGGACGGAGGGCGACGGCGAGCGGACGTAGCCGTGGCTGCCTCCTTTCCCCGGCTGCTCGGCGCCTGAGGAACGTGGAGGGAAACCGAGTCAAGAGATGGACAACCGGGGCTCTGACAGTCACCCGTTGCTTCCCAAAGGGGGCTGGAAGTCCTCGGCATACAACCGTTCCTTCTGGGACCCTTCCAGGTTACAGGGGCGCTGCAGAAAGGGGCTTGAGACCAGGTCCTCGCACTTACGACCGTCACAACCTCCTCGCGGTCACGCCATCCAAAATTCGGGCGCTCAAATTTGCAAAAGTTTTTGCAGCGTCCCGGGGTCGAGGAAATGCGGGAAGCCGGGTTCATATAATGACTATGTGATTCGTTTTGACGACGGCAATGATTTGCTCAACAACTGTGTTTCCCCCCCCCCCCCCCGAAAAAATATGTCGTGACTCTTTTTTTAAAATTATTATGGAATTTATTGACTGCCCCTCTCGTTTCAAAGTGACCCTGGGAGGTTTCTAGCGTACTAACAACTGTATTGCTTAGCAACGGAAATTCTGGTCCCAATTCGCGGCCATAAGCCGAGGACTGCCTGTACAGCGGATCCCCCCACCACTATCTGGTTCTTTCTGGGTTACTTGGACTACCGTTCCCATCAGTCTTGGCGGAACAATCCAAGGATTTGGGGGGGGGGAAGACGATTCTGCCTACAGATTCCCTTCTGTTTGTTGTTGAATGTTGTAGAGAGGAATTATTGAGCGTATGACTGTAGGGTTTGGCACACTAACCGAAATGGGACAGGTACGGACTTCAGCGGATAGTTAGGACTGCACAAAAAAACCCACTTGCAACCAGCCTGCCGACCTGAACAGTGCACAAATCAGAGACCTCACAACGTGGACAGAAAATATTTCAACTTCTCCCCTCTGGATGGCGCAACAGAGCATTGCACACCAAAACAACTAGACAGGGGGACAGGTTTTTCTTCCACTGTGCCCTCGCTCCGGTGAACACCCAACTCCCACAAAGCTGTCACACCATCTAGAAGGGCAGTGTTGCTATTTATCTTCTCGTCTTTCCCATTGCCTATTTCCGTAACTTGTTGTTGTGACTTTGTTGCTTGTATCTTATGATTTACGTTGAGTGTTTTTACTGAGTATCTTATGACTATCAATGAGACGCTCATTGATAGGATTTAGGATTTATGAGGATTGTATTTTATGACTGTGCTCATGATTTACACCGAGAGCTTCTGCACCAGAGACAAATTCCTTGTGTGTCCGGTCACATGTGGCCAATAAAAATTTTTATTCCATTCCATTCTTCATTCTATTCTGTATTCTATTCCTTATTCTATTCTGTTCTGTTCTATTCTGTTCTAATATTGTTCTGTTCTCTTCTCTTCTGTTCTATTCTATTGCATTCCATTCCAATTCCTATTCTGTTCTATTCCAATTGCAATTCTGAACTCTATTCTATTCTATTCTATTCTATTCTATTCTATTCTATTCCGTAATTCTATGTTCTATTCTGTTCTATGTTCTATTCTATTTTCTATTCTATTCTATTTAATTCCATTTCATTCTGTAATTCTATTCTATTCTATTCTATTCTAATTTTCCATTCCATTCCATTCGATTCTAATATTATTCTGTTCTATTCTATTCTATTCCATTACTTATTTTCTATTCTATTCTATTCTATTCTATTCTATTCTATTCTATTCTATTCTATTCTATTCTATTCTATTCTATTCTATTCTATTCTTCTATTCTATTCTATTCTATTTCTATTCCATTAATTCTATTCTATTCTAAATTCTAATTCTAATTCTAATTCTAGTCTAGTCTATTCCATTCCCATTCCAATCCAATTCCTATTCTGTTCTGTTGTATTCCAATTGCAAGTCCAACTCTATTCTATTCTATTCTATTTCTATTCCATTAATTCTATTCTACTCTATTCTGTTCTAATATTATTCTCTTCTGTTCTGCTCTAATATTATTCTCTTCTATTCCATTGTATTCCATCCCATCCCATATTCCATTCTGTTCCGTTCCGTTCCGTTCTAGGTGACAGAGCCCAAAGAGGCAACTGGGGCTTACCTGGGCGAAGGTAGAGGTCTGTGGGAGTGGACGAGATCCTCTCCCGCTCTCGGTCCCGCTCCCGTTCTTTCTCCCTCTCCCTCTCTGTGCTGGCTACCACGGAGGCCGGCAGGTGGGACGGATGCCCTGTGGATCAAAAGAGAAGAGAAAGGGGGCTTTTACAGAATCAGGCGGATGGATGACCAGTAGTCCTCAACTGAATGACCACAGCATTTCTGTTGCTCAGTGTTCTGTACCAGCCTGCTACCAGCCCTGCAGAAAAGGCAGGGACAACCCCTTTTACAAGAAGGCAAGAGGCTGGAATTACGCCTGCCAAATTTATTGATACAAAAACAAACGGAACAAGACACGAACCAAGAAACAGGAGCTTTTCAAACGGTTGCCTTCAGCAAACCAGCCCTCCTACGCATTCCCCTTTTATACAGTTCAGGGCGTGGCTTCTCTCTGCCTCCTTCCGAGGTGCCCCATTGCCTTCCTCTGTTTACTCCTGATTGACTGCCTCCTGCGTCGGGCGTCCTTGAACAGGGCCAGCTGTGGGTCATCTTCATCCACTCTGTCAGGCTCACACAGCTGGGTCTCCGTCGTGACCAGGTGGGAGGGGCCTGGCTGAGGGCTCTCATCAGCAAGATCTCCAACCCCCTCAGCAAGCTCTTCCAACACCCCCCTCCTCCTCTGAGTCGTCCGACCCAACTGCCGAACCCACAGGCTGACCCTGAATCACAACACTCAGCGAGACAGCTGTTAAATGAATTTTGCCATGGTCGTTAAGTGAATCGCTGCAGCTGTTGAGTAAGCATCACGGCCGTTCAATGAACACACCTTTGCCCCATTGAGTTTGCTCGTCTGAAGGTCACAAAAGGGGGTGACGTAACACCCCTGGGGCTTTGCAGCCGTCACAAATATGAACCAGTTGCCAGGCATCCGAATTTTTATCACGTGACTGGGGGGGGGATGCTCCAATAGTCGTTAAGTGCGAAAAACTTAACCTGTGATTCATAAACCACTTTTGCCCAGGACCGTTGTATCTTTGAACGGTCACAGAACGAACGCTTGTAAGTCAAGGCACGCCTGTATGCTTTTTCAGGGTCTATTGCCTCTTCAAACGGTTGCCAAGTGGTCAGTCATAAGTCGAGGACCACCTATGATACATACCTAATCGGCAGCCAAGCTGAAATCAAGAGAAAGCATTTCAGAAGTTCTGGGCAGATGTGGCCAGCTTTAGATCAGAAGCAGAAGTGGGGTGAGGGGGTGTCTCACCCACCTGACCACCCACCCTGCCCTTCCAAAACCCCTCAGCTGCCTTGGACCTGAACTCGGCACATCCATGAGCCTGCCGTGTGCTGCAGCTGCCAAAAAAGCCAACACAGTACTAGGCTGCATTAACAGAGGGACAGAATCAAGATCACGTGAAGTGTTAATACCACTTTACAAGGCCTTGGTAAGGCCACGCTTGGAATACGGCATCCAGTTTTGGTCACCACGATGTAAAAAAGATGTTGAGACTCTAGAAAGAGTACAGAGAAGAGCAACAAAGAGGATCAGGGGTCCGGAGGCTAAAATATAGAAGGAAGAGTTGCTGGAACTGGGTATGTCTAGTTTAACGAAGAGAAGGACGAGGGGGGACACGATAGCAGTCTTCCAGTATCTTACGAGCTGCCCCAAAGAAGAGGGAGCCAAGCTATTCTCCAAAGCGCCCGAAGGCAGGACAAGAAGCAACGGATGGAAACTGGTCAAGGAGAGAAGCAACCTAGAACTAAGGAGAAACTTCCTGACAGTTAGAACAATTAACTAGTGGAACAACCTGCCTCCAGAAGCAGTGAAAGCTTCAACACAGGAAGTTTTAAAGAAAAGACTGGACAGCCATTTGTCTGAAATGGTATAGGGTTTCCTGCCTAAGCAGGGGTTGGACTAGATGACCTCCAAGGTCCCTTCCAACTTTATTATCATCATCATTCAGTGCACACAGACACACACAACCTTCCTTCTGAGTCTTACCTGGAGACATGGAAGGTGGGTTGTAAGGCCTGGTGGGGAAGGCCAGCTGAGTGCCGGGAATGTAGGTGATCCTCTCCATCGGAGGCGTACTCGGCCCTCCGGGGTGGGGCACCAAGATGGTGGGAGCCATGCTGTTCAGGTCGATGATTCCTTTGTCGAAAGAGGAAGGAAGAAAAGCCGACACGGATAAGACAAAAAAAAAAAAAACACACATACAACCTCTCGGAATCCAAATCAACCACACAGCCAACCGGAGACAGCAACGATCCTCAACCATCCCGCGCAATCCCCCACTCCCACTGGCCCTTCACCTCCCAAGGACCCGGACTGTCTGTGCAGATTCTCCGTCCTCCAGGTCGTGGGTGTCCCAAAGGTGCTTTTTCAGGACTGCCCCCGACCTTCGTTCATTTCGCCGGGACCTGAAGACCTGGCTCTTCGAGCTGTCCGGCCCACGCTGAGAGTTTTAACTGGGTTTTTTTTTATTTGTTCAGGGATTTAATTTAATCTTTTTAATTGTTTTTTAATTTCTGTATTGTAGTTTTTAACCCTGTAAAACCGCCCTGAGTCCTACGGGAAAGGGCGGGCTAAGCTTGTAAGCCGCCCTGAGTCTTCGGAGAAGGGCGGGATATAAATGGAATTAAAATAAAAATAAATAAATAAAATATATAAATTCAATAAAATTCAAAAATTCAAACTAGACCTTTCTTTTTCTTGGAAGGCGTTTTGCTTTTCCTCCAAGAAGCTTTGTTAGGCATATGGTGCTAGCCTACAATGTTGGGTTGAAAATATATTAACCATGATGGTATGTCTTTAAGATGTTAATTGGCCAATGGGTGTGTAAGTGTTCTCATGGCCATAAGAGGGAGCTAGGAACGTAGCTTCTCTCTCTCTCTCTCTGAATTCATTGATCTCTACTATTACTGTTTTTGCTCTGCTGTTGGTTTACTACTGTTGTAAACCTGAACTGTGTATTGACCTCTGGACCGGTAAGAAGACTTTGTATTTTGGATTACTTCTTGGACCGTTGCTATTGTGTGTGACCTGGACTGTTTATTTTGACTGTGCATTTTTGTTTTTACACCACCTCAAAAGTAAACTACTTTTTTGCTTTTACAACTCAGTGTACTCTTGTGTGACTCTTGCTGCTCTCAGTACCCTTCCTTGTCTGTGCAACTCTTTGGTAGCACAAGGAGACCCTACACAGTAAATTCCTTAACAAGTTTCTTCGGCTCTGACTAGATCAAGGGTCGGTAACCCGCGGCTCTGGACCCGCTTGCGGTTCTTGCCTTCTCCTGCGGCTCCCAGTCCTCCTCCACTATTTGCAGAGAGAGAGAGAGAGGCACTTGTGCTTCTCTCTCTCTCTCATTGTGTGTGTGTATGTGCGTGTGTAAAAAAGAGAGTGGCCTCATGCTGTTCTCCGAGAAGCTGACAAGCTTACTGGGCAGGGTTCCTGCCTTTGCTGCGTCTCTGAAGGAAGCAGGAAGCAGCAGAAAGCATCAGCTCTCTCTCTCTCTCTCTCTCTCTCACACACACACACACACACACACAAACACACGCTGAGTGTTGGAAGAGAAATGGCAGAGCAAGGGCAGGAGAGCCAGCACGTGTGTCAGCTTGTCGGAGAACAGCGTGAAGCCAGCTTGCCAGGTGAAGCAGAAGATCGGAGAGAGAGAAGGGGGGGGGGGAGAGAGAGAGGGAGGGAAAGAGAGAGAGGGAGGGAAAGAGAGGGAGGGAGGGGGAGAGAGAATTCATGCACAGCAGCCTCTATTTCTTCTTAATTGAACTCTTCAATCAAGCTCCCCCCCCTTGCGTGCCCACCCGCGCATGCGCGCGAGTTTTGCGGCTCCCAATGTTTTTTCTCTCTCTCTCTCTCTCTCGGAAACGGGTCTTTGAGCGTTTAAGGTTGCCGATCCCTGGACTAGATGGTGGGGAATGGAAGGACTTATACTCCTTGCAGAGAGCTGCTCCTTTGCCTTCTTTTCGAGCAGCGGTTCCCAACCTTTTCTGTACCCCGCACCCCTAGAACGCTTCTGATGTATTCTCGCAGCCCTCGAATCCCTACAAAAGTTCGAAATAACGGCGACGAACTATGCACGTGCAGTATAATTTTGAAGCTTCTAAACCCAGGTTTTCGCACCAACTGGAATATCGTCTCATACCCCCAGCGGGTGCGAGCACACACACACACACACACCTGGGTTGGGAACCCCAGTTTTAGAGTCTCATTGAGGCCACTTGGAGGTTGTCCTCAAGGTCACCTGAGGGGTGCAAATGGGTGTGGAGCCTTCTTGGAACTGTTGAAAGGACTGTGTTGTAGACAGGAGACAGGTGATGTTGTATTGCAAGATTCTGTTTTTCTCGCCATGCACATCTATACATAATCCGAACTAGACTGCTGTTTCTCTGGGTCGTATAATACATGTGGGCATATGCATAATTCTGTATTTATTCGTTTTAGTTTTGTCATGTTTATGTGGCGTATGTCGGAGGTGGTGACCCTTTTCAGAGCTGTAGGCAATGAAATTTCACTCTAACGTATGCCAATTAGCGTGCATTCAAAGTGACAATCAAGTTGTTATTCTGTTCTATCCCTTCCCCTCTGTTGAGGGAGGGCAATTTTGACCTAGATGGCCTCTTTGACCCCTCTTTCAAGCCAGCGGTCCTCTCTGTCCAAAATGTGGCCTTTCCTGTCTTCAAAAGAGCGGCCTTCGTCTTTTAAAGGTAGATGGACGGCTGACTCTTGTCCTGATGGGTTTGTTCTCCTATGTTGTGCCACGCGGTTGTGAAGTGGTTGTTTTGTTTCCCCGATGTACAGATCTGCACAAGGCTTACTGCATTGTACGGCATATAACCACGTTGCTCCGTTTTTGTCTGGGTGTTTTATCCTTGGGGGGGACAAGCTTCTGCCTTAGCGTGTTCTTGGGTTTGAAGTGTGCACGTATCTTCCGAAGAAGATACTACAGAAGAACTAAAGAGCCTCTTGTTGTGGGTGAAGAAGGAGAGTGCAAAAGTTGGGTTGAAACTTAACATTAAGAAAACCAAGATCATGGCATCCGGCCCTCTCAATTCCTGGCAAATAGGTGGGGAAGAAATGGAGGTAGTGATCTTGGGCTCCAAGATCACTGCAGATGGGGACTGTAGCCAAGAAATTAAAAGACGCTTGCTCCTTGGGAGGAAAGCCATGGCAAATCTAGACAGCACACTAAAAGGTAGACACATCACTCTGTCAACAAAAGTGCGTATAGTCAAGGCTGTGGTCTTCCCAGTTGCAATGTATGGCTGTGAAAGCTGGACCATAAGAAAGGATGAGCACCAAAGAATTGAGGCCTTTGAACTATGGTGCCAGAGAAGACTCCTGCGAGTCCCTTGGACTGCCAGGCGATCAAACCAGTCAGTCCTAGAGAAGATCAACCCTGACTGCTCTTTAGAAGGCCAGATCCTGAAGCTGAAACTCAAATCCTTTGGCCACCTCATGAGAAGGAAGGACTCACTGGAGAAGAGCCTCATGCTGGGAAAGGTGGAGGGCAAGAGAAGAAGGGGACGACAGAGAATGAGGTGGCTGGATGGAGTCACTGAAGCAGGAGACATGAGCTTAAATGGACTCCAGAAGATGGTAGAGGACAGGAAGGCCTGGAGGAACGTTGTCCGTGGGGACAACATTGGGTCGGACACGACTTTGCAACTAACAACAACTTCTTCAGAAAGAGTCCCTGGTGGTGCCCAAAAAGATCGGGGACTTCTGAACCAGGGGATTCTACCAACAGATTTCCAAATTAACCGTGGTTTGAGGCAAGGAACCCTACCTCGGGCTCCTGCGTAAGGAAGAGCCAAGGTTTGCTCCCGTGGGGACAGTCCTCGCGCAAGGTCCGGCCGCAAGTTGACCTGCATCTGCTGGGAGGTGATGTAGTCGTTCAGGATGGTCTGACGCGTGTTCTCCATGGCGTAAAGCTGGTATTGGCTGGGGTAGCCGGGAGTCGGCGAGAGCTGCCGCTGGAACATGTAGGCGGTGGCTGGGGGTAGGAAGAGAAAAAAGGCATTGGACGGGGGACAAGGAGGACACAGGTTAAGATATCAATCAGTCAATCTGAGCAGAGCTGGGAGGGACCTTGGAGGTCTTCTAGTCCAACCCCCTGCTCAAGCTTTCCAGACCAATGGCTGTCCGGTCTCTTCTTCAAAACTTCCAGTGTTGGAGCATTCACAACTTCTGGTGGCAAGCTGTTCCACTGGTTAACTGTTCTCGCTTTTAGGAAGTTTTTCCTTAATTCCAGGTTGGGGAATAGGTTGACCCCCCCCTTCTAGTTTAATGTCTAGTTTAATGAAGAGAAGGACTAGGGGGAGACATGATAGTGGCGTCCCAATATTTGAGGGTCTGCCCCGAAGAAGAGGGGGAAGTGAAACTATTCTCCAAAGCACCTAGAAGTCAGGAGAAACTTCCGGACAGTGAGAACGATTAACCGGTTGAATGGCTTGCATTCAGAAGTTGAGGGTCCCTCGTCACTGGAGCTTTTTATGAAGAGACTGGACAACCACTTGTGTGAAATGGTATAGGGTGGCCTGCCTGAGCAGGGGGTTGGACTAGATGACCTCCAAGGTCCCTTCCAACTCAGCTATTCTATTCCTATTCTATTCTACTATATTTTTATTATTCTATTCTATTCTATTCTATTCTATTCTATTCTATTCTATTCTATTCTATTCTATTCTATTCTATTCTATTCTATTCTATTCCATTCTATTCCATTCTATTCCATTCCGTATTCTATGTGCCAGGTGTCTGAAATTTGATCCCGTGACCCTGGGGAATGCTGCAACGGTCGTTAAGTGTGAAAACCGGTCACAACTTACAACCCCAAAGAGCCGGCTCTTTTACCGTCGTATGTCAAAGATCTCCAGTACTGCCCACATTAAAGCTCTTTCTAGAAAAGAGAGCAGGGGGTATCTCCCACACTGGCACCGAGAGAGAGAGTCTGGCAGAGTCCGGAGGCACTTAAATTGGATTAATAAATAAAATAATCAATGGACTCCGTGCTGCATTGTTAGGTCATCTTCAGTTTGCACAGTAAATTGATCACTGCACATCGTTTCTTCCGGGAACCCTTTGCTGCGAAATGGCTGCGGCCTGCCCCACAAGTAGTAGTTAGTAGTAGTAGTAGTAGTAGTAGTAGTAGTAACAACAACAACAATAATAATAATCTCCAGTTGATTGATATCGCCATACCAGGAGATGCCAGAGTCGAAGAAAAAGAACTGGAAAAAATTACGAAATACCGCGACCTGGCCATCGAAACTGCGCGATTATGGATGAAACACGTAACAGTGATACCCATCGTCATTGGGGCACTGGGAACTAGGTCCAAAAACTTTACAAAACACATCAAGAAATTGCAGCTTCCTGCAATAACTCCAGCAACGCTACAAAAAACTGCGCTACTCGGAACATCTTACATGTTAAGGAGACGCCTGGTTGATACCTAGGATGCTGGCAGCAACCCGTGTCAACCATCAGCGCCAGTCAGTTTGAGTGTTCAGTTGACTGAGTTTCATGATAATAATAATAATAATAATAATAATAATAATAATAATAATAATAATAATAATAATAATAATAATAATTGTACGTACCCGGGATCCAAGGCTCTGTGGAACTGTATGGTGGGGTCCAGGTGAGGAGAAAGATGGCTCCTGTAGACCTCGGGGGGCAGGCCCCTCGGTGGTGGGGGGTCGAAGGGGCTGTGCGTGACAACCGGGTCGACCCCCGGGACGGGAGACTTGGCCGGGACGCTCTCCCTTTGCGTTGGCGTCAGTGTGGACTTCCTCTCGTGATTCAAAGGCTTCGCGGAGGAAAGGGCTGCCTGCGAAGAGAAGCCGGATTCGCCTTAAAGAGTCGGCTTAACGGTTGCGGGAACGCAAAGCGGCTCCGGTGGCCCACACTGGCCGGCTGCAGCAGTCAGGTGGAGCCCCGAGCGCTGGGCTGGCTGGCTGGCTGGTGTGAAAAGGCGGTGGAAGCACGCAAGAGATGACCGACGGCAGAGGAAGAGCCGGCGGGCCATCGGGCACGGCCTTTCGTGTGAGGCCTCACGAGACCGATGGCTCGTTGAGGTGCTTCCAAGAAAAAGGCAGCACGCAGGGATGCAATCAGGTGAAGCTTTATTTAGATATTTAGATAAAAGAGCCCTTGGTGGAGCAGTGGGCTAATGCCTCCCTTAAGTAACACCAGCTGCCTGCAATTAGTGCAGGTTCGAGTCCCACCAGGCTCAAGGTTGACTCAGCCTTTCCATCCTTCCCAGGTAGGCAAAATGAGGACCCCAGATTGTTGGGGGCAATTAAGCCTGACTTTGTAAAAATGCCGCTTGGGGTTTGTGTGAAAGCCCTAACAAGCAGGGCGTATACATAGAATGAAGGCTACTGCTAAGCTTGTAAGCCACCCTGAGTCTTCAGAGAAGGGCGGGATATAAATGAATTAAAATAAAAAATAAAATAAAATATAAAGCAGAGAGAAAGAGTTTCCCTGGCATGGAGACAGCCGTTTTCAGACAAATGGCTGTCCAGGCTCTTCTAAAAAAAAAACTCCCCCCCCCTCGTCCCGCTGAGCGTAACGGAAGCCGCAAAGCCTCCGAGCAAACTACCTTCGGCCCGGTTCATCATGGGTGAACTTCTGGACAGGCTCTGATAGCCCACGGGGGTCCTCCGGGCATTGGGGTCCTCGTAGATCCCGGGGACTGACTTGGGACTTGGGGGGAACCTCGTGGAGGGTCGACCGCAGGACGGAGGGCCCCGAGCTGACCACCGAGGTGTGGCGAGAGGCGGATCTCTCCAGCCTTGGGGTCTTCGTGCTTCCCGCGTTCCACCACCTTCACGTTCTCGGGGGACCATCTCCACGGGCGGGTGGCCTCGCGAGAGTTTTGCTGGGCCCCGGTGATCAGGGACTTGACGTTGTGCTTGATGGCTGATTGGCAGGAGCTGCTCTCGTACTTGATGGGCGTACCCTGCAGAAGAGAAGAGAGGAGAGGAGCATGGGGCAAGTGGCGGGGAAACCTAGCACGGTCTTGGAATGGCGGTTAAATCAACCTCGGCCTGCCTCTCGGCGAGGGGGTCAGATGGCCCTGGCTCAAAAAAAAAAAATGGCAACTGGGAAAGGGGACCTTGGAATCCCAGCGGACGATCGCTTAACCGTGAGCCAGCCGTGTGCGGCAGCTGCCAAAAAGGCTAATACAATCCTGGGTTGCATAAACAAGAGGCGTGGAATCAAGACCACGCGAAGTATTGGTACCGCTTTATAAAGCCTTAGTAAGGCCACACTTGGAATACCACCCCCAGTTTTGGTCACCGCATCACAAAAAAGATGGTGAGAGTTTGGGAAAAGTGCAGAGAAGGGAAACCAGGGTGATTAAAAGGCCTGGAGACGAAAACATAGGAAGAAGGGCTGCAGGATTTGGGAATGGCCAGTCTAGAGAAAAGAAGGACTAGGGGGGGGGGGGACATGGTAGGAGTATTCCAGTATCTCAGGGGCTGCCCCAAAGAAGAGGGAGTCAAGCTATTCTCCAAAGCACCTGAAGGCAGGACAAGAAGCCACGGATGGAAACTCATCAAGGAGAGAAGCAACCTGGAACTAAGGAGAAACTTCCTGACAGTGAGAGCAATTAACCAGTGGAACAGCTTGCCACCAGAACTTGTGAATGTTCCAACACTGGAAGTAGGTCATAAAGATGAGTCAGTTGCCAAGTGCCCTAATTTTGATCACATAACTCCGGGACGCTGCAACCGTCATAAACATGAAGTTGCACAAGGGCCCGAATTTTGATCACCTGACCACAGAGATGCTGCGTGTGAAAAAAAAAGGTGAAAAGTTACTTTTTTTCCCCCACTTCCGTTGTAACTTTGAACGGTTATTAAACGATCTGTTGCAATATGGCACATGACACCAGTGAGACTAGCAAAAATGTTTAAAAATACTTCAAACAACTGTTGGAAATGCGAACAAAGACCGGGTATTTATTATCACACCCGGTGGACATGCCCTAAAGCAAAAAGATTTTGGGTTAAAATACATTTATGGTTGGAGAAGAGGACTAAAAAAAACAAATAAGACTTTTAAACCAGAATTGTTTTTGTTAGGAATAATAGGCGCTAATTACGAGAAAAGACTGCAGATATCTAATACTACACATATTAACGGCAGCAAGAATTGCATTTGCCCAACGTTGAGAAAAATGAAAACTTACTAGCTGAAGAAGCACTAATTAAGAAAATTCTAGAGCGTGCAGAAATGGGATAGATTGACTTCAGTCAAGTTAATAGAGCCTTGGTGGAGCAGTGGGCTGATGCCTCCTTAAGTAACACCAGCTGCCTGCAATTAGCGCAGGTTCGAGTCCCACCAGGCTCAAGGTTGACTCAGCCTTCCATCCTTCCGAGGTAGGTAAAAGGAGGACCCAGATTGTTGGGGGCAATTAAGCTGACTTTGTAATAATGCCGCTTGCAGTGTGTGTGTGAAAGCCCTAATAAGCAGGCATATACGTAGAATGAAGGCTACTGCTAAGCTTGTAAGCCGCCCTGAGTCTTCGGAGAAGGGCGAGATATAAATGGAATTAAAATAAAATAAAAATAAAAAAATTAAAGAGAAAGAAGACTCCGTGCACTTTAGAACGTGGGGTAATTTCTATCCATGTCTAGAAAAACCAGTCAGAGAGATGTAATTTTTTGAATATAGATTAGTAAGAAAGGCTATTGAGTTTGTAATTAACATATTGTTTATGATAATTGACTATTATATATTAAAAGGTAAAGGTAAAGGCTTCGTGTTTGTGCGAGCCGAAGACACCAGCCTGAAGATGACGAGTGGGACCTCGTCGAAACGTCACCAAGACACTATCAATCTTACACAGGAAAAGACCCGAATATGCCAAGACCTACATACCTGTACCCGTCAAAATCTACGAAAACAAATAGATATAGATATAGATAAAGGACTATCTACATTAGAAGAACAGACGACCATCTGATGGTGACCTGGAAGCTCACCCTGAATAAGGGGTGAGGCTTTGTGACCTCGCCGATTGCTTCCAACTCTTTCAAAAAAAAACAAACCCAAAACTGTAGGATTTGATCTCACCCCCTGATGGCGGAGTCAAGGTTTGGCTCACCTGGGAGATGGACCCTTCGATGATGGGGCGGACGTGAGGGACGAGGTCGGGGCCCTTCTGGCTGTCTTGATTCAACAGGTCCTGCCGAGGGATTTCGTGGACGGAGCGGCCCATCTCCTTGATGGTGGTGACCATGTCGTAGGGCTTCCCCTTGGTGATGGCTCCCTCAAAGGTCCTCATGGGGGGAGACTCCCTCTTGATCTTCGGGTACTTGAGCCCGATTTCGTAGCTCTCGGCCGTCGATCGCGGGGTGCCTTTGGTGGGAAAGAGAGGGTGGCAGGGTCAGAATTGGAATAGAATATATTCTATATAGAATATAGAACAGAACGTAGAATACAGAATACAGAATAGAATGGAAAATAGAAAACAGAAAATAAAAAATGGAATGGAATAGAGAATAGGATAGGATAGGAAATGGAATGGAATGGAATGGAATGGAATAGAATAGAATAGAATAGAATGGAATGGAATGGAATGGAATGGAATAGAATAGAATAGAATAGAATAGAATAGAATAGAATAGAATAGAATAGAATAGAATAGAATAGAATAGAATAGAATAGAATAGAATAGAATAGAATAGAATAGAATAGAATGGAACAGAGAATAGGATAGGATAGGATAGGAAATAGAATAGAATGGAATGGAATGGAATGGAATGGAATGGAATAGAATAGAATAGAATAGAATAGAATAGAATAGAATGGAATGGAATGGAATGGAATGGAATGGAATAGAATAGAATAGAATGGACTGGAATGGAACAGAGAATAGGATAGGATAGGATAGGATAGGATAGGATAGGATAGGATTGGAAATAGAATAGAATAGAATGGAATGGAATAGTGAATAGGATAGGATAGGATAGGATAGGAAATAGAATAGAATAGAATAGAATAGAATAGAATAGAATAGAATAGAATGGAATGGAATAGAGAATAGGATAGGATAGGAAATAGAATAGAATAGAATAGAATGGAATGGAATGGAATAGAGAATAGGATAGGATAGGAAACAGAATAGAATTAGAATAGAATAGAATAGAATAGAATAGAATAGAATAGAATAGAATAGAATAGAATAGAATAGAATGGACTGGAATGGAACAGAGAATAGGATAGGATAGGATAGGAAATAGAATAGAATAGAATAGAATAGAATAGAATAGAATAGAATAGAATAGAATAGAATGGAATGGAATAGAGAATAGGATATGATAGGATAGGATAGGATAGGATAGGGAATAGAATAGAATAGAATAGAATAGAATAGAATAGAATAGAATAGAATAGAGAATAGGATAGGATAGGAAACAGAATAGAATTAGAATAGAATAGAATAGAATAGAATAGAATAGAATAGAATAGAATAGAATAGAATAGAATAGAATAGGAATAGAGCAACAAAGATGATCAGGGGACTGGAGGCTAAAACATATAAAGAACGGTTCTGGAATTCGGTATGTCTAGTCTAATGAAGAGAAGGACTAAGGGTGACATGATAGCAGCCTTCCAATACTTGAGGGGCTGCCCCAGAGAAGAGGGGTTCAAACTATTCGCCAAAGCACCTGAAGGCAGGAGAAGAAGTGACAGATGGAAACTAACCAAGGAGAGAAGCAACCTAGATCTAAGGAGAAACTTCCTGACAGTTAGAACAGTTAACCAGTGGAACAACCTGCCTCCAAAGGTGGTGAATGCTCCAATACTGGAAGTTTTTTTTAATTGAAAAGTTTTACAGTACATTTTATTTTTACCACAATAAAACAAAACCCCTCCCAATCCCCTCCCCTCTCCCCTACACCTCCCTCCCTCCCCGACTTCCCAGAGCTAAATACAAGGTATAAAAATACAAACAATCCTAGTCTACCATATGCAAACAACAATAAACTATTAAATCTATCGCACTTTAACTCTTATAAAATAACTACAAGCCATATAAATATCAAATCAGTACTTATTCAAATGCATTTATTCTGAATATAATCAATCCATTTTTTCCACTCCACAATATATCTCTGTTGCGAATGGTCTTTCAAATACGCTGAGATCTTTGCCATTTCCGCCAGGTTGGAAACTTTTAAAGTCCACTCTTCTATAGACGGCAGTTCTTCCTTCTTCCAATATTGCCCTACTAAAAGTCTTGCTGCCGTAATTAAGTTCAACATCAACTTAATGTCCACAACATTAGTGTCAGTAGTAATGCCTAGTAAAAACAATTGCGGAGAAAACTTTATCCTTTTCTTAAATATCTTCTGCATATTCCACCAAATTTTAATCCAAAATGCTTTAACCTTTTTACAGGTCCACCATATATGAAAATACGTTGCATCTTCACCGCCACACCTCCAACATTTAGGCTGGCAGTTCGGATACATACTTGCTAATTTTTTAGGATCTAAATGCCACCTATAAAACATTTTATAAAAGTTCTCTCTTAAATTTTGAGCTTGCGTAAATTTTACATTTCTCACCCAAATCTTTTCCCAAGTATCCATTGTAATGACTTCTTGAAAATTCTGAGCCCACTTTATCATACAATCTTTAACAAGTTCTGTCTCTGAATCAATTTCTATCAGTGCAAGATATATCCGTTTGATATGTGCTTGACCTTGATCTCTAATTTGCTTTACCAAATTTTCATCAGTCATTGAAAAACCAATTTTCTGATCTTCTTTCCACCTGGCCTGTAATTGCCCATACTGAAACCAAGTTTGAACAATCTTTTCTTCTCGTAAGATATTATACGGCTTCAAATGCCATACATTCCTTTCCAAACTTAAAATTTCCTTATATGTAGTCACATCATGTTTAAACCCAACACTTATATTTTCTATTGCGTATTTCGGTATTGCCCATAAAGGTATCTTATAATTTAGCTTATGTCTATACTTTTTCCAAACTCGCAACAGAGCATGTCTTAAAATATGCACCTTGAATACATTATCCACCTTCTTATCATACAATAGGTATGCATGCCAACCGAATAGCAAATCATGACCTTCAAGATTTAATAATCTCACTTGTGTTAAATTAATCCAATCACTTATCGCTGACAAAGCAGCAGCTTCATAGTATAGTTTAAGATTAGGCATTTTAAGACCACCTCTTTCACGCGTATCCTGCATAATCTTAAATTTAACTCGTGGCCTTTTCCTTGCCCAGACAAATTTATTAATACCCTTTTGCCATCCCTCCAGGTTTGAGTCCTTTTTAAGAATAGGTATCATTTGAAATAAAAATAGAAATTTCGGCAAAACATTCATTTTCACTGCTGCAATTCTTCCCAATAAAGATAATTGTAGCTTTTTCCAGCTATCCAATTCTTTTTGAACTTTTCCCCATAGCTTTTCATAATTATTTTTATATAGCTTTGCATTTGAGGGTGACAAATATACCCCCAAATATTTAACCCTTTTGACAATTTCAAATCCCGTTAGCCCTTCTAAAGCAGCCTTTTGTGACACTGTCATATTCTTAGACAACATTTTAGTTTTATGTATGTTAACCTTGAATCCAGAAACTTTCCCATATTGCATTATTATCTCCATTAGTTCTACAACTGAATTTTCTGGCTGGGTCACCGTAACAATACTGGAAGTTTTTAAGAAGAGACCGGACAGCCATTTGCCTGAAATGGTATTGGGTTTCCTGCCCGAGCAGGCGGTTGGACTAGATGACTAGATCCCTTCCAACTCTATCCTCCTTCTCCTTCTCATTATTATAACATCGCTGCAAGAGACCTTGGAGGTCATCTAGTCCAACCCCCTGCTCAGGCAGGAAACCCTATTCCACTTCGGACGAATGGCTGTCCAGCCTCTTCTTAAAAACCTCCAGGGATGGAGCACCCACGACTTCTGAAGGCAAGCGGTTGGGAGAGAAGAGATGAAAGAATAAAACAGGGGGGGGGGAAGAGGAGGGAGTGGAGCATTGGTCTTTTTTCTTGCCTTGCATTATTGAGCCCGCCAACACAGTCCTCTCCTTCATGTCGGGCTGGGGACTCCCTTGAGGCACAGCCCGGCAGATTAAGCCTGAAAGACAGAACTGACGTTACTGACAATAGCATCTCCCCGTTGCAATTGTACCTCCTACGAAGTCTGGTCAATTTCCGAAAAAGCCCATAGCGGTACATTTGTCCTAGAAACGTTCTTTGAAGCTTCCTTTTGCCTAGGAACCACACAGCGTCTGTACATCGGTGGCCATCAAGACTGGCCTGCTAAGACACATCAAAATATAACAGGATATCTCCCAACGGTGCTTTTTTCACAATTTATTTATTTTATCTATTGTTATAATTTATGTAGTGTGTATTGGAGGTGGCGACCCTTTTGAGAGCTCAATGCAATGCAATTTCATTTTAATGTATGCTAATTAGTGTACATTCAAAGTGACAATAAAGTTATTATTCCATTCTATTCTGTTCTATTCCACTCCATTCCACTGCATCCATTCCATATATTCTATTCTATTCTATTCTACTCTACTCTACTCTACTCCATTCTATTCTATTCTATTCTATTCTATTCTATTCTATTCTATTCTATTCTATTCTATTCTATTCTATTCTATTCTATTCTATTCTATTCTATTCTATTCTATTCTATTCTATTCTATTCCATTCCATTCCATTCCATTCCATTTATTCTATTCTAATTCTAATTCTAATTCTACTTCTAATTCTACTTCTAATTCTAGTTCTAATTCTAATTAATTCTAATTCTAATTTTTGGGAGCTAGACTTAATTTAATTTTATTTTAATTTTATATTGTATTGTTTTTAAATTTTGCCTTGTAAACCGCCCTGAGTCCTTCGGGAGTAGGGCGGTATATAAACCGAATTAATAAATAAATAAAAAATAAATAATGCATTGCATTGCATTGCATTGCATTGCATTCCATTCCACAGCAACTGGATTTTCTTGGGGTTTTTTTGGAAGACGTTTTGCTTCTCCTCCCAGAAGCTTCTTCGGCTCTGACTGGAGGGTGGGTGAAATGGAAGGATTTATATTCCTTGCAGACAGCTGGTCCTTTGCTTTCTTCTAGAGAGTCCTTGAGGCCACCTGGAGGTTTACCTGTGTCCTCAGGGTCACCTGAGTGGTGCAAATGGGGGTGGAGCCTCCTTGGAACTGCGGAAAGGACCGTGTTGTAGTTACTAGAAGAATCCTTTCCAAGAATTTCCAAGTAGGCTCCACACCCATTTGCACTACTCAGGACATAGATATACCTCCAAGTGGCCTCAAGGACTCTCTACAAGAAGGCAAATGACCGACTGTCTGCAAGGAGTATAAATCCTCCCGTTCCCTGCCATCCAGTCAGAGCTGAAGAAGCTCCTGGGATGAGAAGAGAAACGCCTTCAAACAAAAATGAGAAAGTCCAGTTGCCTCCTGGGAAAAAAAAACAAACACCTTTGGGACAACCATGACCTGGATGGCTGAGAATCTCCACGGACATATAACATTATATAACAGAGCTGGAAGGGACCTCGGAGGTCTTCTAGTCCAACCTCTGCTCAAGCAGGAGACCCTGGCCTGGAGCCTTTCAGACAAATGCCAGTCCCATCTGATTTTTAATTTAATTTTATTAGATTTATATACCGCCCTTTCCCGAAGGACTCAGGGCGGTTTACAGGGTATTTTAAAATCAAACCAACACAAAATACAAAAGTTAAAAAAAACAATTAAAAAGATTAAATTATCCCTAAAAATAAAAACCCCAGTTAAAAATTCTCAGCCTGGGCCGGGGAGCTCAAAGAGCCAGGTCTTCAGGTCCCGGCGGAATGAACGGAGGTCAGGGGCAGTCCTAAGCTCCACGGGCAGCTGGTTCCAGAGGGCAGGCGCACCCACAGAGAAGGCCCTATCCCTGGGTGTTATCCGCCGGCAATCTTTTACCGGCGGCACCCTGAGAAGACCCTCCCTGTGGGAGCGCAGGACCCTCGCCATTTAGGGCTTTATAGGTCATCACCAGCACCTTGAATCTCACCCGGAGGGCAACCGGAACCCAATGCAGCTCGCGGAGCAGAGGTGTTACATGGGAGTATCGGGAGACCCCCATCACAACTCGCGCGGCTGCATTCTGCACCAGCTGAAGCCTCCGAGTGGTCCTCAGGGGCAGCCTCATGTAGAGAGCGTTGCAGTAGTCTAACCGGGAGGTCACAAGCGCATGAGTGACTGTGCGTAGGGCATCTCGGTCCAGGTAGGGTCACAACTGGCGCACCAGGCGAACCTGAGCAAAGGACCCCCTGGTCACAGCTCCTATATGGTCTTCAAAATTGAGCCGTGAGTCCAGGAGGACGCCCAAGTTGCGGGCCCTATCAACAGGGGGGTAACACCTCACCCCCCATCATTAAAAGATGGAATAGACTGGTTAGTCCGAGATGCCGGTATGCACAGCCACTCAGTCTTGGCAGGATTGAGACGAAGCCTGTTTCTCCCCATCCAGACCTGAACCGCCTCCAGGCAACGGGACATCACGGCGAGGGCATCGCTGGGTTGGTTTGGGGTGGAAAAAAAAAGTTGGGTATCATCAGCGTACTGATGATACCCCACCCCGAAACCACGAATGATCTCGCCCAGCGGCTTCATGTAGATGTTGAACAGGAGAGGCGAGAGAACCGACCCCTGAGGGACTCCGCAAACGAGAGGCCTCGGGGTGGATCTCTGCCCTCCCGTCAACACGGGAGCGATGGGGTAGCCGAGAAGCTTCATTGGCAAAATAACCCCGTGATACATTTGACAACAGCACAAAGTTTGTAAACCTGGAAAGACCTAACAAATTTGCTCAGCGACGGAAATCTGAGACTCCATTCTCGTTCTATGTTAAACGGCTATCTTTAACTCCCCCCCCACCCCTGAAAAGTTGATATTCATCCCCTAAAGCAGTGACACCCCCCCCCCCGAAATTTTTGGGCACTGGGGTCCAGTTCCGTGGAGAGTGGTTTTTCGGCGGACCGAGGGGGGCGGGGGGTGGGGGCTGGTTTTGCATGCTGCCTGCATGCCGCGGATGGAGCTTGGCTGGTCTGAACGGACCGGGTCTTTGCAGACTGGTGTCGGTCCACAAACCGGGGCTCGGAGACCCCTCCCCTAAAGCAAGGGATAGAAACAATTTTTTTTTGGCAATACTGTAGGATTCTCACCCTCTTGTGACAACTCAACCTGCATTTGATATATTTCAGTTGGTTTTGGTTTTTTTCCCAAGTAGCCTTTTTAGTTTGGGGTATCTGGGAACACTGTCCGGGGTAATCTATCCCCAACGCCCTGCCTTAAGAGAATAACAGAGGTTTAACAGTGAGGACAATGAATTAGTGGAACAACCTGTCTCCAGAAGCTGTGAATGCTCCAACACTGGAGATTTTTAAAGAAGAGACCGGACAGCCATTTGTCTGAAATAGTGTAGGGTTTCCTACCTGAGCGGGGGGTTGGACTAGATGACCTCCAAGGTCCCTTCCAGCCCTAGCATTCTATGATTCTGGAAGGAAGGAAGGAAGGAAGGAAGGAAGAAAGGAAGGAAGGAAGGAAGGAAGGAAGGAAGGGAGGGAGGGAGGGAGGGAGAACAATTAACCAGTGGAACTCCTTGCCTCCAGAAGTTGTGAATGCTCCAACACTGGAGGTTTTTAAGAAGAGACTGAACAATCTGAAATGGTATAGGGTCTCCTGCTTCATCAGGGAAGTGGACTAGATGACCTCCAAGGTCCCTTCCAGCTGATTCTGATTTTCACGCAGGACACCCTACACCATTTCAGAGGCTATCTCTTCTTGAAAACCTGAAGGAGCACCCACAACTTCTGGTGGCAAGCTGTTCCACTGGTTAATAATCCTCACTGTCAGGAAGTTTCTCCTTAGTTCTAGGTTGCTTCTCTCCTTGATTAGTTTCCATCCGTTGCTTCTTCTCCTGCCTTCAGGCGCTTTGGAGCCTAGCTTGACTCCCTCTTCTTTGGGGCAGCCCCTGAGATACTGGAACACTGCTATCATGTCCCCACTTGTCCTTGTCTTCATTAAACTAGAGTCTAGAGCAGGGGTCGGCAACCGGAAAAAGGAAAAGAGCCACTCAGAACCGGTTCCATCACACAAACAAAAAAGTGGGAGCCGCAAAAAGTGCACGCGCGTGCGTCCACTCACGCGCATGCGCAAAAACATTTTGCGCATGCGTAAAATGGGAGGCACCTGCGCGGCGACGGGTCTCCCCTTTGGAGAGGTGCGCGCCGTCCCGTCCGGAGACCTGCCGCGTTCGTCAAACATTGACGAACACGGCAGCTGTGGAAACGGGATAGCGGCAGTTTGGAGAGTGCGCGCGCACCTCTCCAAGCTGTCCCGTCCCGTCCGGAGACCTGCCGCGTTCGTCAAACATTGACGAACACGGCAGCTGTGCAAACGGGATGGCGGCGGTTTGGAGAGTGCGCGCGCACCTCTCCAAGCCGTCCCGTCCCGTCCGGAGACCTGCCGCGTTCGTCAAACATTGACGAACACGGCAGCTGTGGAAACGGGATGGCGGCGGTTTGGAGAGTGCGCGCGCACCTCTCCAAGCCGTCCTGTCCCGTCCGGAGACCTGCCGCGTTCATCAAACATTGACGAACGCGGCAGGTCTCCGGACGGGATGGCAGCGGTTTGGCGAATGCGTGCGCACCTCCGCCCTTTGGAAAGGTGCGCGTGCACCTCCCGGAACGGGCGGTGCCACTCTCCATTTGGAAAGGTGCGCGCGCACCACTGCCCGTTCGAAGAGGTGCGTGCGCACCGGGCGGCTGGGAGCCGCAGGAGACATACCCAACTCTTGCAAACAAACAGTAATTTCCTAGCCAAGCTTACCTTCTAAAGGTGCAGAGATGGGAGATTCTCTCATTGACATTCCCTGCTTGATGTTTCCTTCCATGGCTTCATATGTTCGTTTGAGGCCCATGTCGTGAGTGGTCCTTGGGCTCCGCGTTCCTTCCCGGACGTTCTTGATGGCTGTTGAGAAGCAGCAAGAGAGAGAGAGAGAGAGAGGGAGGGGGAGGGAGGGAGAGGAAGAGAGAGAGGGAGGGGGAGGGAAAGAGGGAGGGAGAGAGAGAGGGAGGGGAAGAGAGGGAGGGAGGGGAAGAGAGAGAGTGAGGGAGGGAGAGGAGAGAGAGAGGGAGAGAGAGGGGAAGAGAGGGAGGGAGGGAGGAGAGGAGAGAGAGAAAGAGGGGGGAGGGAGAGAGGGAGGGAGAGAGAGAGGGAGGGAGGAAGGGAGAGAAAGGAGAGAGAGGGAGAGAAAGAGGGGGAGGGGGAAGAGAGAGGGAGGGAGGGGGAGAGAGAGAGAGGGGAAGAGGGAGGGAGGGGGAGAGGAGAGAGAAAGAAAGAGGGAGAGAGGGGGGAAGGGGGAGAGAGAGGGAGGGAGGGGGAGAGGAGAGAGGGAGGGGGGAGAGAGAAAGGGAGGGAGAGGGAGAGAGGGGGAGAGGAGAGAGGAGAAAGAGAGGGGGAGAGAGGGGGGAGAGAGAGGGAGAGGGGAAGAGGGAGGGAGGGGGAGAGGAGAGACAGAAAGAGAGGGAGAGAGAGAGGGGAGAGAGGAAAGGGAGGGGGAGGGAGGGAGAGAGAGGGGGAGAGAGGACAGAGGAAAGAGAGCGAAAGAGAGGGGGAGAGAGGGGGGAGGGAGGGAGAGAGAGAGAGAGCGCAATGGAAAACAATTTCCCTTGGATTCTCTTAAGTTTTCCACGGAAGGCTAGCTCAGGGTTGAACTGAGGGGCCCTGGTGCTCTCTGAGGTTTCTTTCGGGTGTTACATGACCCAACTAGGTAACATCATTGGCGCTAAAAGGGAGTGGGCTTTGCAGAGGGGAGAAGAGGAGGACCGTGGGATGTTTGGTGTTCTCTGAGCTCAGTCGTTTTCTTGTGGACATTTCACGAGCCAACTAGGGAACATCATCAGGGCTACAAAGAAGTGGAGTTTGCAGACAGCAGGAGGAGGAGGAGGAGGAGGAGGAGGAGGAGGAGGGCCTAGTTGGGTCACGAAACGTCTGCAGGAAAACTACCCAGCTCAGAGAGCACCAAGGACCCAATACTCCTCCTCCTCCTCCCTTCTAGCACTGATGATGTTACCTAGTTGGGTCATGAAACGTCGGCAGGAAATCCACCCAGCTCAGAGTGTACCAAGGACCCTTATGGAGCGGGATTTTCCTGGTCCAGCTTCCGTGCTGCATCTCGCCCAAGCAGCACGTGGGGGATTTGAGCCTCCCGACTCGGCACTCACCATCGTAGGTAATGATGTGGCCACTCTTCCCCTCGTAAATGACGTGGCCTTTGGAGGTGGCGACCTCTTCTCGGCTCTTCTCCGGACTGCTGTCCTCTGTGGCCAGACGGGTGATGGTCCCTTTGAGCAGAACATCCGCGGCAATTCCAGACTGGGGCAACGCCGGAGTTCCCTGCAGTGGAAACGCGTTTTAATAACCTTCAAAAAGATTAATTGGAGGGCAAGGGGAAAACCTGCACTGCTGCCTTTCGCAACTGACCGATGGGGAATTTGTCAAAGCCGACGGTTTTTAAGGGGTGATGCAGATGTTTCGGGATCGCACCCGTTGCTGCCGCCACAGCCGTTCTGTTTTTGCTTGCAGGTTTTCTGTACTTTGTTATATTCAACAGTTTTTTCATATTGTTATTCTACTCTACTCTATTGTATTCTAATTTCATTCTATTCTATTCTAATTTCATTCTGGTTGCAGGTTTTTTGTACTTTGTTATATTCTTCAGTTTTTTCATATTGTTATTCTATTGTTATTCTACTCTACTCTACTTTCACTCTATTCTATTTTAATTTCACTCTATTCTATTCTGTTCTATTCTAATTTCATTCTATTCTATTCTATTCTATTCTATTCTATTCTATTCTATTCTATTCTATTCTATTCTATTCTATTCTATTCTATTCTATTCTATTCTTCTTCTATTCTATTCTATTCCAGGGCTTTTCAACCGGTGGTATGTGTACCACTGGTGGTACACGAGCATCTGGCTGGTGGTACGCGGTGTAGCCTTCCTCCCCCCCGCCTCCCCCTCCACTGCCTCCTCTCACCACCACCCCATGCTCTGCTTCTTCCCAGCTCACTTTCTGCTGGAAACCATGCTCTTGGCAGCGGCCTGCAGGAACCCTACAGAGGGCGCGCGCAGGCGCAGAGCGAGGCCCCGCCCTCCCCAGGGACTTGTTGTGCAGCAACCCGATTGACTTCTGATTGGCGCTTCTTCGGGGCACACATGGCCGGGAAGGCGTGTCAGAGTCCCAGCTACCTGTAAGGCGATCGGCCTGCTCCTCCCCCATCGCCCGCCAGCCCCGGGAGAACCTCGCGCGAGTGCCTCGCCGGCCGCCGAACCCTGCCTTTCGATCAGGAGTGACTGTCAAGCCCCGGGCTCGACAATCAACCGAGGAGGGGGGGAAATCCGTGCAGCAACCCGGCTACCTGGCCTGCCAGCCGCTCTTTGCTCCGCCGATCAGCTGGGAGGCTGGGACTCCGGATCTGAGCCACCGACCAGAGGAGAACACCGCTGATCAGCTGGGACTCCGGATCCGATGCTGCTGGCCAGCTGGAAGTCCCGGCGGGCAGCCCTGACACCGCCGAACAGCCGGGAGCACTGGCCACCTTCTCTTTGGGCTGCCAGTCAGTTGGGAGCCCAGGGCTTGACAGCGGCTCCCAGCTGACTGGGGGGCACGAGAGAAGGTTGCAGACGCTCCCGGCTCTTTGGGACTTCCAGCTGGCCGGCGGCGTCCCAGCCTCCCAGCTGATCAGCGGTGTTCTCCTCTGGTCGGCTCAAATCCGGAGTCTCAGCCAGGCTGGAGCCCAGGATCAGCGTTTCTGAGCGTGACTCAGCTGATCCTGGGCTCACTTAGCAAACAGCCTCTTTTCCGCAAGCCAGCCGGACAGGAGCCCGGGATCAGCTGAGTCGCGCTTAGAAATCGCGCTCAGAAACACGGAGTCCGGGCTTCTGCCCGGCTCATTCCTTGTGGAAAAGAGACTGCTTGCTAAGTGAGCCCAGGATCAGCTGAGTCACACTCAAAGGTCGCGCTCAGAAAAAAGTGAGAAATCGGAAGGGGGGGGGGAGACGGACGGAATCCCGGAACGAGTTTTGTCACTTCGCAATGTAAATGTTGGGCTCCGTTGTGGTCGTACGTCGAGGACTACCTGTCAACCCCAGGAAAAGCCACCAAGCCGACGGAAGGATCGGAGGAACGAAGGGCGCCAGGTGGAAATACCTGAGTGATGGAGCCGCGCAAAGCAGGCATCGCTTCCATGGAAAGTTTGCTGGTGGGGGTCCCACGGGTGATGCTCCCTTCCTGTATGGTGGCTGTACCTGCACGGAAGCGGAAGAGAGGAGGAGAAGGGTGATGATGGACATGCAGAGGTAATAAGGCCAGATACAATAGGTAGATGATGATGATGATGATGATGGTGATGGTGATGAGAAGAAGAAGAAGAAGAAGAAGAAGAAGAAGAAGAAGAAGAAGAAGAAGAAGAAGAAGAAGAAGAAGAAGAAGAAGAAGAAGTTGGAAGGGACCTTGGAGGTCATCTAGTCCAGCCCCCTGCTCAGGCAGGAAACCCTGGCCTATAGCATTTCAGACAAATGGCTGTCCAGTCTCTTCTTAAAGACTTCCAGTGTTGGAACATGCACAGCTTCTGGAGGCAGGTTGTTCCACTGGTTAATTGTTCTAACTTTCAGGAAATTCTTCCTTAATTCCAGGTTGCTTCTCTCCTTGATTGGTTTCCATCCGTTGCTTCTCGTCCTGCCTTCTGGTGCTTTGGAGAACAGCTTGACTCCCTCTTCTTTGGGGCAGCCCCTGAGATACTGTAACACTGCAATCATGTCCCCCCTCATCCTTCTCATCATTAAACTACACATACCCAATTCCAGCAACCGTTTCTTGTTTGTTTTAGCCTCCAGTCCCCTGATCCTCTTTGTTGCTCTTCTCTGCACTCTTTCCAGAGTCTCAACATCTCTTTTACATCGTGGTGACCAAAACTAAGTGCCGTATTCCAAGTGTGGCCTTCCCAAGGCTTTGTAAAGTGGTAGCAACCCTTCCTGTGATCTTGATTCCGTCCCTCTCTTAATGCAGCCTAGCACTGTGTTGGCTTTTTTGGCAGTAACGGTATGTGTAGGGACTGCTCAAAGTTACAACAACAGTGCTGAGAAAAATGAGACTTAGGAGTGTTTTTCAATGCTTGCGGCAGCATCCCCGTGATCAGGGGGCTGAAGTTTAGCCGCTTGGCAACAGACTCATATTCATGACGACCAAGCAAAGTCAATGGGGAAGCCAGAGTCACTTAACAAACATGTTACTAATTTAACAAGCACAGTGATTCACTTAACAATGATGGCAAGGGTGGAATGGAATAGAATAGAAAATATGGAATGAATAGAATAGAATAGAATAATAGAATAGAATAGAATAGAATAGAATAGAATAGAATAGAATAGAATAGAATAGAATAGAATAGAATAGAATAGAATAGAATATATGGAATGGAATAGAATAGAATATGGAATGGAATTAGAATAGAATAGAATAGAATAGAATAGAATAGAATAGAATAGAATAGAATAGAATAGAATAGAATAGAATAGAATAGAATAGAATAGAATAGAATAGAATAGAATAGAATAGAATAATGAATGGAATAGAATAATGAATGGAATAGAATAATGAATAGAATAGAATAGAATAGAGTAGAATTCAAAATAGAACAGAACAGAACAGAATAGAAAATAGAATACAGAATGAAATGGAATGGAATGGAATAGAATTCAAAATAGAATAGAATAGAATAATGAAAGATGGAATAGAAAGTAATAGAAATAGAAATAGAATAGAACAGAACAGAACAGAACACAGAATGGAATGGAAAAGGATAAGATGGGATAGGATTGGATTGGATTGTTGGGGGCAAAATGCTGACTCTGTAACCCGCTTAAAGAGGGGCTGTAAGGCACTAGGAAGCGGTATATAAGTCTAAGTGGTATTGCTATTGCTGTCTCTGCATGTCTACTGATGGCTGATTGTCTATTCTCACCCCCTCCAACACTGATAGAGCAAGCCATTCTAACGGAGAGCAAACCTCCCTCTCGCTTCTAGCACTGATGATGTTACCTAGCTGGGTAATGAGACATCTGCAAGAAAACAACCCAGTTCAGAGAGCACCCAGGACCCCACAGAACAGGGTGTACGTAAAGACTGTCTCGTACAACCTCAAGCATGCACATTTTCTTCCCTAATTCAAGCTTGGCTTACCTCGAACAACTCCTTCGTGCTGAGCTCTCACCAACAGGCCTTCGGGCTGTGAATTTTGGCTCCGGGGTGAAAATTCCTCTTGCTTGATGTACGGCAGGGAAGCTGCATAGAAGGCAAGGTGGTGTTTTAAGATGCACGCAACCCACTCCAAACCATTTCACTCCCACGTAGCCTCAGAGCATCCAAGCACACAGGAGTCGGGTCTTGGCTTCCAAACCACAAACCCCAATCCTGAGACTCAGGCCTGGCCAGAAACCCATCTAAAAGCCCTGGTGGCGCCGTGGTTAGAGTGCCGTATTGCAGGCTGACTCTGCCCACTGCCAGGAAGTTCGATCCTGACTGGCTCCAGGTCGACTCAGCCTTCCGTCCTTACGAGGTCGGTAAAATGAGGATGCAGATTGTTAGGGGGCAAATATGCTGACTATAAACTGCTTGGAGAGGGCTGTAAAGCACTATGAAGCGGTATAGAAATCTAAGTGCTATTGCTTGGGAAGGAAGGAAGGAGGGAGGGAGGGAAGGAAGGAAGGAAGGAAGGAAGGAAGGAAGGAAGGAAGGAAGGAAGGAAGGAAGGAAGGAAGGAAGGCCTGGAATTTAGGATGGATGGATAGGAAGGAAGGAAGGAAGACAGGCCTGGAATTTAGGATGGATGGATGGATAGGAAGGAAGGAAGGAAGGAAGGAAGGAAGGAAGGAAGGAAGGAAGGAAGGAAGGAAGGAAGGAAGACAGGCCTGGAATGTAGGATGGATCGATAGGAAGGAAGGAAGGAAGGAAGGAAGGAAGGAAGGAAGGAAGGAAGGAAGGAAGGAAGGAAGGAAGGAAGACAGGCCTGGAATTTAGGATGGATGGATAGGAAGGAAGGAAGGAAGGAAGGAAGGAAGGAAGGAAGGAAGGAAGGAAGGAAGGAAGACAGGCCTGGAATTTAGGATGGATGGATGGATAGGAAGGAAGACAGGCCTGGAATTTAAAATGAATGGGAAGGAAGGAAGGAAGCAAGCTGTGGTGACACAGTAGTTATAAAGCAGCATTGCAGGCTGACTGCCCACTGCCAGGAGTTTGATCATGACCGGATCAAGGTTGACTCAGCCTTCCATCCTTCTGTGGTCAGTAAAATGAGGACCCAGATGGTTGGGGTCAAAATGCTGGCTCTGTAAAACTGCTTAAGAGAAGCCAAGGCCGTGTCCGTCCTGCTATCGTCATTTATTTACCTGACTTGGAATCCTGTTGTCTTGGCAGGCCGAGCGAAATGGAGCCTCCAGGTGGCTTGGCTGGTTCCTGACCGTAAGAGCTCTGGCTGTGGGACAGGTAAGTGCCCGGTGTTCCCTACGGGTGGGAGGAAAAGGGACATCTTAGAGGGGAGAGAATGACGTGGCGGGACAGGGTGAATGTGGGCCGAGAGAGGAATCCCGCAGGTGGACCGGGTCGCAAATGACGCCGGGGAGAGCGCAGGTGTGACGCGCACTTCGTTTCCATGGAGGTGTGCGTGGGCTGCTGGCCAGGTGGGCTGGGAATGCTGCCCGCTAGAAATCCAGCTTGTCCTGAGGACGCCCGTTTTGGTGAAGGCTGTCAATACAAACAGCAATCTGAATTCTCCATGTCTGTCTGCCTATCATCTTCCCTCCCAATCTAATATATCCATATTTATGTCCGTCATCTGTCTACTGTATCTATCATCCATCTATCCATCCATCATCTCTCTCTCTCTCTCTCTGTCAGTCTATATTGATGCTACCATCTATTTAATGACTGGGGGTGTGTCTTTGTTTCCTGGCAGTTTGAACAATTAACCAGTGGAACCACCTGCCTCCAGAAGCGGTGAAGGCTCCAACACTGGAAGATTTTAAGAAGAGACTGGACAGCCTTTTGATCTGAAATGGTCAAGGGCAGGGGTAGGCAACTTCGGCTCTTTTATGACTCATGGACTTCAACTCCCAGAATTCCTGAGCCAGCCAAGCTGACTCAGGAATTCTGGGAGTGGAAGTCCATGAGTCATAAAAGAGCCGAGGTTGCCTACCCCTGGTATAGGGTTTCCTGCCTGAGCAGGGGGTCTGGACTAGATCAGGGCTTTTCAACCTTTTCACCCACTGTGCCCCTTTTAGGATATGGCAACATCCGAGGACCACCAGTCGCCTAGCAAGGGGTCAAAAACTTGATGACCAAAATAAAAGGAAAAAAGTGATGAAGTGCAGGTAGTCCTCGACTTACAACAGTTCGCTTAGTGACTGTTCGAAGTTACAATGGCCCTGAAAAAAGTGACCCCCAGGACACAGCCGAGCAAGACACCTGCCTGCCCGCCCGGCGGTGCTCTTCCTCCTGTCCGAGGTTTTCATGGTTGGGAGCATTTCTGTTGAGGATTGGCAGCGGGGGTGGGGTGGGGGGTGTTTGGTTTTTATCCCCCCCCCTCGGTCTGCTGGGTGGTTGCAGCAGGTTTTGGTCACTTCACATGACCCTGGGACACTGTGACCGTCATAAATATGAATCCGTTGCCAAGCATCTGAGTGTAAATCACAAGACCCTGGAGATGCTGCAACATTCCAGCTGATCGGCGCTTCTTCTGGGCTCAGAAGCGCCAGGATCGGTGCTGAGCTCCAGCTGGATCCTGGCGCTGATCCTGGCGCTTCCGCTGAGCCACAACAGCCCTGCAGCTCCAGCCGTCTCTCGCTCAGGCTTGTGTGGTGCTGCCACCAGTTCAGCTCCTTCCCCTCCCCTGTTACCACTTTTCTAGGATGGTCGTGTACCACCTGCCAGATGCCAATGTACCACGGGTGGTACCTGTACCACTGGTTGAAAACCCCTGGACTAGATGACCTCCAAGGTCCCTTCCAACATCGTCATCATCATCATCACTATCATCAGTATTATTATTGATCGTGGCACAGTCAGCCAGATGTTCAGACTGCTTTTCTTGGAAGGAAATGGCTGTGTGTGGCCTTTGGGGGGGCGGGGAATTGTGCGGCCTTGCAAAGGGGCCACAGCGGCCTGATCGGTTGGGTGAACTGGGACACAGATCAGGGTGCCCAAGGGGCACGTAACAGAATAATAGAGTTGGAAGGGACCTTGGAGGTCATCTACTCCTGCTCAGGCAGGAAACCCTATACCATTTCGGAGAAAGGGCTGTCCAGTCTCTTCTTAAAAATCTTCCAGTGTTGGAGCGTTCACCGCTTCTGGAGGCAGGTTGTTTAATAATAATAATAATAATAATAATAATAATAATAATAATAATAATAATAATAATAATAATAATAATAATAATAAAAATAAAAAAAATAAAAAGTTGGAAGGGACCTTGGAGGTCATCTAGTCCAACCTCCTGCTCAGGCAGGAAACCTTATACCATTTCAGACAAATGGCTGTCCAGTCTCTTCTTAAAAACTTCCAGCATTTACACCTTCTGGAGGCAGGTTGTTCCACTGGTTAATTGTCCTCACTGTCAGGAAGTTTCTCCTTAGTTCCAGGTTGCTTCTCTCCTTGATGAGTTTCCATCCGTTGCTTCTTTTCCTGCCTTCAGGAGCTTTGGAGAAGAGCTTGACTCCCTCTTCTTTGGGGCAGCCCCTGAGATACTGGAAGGCTGCTATCGTGTCCCCCCTCGTCCTTCTCTTCGTTAAACTAGACCAGGGGTGTCAAACTCAATTTCATTGAGGGCCGCATCAGCATTGGGGTTGCCCTCAGGGGGCCGGGTGGGTATGGCCTGGGTGGGCGTGGCCTACTGGGTGGGCGTGGCTAGAGTGTGTATGGCCTACTGGGTGGGCGTGGCCAGCTCTACATCGTTGGCATCAAGGGTGCCTATGGGGGCCTGGGCAGGAGTGGGACAGATCTGGGGGTCTCTGGCAGGAGGAGGGTCTCTGGGCCAGGGCCAAGGCAACGGGGGGCCGTTCCCTCACTCTTTCCAGGATGGCTTCGCGGGCTGCATGAAACCACTTCGCGGGCCGGATCCGGCCCCCGGGCCTTCTGTTTGACATGTCTGAACTAGACAATCTAGAATGGTGATTAAGTCAAGGACTTGAGCGTCTGTAACCGAGAGGCCTTTGTTTCTGCTTACTTGTGAAATGGAGCCTCCCAGGATGAAGGAGGGCTTCTCTGAAGGCACCACCGTCTTGGAGGAGGGAATCAGGGGTGGGGGCGGCCGGGTGGGCCGGGTGGGTGGGGGCCGGACCCCTTCGGGGAGATTCGTGATGACCTGATGGGGAGCTGGCTGGAGGACTGGGGAGAGAGTTTAAAAAAAAAACAACAACATAGGATAAATGTTATCGACAAAAGCTCAGTGGGGTCCTTGCTGCTCTCTGAGCTGGGCGGTGTTCTTGCAGACGTTTCAGGACCCAGCTGGGGAACATCATCAGTGCTAGGAGGGAATGGGGTGTAAAGAGAAGAGGAGGAGGAGGAGGAGGAGGAGAGGAGGAGGAGGGGGAGGAGGAGGAGGAAGAGAAGAATAAGAGGAGGAGGAGGAAGAGGAGAACTGTGGGGTCTCTCTGAGCTCAGACGTTTCCTTGGAGACGTTTCATGGCCCAACTAGGGAACATCATCAGTGCTAGAAGGAAGGAGGGGTTTATGCAGAGGAGGAAAAGAGGGAGTGAAGAGGAGGAGGAAAGGGAGGAGGAGGAGGAGGAGGAGGGCTGTGTGTGGGCTCCTTGGTGCTCTCTGAGCTTGGGTGGTTTTCTTGCAGACGTTTCAGGACCCAGCAACATCATCAGTGCTAGGAGGGAATGGGGTGTGAAGAGAAGAGGAGGAGGAGGAGGAGGAGGAGGAGGAGGAGGAGGAAGAGAAGAATAAGAGGAGGAGGAGGAGGAGGAGGATTGGTGGGTCCTTGGTGATCTCTGAGCTTGGTAGTTTCCTTGCAGATATTTCATGACCCAGCTAGGTAACATCAGCGCTAGAAGGAAGTGGGGTGTGCAGAGAAGAGGAGGAAGAGATGGAAGAGGGAGAGGAGAAAGAGAAGGAAGAAGAAGAAGAAGAAGAAGAAGAAGAAGAAGAAGAAGAAGAAGAAGAAGAAGAAGAAGAAGAAGAAGAAGAAGGAAGAAGAAGAAGAAGAAGAAGAAGAAGAAGAAGAAGAAGAAGAAGAAGAAGAAGAAGAAGAAGAAGAAGAAGAAGAAGAAGAAGGAGAAGAGGAGGAAGAAGATTGGTGAGTAGTTGCTCTCTGAGCTTGGTAGTTTCCTTGCAGAAGTTTCAGGACCTGGATAGGTAACATCCTCAGTCCTGGAAGGGAGAAAGGTTTGTGGAGGGGAGGAGGGGGAGAAGAGGAGGAGGAGGAGGATTGTGGGGTCCCTGGTGCTCTCTGAGCTGGGGGGGGGTTTCTTGCAGACGTTTCATAACCCAACTAGGGAACATCATCAGTGCTAGGAGGGAAGTAGGGGATTGCTCCCTGTTGATATGCAGTGGCTAATCAAGGAACTTACCAAGAAGAAAAAGACGCTCTAATAAATACAGACACAGCAAAAGCGACTTGTATAAAAACAGTGAACGACACTCACCCACCCCTTTCGAGCACTGATGATGTTTCCTAGTTGGGTCATGAAACGTCTGCAAGAAAACCACCCAGCTCAGAGAGCACCAAGGACCCCACAGTCCATCTCCTCCTCCTCCTCCTCCTCTCTTCTAGCACTGTTGACATTCCGTAGTTGGGTCATGAAACATCTGCAAGGAAACCCCCCCCCCAGCTCGGAGAGCACCAAGGACCCCACAGTCCTCTTCATCCTCTCTGCAAACCCTTCTAGGCCTGATGGTCAAACATCTGCAAGAAAACCGCCCAGCTCAGAGGGCACCCAGGACCCCAAACGGCAAGTTCCCCGTTGCAGCCAAGGGAAGGGACCGGGTGCGAGAGTTACCTGGTGGGACACTGTAGCGGGTGGCGTTCATCTCCGGCTGGGGAGAAGCCTTGTTCATCTCCCGGGGAGAGAGGCGATAGGGGGATCCCGCGCGGGCTGCTGCGTTTTGCATCTGGGCTTCCTGATCCATGGCCCGCTTTACTTCGGAGTAAGGCATGTAGGCCACGGTCTTCGCTGGGGAGAGGAAAGGAACTGCGTCCGTTAAGCGAGGGACATCAGGCAGAGAGAGAATCTCTCTCCGCAATACGTTTTTTTTTTTTTTACATTTTATTATTTCAATTGAATTCACCACCTTAACATACAAAGTCCAAAAAAAGAGAGAGAGAGAAAGATAAAAAATACAACCAAACTAAACCAAGATATTTTAAAAAGTGTAAAAGGAAACTACAAAAATCCAACAACACCCCACAGTTAGTCCTCGGCTTACGACCAAAATTTCCGTTGCTAAGTGAGATCCTATTGTTTAAGTGGGTTTTGCCTCGTTTTACAATCTTTCTTTTCCACAACTGTTACGTGAATCACTGCAGTTGTTAAGTGAACCAGGCAGTCGTTAAGCGAATCTGGCTTCCTTCACTGACTTTGCTGGTCGGAAGCCACCTGGGAAGGTGAGAGAGAGAGAGAGAGATGGAAAGAGAAAGAGAGAGAGAGATGGATATAGAGATGTGAGAGAAAGAGAAAGAAAGAGAGATGAAGAGAGAAAGAGATGTAGAGATGTATGTGTGAGAGAGAAAGAGAGAGAGAGATGGAGAAATATAGAGATGTGTGTGTGAGAGAGAAAGAGAGATGGAGAGAGATATGGAGAAATATAGATAAAAGGGAAATGTGTGTGTCTGTGTGTGTGAGAGAGAGACATGGAGAGAGATGGAGATATAGGTAAATAGAGGGAGATGTGTGTGTGAGAGAGAGAGAGAGAAAGAGAGAGAGAGATGGAGAAATATAGATAAAGGGAAATGTGTGTGTGTGTGTGAGAGAGAGAGAGACATGCAGAGAGATGGAGATATAGGTAAATAGAGGGAGATGTGTGTGTGTGTGTGTGTGTGTGAGAGAGAGAGAGAGAGAGAGAGAGAGAGAAAGAGAGAGATGGAGAGAGAGATGGAGAAATATAGATAAAAGGGAAATGTGTGTGTCTGTGTGTGTGAGAGAGAGACATGGAGAGAGATGGAGATATAGGTAAATAGAGGGAGATGTGTGTGTGTGTGAGAGAGAGAGAGAGAAAGAGAGAGAGAGATGGAGAAATATAGATAAAGGGAAATGTGTGTGTGTGTGTGAGAGAGAGAGAGACATGCAGAGAGATGGAGATATAGGTAAATAGAGGGAGATGTGTGTGTGTGTGTGTGTGAGAGAGAGAGAGAGATAGAGAGAAAGAGAGAGATGGAGAGAGAGATGGAGAAATATAGATAAAAGGGAAATGTGTGTGTCTGTGTGTGAGAGAGAGACATGGAGAGAGATGGAGATATAGGTAAATAGAGGGAGATGTGTGTGTGTGAGAGAGAGATGGAGGAAGAGAGAGAGATGGAGAGATATAGATAAAAGAGGGATATATTGTTTGTGTATGTGAGAGAGAGACATGGAAAAAGAGAGATAGGGAGATATAGATAAATAGAGGGAGATGTGTGTGTGTGTGTGTGAGAGAGAGAGAGAGAGAGAGAGAGATGGAGACAGAGATGGAGAAATATAGATAAAAGGGAAATGTGTGTGTCTGTGTGAGAGAGAGAGAGACATGGAAAGAGATGGAGATATAGGTAAATAGAGGGAGATGTGTGTGTGTGAGAGAGAGAGATGGAGGAAGAGAGAGAGATGGAGAGATATAGATAAAAGAGGGATATAGTGTTTGTGAGAGAGAGAGAGAGAGAGAGAGATGGAGAAAGAGAGATAGGGAGATATAGATAGAGGGAGATGTGTGTGTGTGTGTGTGTGTGTGTGAGAGAGAGAGAGAGATAAATAGAGGGAGATGATAGAGGTAGACAGAAAGATGGAGAGACATATGGGAAGGGGGGGGAGAGAGGAAATTTATACAGTAGTCCTTGACTTATGACCACAATTGAGCCCAAAATTTCTGTTACAAAGTGAGACATTTGTTCAGTGAGTTCTCTCCCTATTTTACCACCTTTCTCGCAGCACCTTAAAATACAAAGTAAAAAAAAGGCGATTAAAAAAAATACATCGAAACTAAACAAGGTATTTAAAAAATGCACACAGCAAAAAAAAAAACCCGAAACCAAACCGAACACCCCACACTTAGTCCTCAACTTTACGACCACATCTGAGCCCAACGTTTCTGTTGCTAAGCAAGAGAGTCGTTAAGGCAGTTATGCCCCATTTTACGGCCTTTCTTTACAACCAGTTTCATAAATGCACGCCAGGGGCCAGGTACTTGACTGCTTCAAAACGTGTCGAATTGGGTGCCCGGCACGCTTTGAAGCAGGAAGTTTTTTCTCCCGGGAAGAACTTTCCGGCATCAGCTGCCTCGTGATTCGCTATTTCTTCCGACTGTTACATGGTTTTCCCAGTACCCGTCGGTTTTAGTATTGGTTGCGTCATCCGGAACGAATTATCGACAAACACCAAGGTACCACTATTTCTGAATTTTGATTATGACTCCCAAAGATGCCGCCACGGTAATTAAGTGTGAAAATAGGTCCTGAGTCATTTTTCCCCCCAGTGCCGTTGTAACTTTAAAGCAGGGGTCTTCCAACGTGGCCCTTTTAGGACTTGTGGACTTCAACTCCCAGAATTCCTCAGCCAGGATGCTTTAAGACAAGGGTCTTCAAACGTGGCCCTGTTAGGACTTGTGGACTTCAACTCCCAGAATCCCTCAGCCAGGATGCTTTAAGACAGGGGTCTTCCAACTTGGCCCTTTGATGACTTGTGGACTTCAACTCCCAGAATCCCTCAGCCAGGATGCTTTAAGACAGGGGTCTTCCAACGTGGCCCTTTTAGGACTGGTGGACTTCAACTCCCAGAATCCCTCAGCCAGGATGCTTTAAGACAGGGGTCTTCCAACGTGGCCCTTTTAGGACTTGTGGACTTCAACTCCCAGAATTCCTCAGCCAGGATGCTTTAAGACAGGGGTCTTCCAACGTGGCCCTTTTAGGACTTGTGGACTTCAACTCCCAGAATTCCTTAGCCAGGATGCTTTAAGACAAGGGTCTTCAAACGTGGCCCTTTTAGGACTTGTGGACTTCAACTCCCAGAATCCCTCAGCCAGGATGCTTTAAGACAGGGGTCTTCCAACTTGGCCCTTTGATGACTTGTGGACTTCAACTCCCAGAATTCCTCAGCCAGGATGCTTTAAGACAGGGGTCTTCCAACTTGGCCCTTTGATGACTTGTGGACTTCAACTCCCAGAATTCCTCAGCCAGGATGCTTCAAGACAGGGGTCTTCCAACTTGCCCCTTTGATGACTTGTGGACTTCAACTCCCAGAATTCCTCAGCCAGGATGCTTTAAGAGAGGGGTCTTCCAACTTGGCCCTTTGATGACTTGTGGACTTCAACTCCCAGAATTCCTCAGCCAGGATGCTTTAAGAGAGGGGTCTTCCAACTTGGCCCTTTTAGGACTTGTGGACCTCAACTCCCAGAATTCCTCAGCCAGGATGCTTTAAGACAGGGGTCTTCCAACTTGCCCCTTTGATGACTTGTGGACTTCAACTCCCAGAATTCCTCAGCCAGGATGCTTTAAGAGAGGGGTCTTCCAACTTGGCCCTTTTAGGACTTGTGGACCTCAACTCCCAGAATTCCTCAGCCAGGAATGCTGGCTGAGGAATTATGGGAGTTGAAGTCCACGAGTCATCAAAGGGCCAAGTTGGAAGACCCCCTGCTTTAAACCTTCACTAAATGACCGTTGTCATGACTACCTGTAATAAAATTCTGACTGGCAGGCAACCACGGGCACAAAGAAGAAATGGCCGTGCTACCCTCCATTTACGACAGGGGCTTCGATGCCCGATTCCAAACATGGTTTAAGGATCCTGCTGGCACGGAGCCAGCCTAGTTCTATTTTTAGAACAGCTTCGTTCCTCGCTGGGCTCCTGGGTTTTGGCCGTCACGCAAGGCCGACTGGCCTTTGCTGGCACGTGCCCTCGGCCTGCCCGGGTTCCCATGATCCCCCGTGAAACTTATCGCCTGTTTTTCCACTTGGCGTCAAACAGCTGGGAAGACTGCAAATCAAATTTTCAGCACTGTCTCCATCTCGCTTCAGGGATTGGATCGATGCCCGGGCCAAGAGTGAGCAGTGGGGATTTGGGGGAGGAGAGGGGAAGTCCGTGAGAGAAATGTGCTGGACCATGTACTCAGGAAACGGGACCCCTGGCATTCCCTGCATGGCTGGTTCTGGGAATTCTGGGGGTTGAAGTTCACCCCTCTTAAAGCAGGCTGGCTGGGGAATTCTGGGAGTGGAAGTCCAACTGTCTTAAAGCATGCTGGCTGGGGAATTCTGGAAGTCCAACCGTCTTAAAGCAGGCTGGCTGGGGAATTCTGGGAGTGGAAATCTACCCATCGTAGAGCCTGCTGGCTGGGGAATTCTGGGAGTGGAAGTCCAGCCATCTTAAAGCAGGCTGGCTGGGGGATTCTGGGAGTGGACGTCCACCCATCTTAGAGCCTGCTGGCTGGGGAATTCTGGGAGTGGAAGTCCAGCCATCTTAAAGCAGGCTGGCTGGGGGATTCTGGGAGTGGAAGTGCACCCCTCTTAAAGCATACCGGCTGGGGAATTCTGGGAGTGGAAGTCTACCCCTCTTAAAGCATTCTGGCTGGGGAATTCTGGGAGTGGAAGTCTACCCCTCTTAAAGCATGATGGCTGGGGAATTCTGGGAGTGGAAGTCCACCCCTCTTAAAGCATGACAGCTGGGGAATTCTGGGAATTGAACTCCACCCCTCTTAAAGCATGATGGCTGGGGGATTCTGGGAGTGGAAGTCCAGCCCTCTTAAAGCAGGCAGGCTGAGTAATTCTGGGAATGGAAGTCTACCCCTCTTAAAGCCTGCTGGATGGGGGATTCTGGGAGTGAAAGTCCACTTACCATAAATTTATCAAGTGCCTTCGCTATTTCTTGACATGCTCCCAAACCCTGATTTTATGCTTCACACACAGAGAGAGAGATGGGAGAGTCAGCCCCTGACTCGTAGACTCAGCCAGGATCAGCGCAAAGCAGTTTCCCACAATGGCCTCCGATGGGGGGGGGGCTCCTTCACCTACCATCCCACTCGAAGTTCGGGCTCTTTGAAGAGCCGCAGGGACTGGAGGACCTCCGAAATTCCACCTCCATCTGCTCTTGTCTCTGGCGCTGCTGTTCTTCCAGGACGCTGGACTTGTGCATCGCCTTGATGTGCTGATGAAGGAGGGTGTAGCCGCTGGTGGGGAAGCCGGGGATGATGGGCAGCCGTTCCTGGATGATGACCGGGGACAAACACAATCGATAAATGCTTAAGGAAAGGTAAATTCTCAACTTACAGCAGGGGTCTTCCAACTTGGCCCTTTTATGACTTGTGGACTTCAACTCCCAGCATTCCTCAGCCGACATGAGGGCACTATGGACCCTTCATGACTTGTGGACTTCAACTCCCAGCATTCCTCAACCGACATGAGGGAACTATGGCCCCTTCATGAGTTGTGGACTTCAACTCCCAGCATTCCTCAGCCAACATGAGGGAACTATGGCCCCTTCATGACTTGTGGACTTCAACTCCCAGCATTCCTCAGCCAACATGAGGGAACTATGGCCCTTTTATGACTGGTGGACTTCAACTCCCAGAATTCCTCAGCCAACATGAGGGAACTATGGCCCCTTCATGACTGGTGGACTTCAACTCCCAGAATTCCTCAGCCAACATGAGGGAACTATGGCCCCTTCATGACTTGTGGACTTCAACTCCCAGCATTCCTCAGCCGACATGAGGGAACTATGGCCCCTTCATGACTTGTGGACTTCAACTCCCAGCATTCCTCAGCCGACATGAGGGAACTATGGCCCCTTCATGACTTGCAGACTTCAACTTCCAGAATTCCTCAGCCAGCGTGCCTGGCTGAGGAATTCTGGGAGCTGAAGTCCACAGGTCATAAAAGGGCCAATTTGGAAGACTCCTGACTTACAGCCACAATTGGGACAACCATCTCCATTTTAAACAAGGCAGTTGTTGAGTGGGCCCCACCCAATTTTGTGATCTTTTCTGCTACAGTCACAAAATGAATCACTTAAGTGGATCGAGGGGTCATTAAGTGAATTCGGCTCCCTCTACTGGCTTTCCTTTTCGGAGGTTGGCTGGGAAGGTAGCCAGTGGTGATCATGGGACCCCGAGATGCTGCAGTTGTCATAAATCTGAACCCCAAGTGCCCAAATTTTGATCCTGGGACCTTGGGGATTATGCAACGGTTTGAGGACTGATTATCAGACACGTTTTTCAATGAGGATGCAACTTTGAATGGTTGCTAAGCGAAAGGTTGTAAATCAAGGACTACTGGTATATTGTCATGGAAAATCAGACATGCTGGCTGGGGAATTCTTGGAGCGGAAGTCCACCCCACTTAAAGCAGGCTGGCTGGGGGATTCTGGGAGTGGAAGCCCACCCCTCTTGAAGCAGGCTGGCTGGGGAATTCTGGGAGTGGAAACCCACCCCTCTTAAAGCAGGCTGGCTGGGGGATTCTGGGAGTGGAAGTCCGCCCTACTTAAAGCATGCTGGCTGGGGGATTCTGGTAGCGGAAGCCCACCCCTCTTTAATTTGCCAAGGCTGTAGTTTTTCTAGGCTTAGATAGGGGAAGGTACATGTCCCATCTGCCCAGCACTTGCCATTGGTGGTATAACAGCTGCCCGGTGCTGAAGCTGCTGTAGATCCATCGGCCCTTGTTTAATCGCAGAGGACATCATCAGGGGTCCGGTGGGATTTAAAAGGGAAGGCTTGGAGTCCATGGTAAAGATCCTGGAGGAAGAAAAACACCCTCAGAAATATTCTATAGAAAGAGGAAACGAAATATTCTATAAAGGGGAAACTAGCGCTGATGTTGTTCCCTAGCTGGGTCACGAGACGTCGGCAAGAGAACAACCGAACTCGGAGAGCACCAAGGACCCCACAGTCCTCCCTCTCCTCTTTACGACCGTCGCGGCATCCCCGTGGTCACGCGGTCAAAATTCGGACGCTTGGCAACTGACTCATATTTACGACGGGCGCAATCCCCTTTTGTGACCTTCTGACAAGCAAAGTCCATTGCTTGTGGGGGGGTGGGGGAGGCAGCCAGATCCACTTAACCACCTTGTGACCAATTTAACAGCTGCAGCGATTCACTTAACAACTGTGCCAAGGAGAGGGAGCAGAACGGGGCAAGACTCATGGTCGAATAACCCTCTCGCTTAGCGACAGACGTTTTGGGCTCAGCTGTGGTTGTTAAGTCAAGGATTGCCTTTGTGTGGTCGGCGTGACTGTGGTTGCCAGGAGGGGTGTGTGTGTGTGTGGGTGGGGAGGGAGGGAGGGGAGTAATCGGGTCTTGCACTGGGCTTTTATTTCTGTAAGCCGCCCAGAATCAACGTGAGTTAGGCAGCCAGATCAATTTTTAAAAAATAAATAAATCCAATTTGCAAACAAGGCAGAAAACGGAGGAGGTGGCTGGGTGGTTTTTTCCTAGGCTCCTCTGCTTTTTTTTTTTTTTTAAAAAAGATTGCCTTTTGTGGGTCACGGAGTACACAAGCCCACGTGGCAGCCACCCAAGCGACACGAACGTCTCTGTTCTGGACAGCTGAGTGGGAAACGGACTGGCGCTTAAGACTTTTGCAGGAAAGGGAGCTTCCCCTTGCGAAGCTGGAGAGAGAGAAAAAGAAAGAGAGAGAGAGAGAGAGAGAGAGAGGAGGAAAAGAAAAGAGAAAGAGAGAGGGAAGAGAAAGAGAGAGAAGAAAAAGAAAGAGAGAGGGGGGAAGAGAAAGAGAGAGGGAAGAGAGAGAGAGGAGGAAAAGAAAAGAGAAAGAGAGAGGGAAGAGAAAGAAGAAAAAGAAAGAGAGAGAGGGGGGGAGAGAGAAAGAGTGAAAGACCAAGAGGGGGGGAAGAGAAAAAGAGAGGGGGAAGAAAAAGAAGAAAAGAGAGAGAGAGCAAGGGGGGGGAAGAGAAAGAAGAAAAGAGAGAGAGAGAGCAAGGGGGGGAAGAGAAAGAAGAGAGACCATATTTGTAAAGACCCTTTTCCAAAATACACACACACACACACACACACACACACACACACACACACACACAAAACACAAGGAGAGATTGAAAAAAAAGGTGGGGGAAACTCAGTAACTTGATCGCTGACATTGAGCACTGGCTTCAGCCCTGATCCTTCCCTGGAGCGCTTCCAAGGCCACAGGAAACTTTCCATTACACACCGCCCTGGTTTTGTGCGCTGTGGTGGCCCCCCCACTCGAACGCTGCGAGGGAGGGGAGGGAGGGCAGGATGGAACCGGAAGTAGCAGAGGGCCACTCAGCGGTCCTACCCAGGCAAGGGTGAGGCAAACCCGTTCAGAGGATCTGGAGGACTAACAGAACAGAATAACAGACTCGGAAGGGAAACTGGAGGTCACCTAGTCCAGCCCCCTGCTCAGGCAGGAGACCCTATACCATGTCAATCCATCAGAATAGAGCTGGAAGGGACCTCGGAGGCCTTCTACTCCAGGGCTTTTCAACCAGCGGTACGGGTACCACCTGTGGTACATTGGCACCTGGCACTTGTGGTACACGACCATCCTAGACAAGTGGTAGCAGAGGAGGATGAATCAGCTGAACCAGTGGCAGCACCGCCCAAGCCTGAGCGAGAGGCGGCTGGAGCTGCAGGGCTGTCAGGGCTGAGCGGAAGCACCAGGATCAGCGCTAGGATCCAGCTGGAGCTCGGCACCGATCCTGGGACTTCTGCTGAGCCCAGAAGAAGCGCCGATCAGCTGGAATGTTGCAGCATCTCCAGGGTCTTGTGATTTACATTCAGATGCTGGGCAACCGATTCATATTTATGACGGTCACAGTGTCCCAGGGTCATGTGAAGGGACCAAAACCTGCTGCAACCACCCAGCAGACGTGGGGGGGGGGAATAAAAACCAAACGCTACCCCACCCCACCCCGCTGCCAATCCTCAACAGAAATGCTCACAATGAAAATCTCGGACAGGAGGAAGAGCGCTACCGGGCGGGCAGGCAGGTGTCTTGCTTGTCTGTGGCTTGGGGGGCGCTTTTTTCAGTGCCATGGTAACTTCAAACAGTCACTAAGCAAACTGTTGTAAATCGAGGACTACCTGTACTTCATCACTTTTTTCCTTTTTTGGGGTCATTAAGTTTTTAACCCCTTGCTAGGCGACTGGTGGTACTCGGATGTTGCCATCTCCTAAAAGTGGCACAATGGGTGAAAAGGCTGAAAAGCCCTGATCTAGTCCAACCTCCCCTGCCAAAGCAGAAGATCCTAAGAATACCACGCAGGTCGTCCTCAACTTATACCCACTCGTTTAGCGGCCGTTCGAAGTTGCAACGGCCCTGAAAAAAAAAACGGTCCTCAACGTACGCCCCCCAATTTATGCCCCAAATTTCCACAGCTGTTGTACGTTTGGCCCCATTCGATGAACCTTTCTCGCCCCAATTGTTAAAGAGAATCGCTGCGGTTGTTAAGTTAGCCACATGGCAGTTAAGTGAGTCTGGACACTTCACCAATGGACTTTGCTTGTGCGAAGGTCACAAAAGGGGATCACAGGACCCGGGGGACACAGCAACTGTCCTAAATATGAGGCAGTTGCCAAGCACCCGAATTTTTGATTATGTGTCCTTGGGAATGTTACAACGGGCGGTAAGTGTGAAAAAGGGCCATCGGTCACTTTTTCCCAGGACCGTTGTAACTTTGGTCACTAAAGGAGTTGTTGTAAGTCAAGGACTAACTGTATTTCTTTACAGAATTTCAGGAACTGGGTAGACATCGGTCAGCCAGAGTAGAGATAGGTGAGGGTGGAGGTCCGTTCTCTGGTGGGTTGGTTTCCGAACGTTTCGTTACCAGGCTAGAGTTCAGGGCAGGGATCCCCAACCTTAGCAACTTTGAAGACCTGTGGACTTCAACTCCCAGAATTCCCCAGCCAGCATGGCTGGCTGGGGAATTCTGGGAGTTGAAGTCCACAGGTCTTCAAGTTGCCACAGTTGGGGATCCCTGCTTTACGGAGTGTCGGTGTTCTTCTGTTCATAAGGGCTTCAGGTGTGGGTGTGTCAAGCGAGGGTCTTGTGACAACGGTTCAGGGGTGAGTCATCGGTGAGAGTCTGGTGATGGGCCTTGTGATGGGGTGGTGTGAGGGTGATTGGGAGGCGATGTGCTGATTGGGGGGACTGCGCGGGACAGCTGAGGGTCGGTGCCATCTCTGGTTACCTGTGCGGTTGACTTGGATTCTGAGGGGTTGGTGGGCTGGTGGTTAGGTCAACCAGTTCTACGTGAGACAAACATCTCGTCCGTCAAAAAACAGGATCCACCAACACCGGCTGGCCGTCAAACGGCACGACCCCAAATCCGTAATCTCTACCCACGCCGACAACGAACAGCACCGGTTCAATTGGTGCGACACTAAAATCATCGGCCAGGCTACCCCCGGCCACACTCGTGAGTTCATTGAAGCCTGGCACTCCTCAAGCCATTCCAGCGACGGACACACTGACCTACAACCAGCCTACGAACCCCTCAGAATCCAAATCGACCGCACAGCCAGCCAGAGACAGCACCGAGCCTCAACCATCCCGCGCCATCCCCCACTCCCACCACTGTCCGGCGCCATCCCCCACTCCTGCCACCATCTGGCGCAATCCCCCACTCCCGCCACCATCTGGCCCCATCCCCCACTCCTGCCACCATCCCACGCCATCCCCCACGCCTGCCACCATCCCACGCCATCCCCAACTCTCGCCGCTGTCTCATGCCATCTCCCACTCCCGTCGCCGTTCCATGCCATCCCCCACTCCTGCCACCGTCTGGCGCCCTCCCCCACTCCCACCACCGTCCCACGCCATCCCCCACTCCCGCCACCCTCTGGTGCCATCCCCCAGTCCCGCCGCCGCCCCACGCCATCCCCCACTCCTGCCACTGTCCCGCGCCATCCCCCACTCCTGCTGCCGTCCCGTGCAATCCCCCACCCGCCACCGTCCCATGCAATCCACCACTCCCACCAGCACTTCCCCTCCCAATGACCCTGATCTGATGTAACTTCCCCATCAGACCCATCACAACCCTCTCACTAATGACTCACAACTGACCCATCACCAGACCCTCAGTCGACACAGCCACCCCGGAAGCCCTTATAAGCAGTCGAACACCGACATCGACATCCCCTAAGATCCATTGAAGATGTTACCTAGAAAACGTTCAGAAACCAACCCGCAGGCTCCGAGAACCGATCTCCCCCACCCCTCATCCTATCCCTGAGCTACAGATATTCTCCACTATTGCAAAAAACAGATAGGTGAGGTTTTTTTTGGAGGGGAGAAAATGGAGACCAATTGACCCGTGTTGGGCCTTGGGCCTCACCTCTGCCTCTCGGGCTCCCCGTCCACTTCTTCGTCAGCGCTGCAAGTGGCGCTTGAGTCATTGTCGTTGTCTGAGCTGGGCTCCATCCTCTGAGCGCCGGGCTGGTGGGTCAAGCTAAAATCCTCCCCGTCCGGCTCCGGCTTCTCCTTCGGCCCGTCCTCGTCCCTCTCCTTGACCTCGTTCTCTACCTTGACTTGAATGTCCAAGGGGGGTTTGGTGTCTACCTCGATGGGCTCCACTTTGGTGCTGGCCGCCAGGTTGAGGACGGGCTTGGTGTCCACCATGGAGATCCTGCTCTCCGTCTCCATCAGTTCCTCCACTTCGGACTTGGCTTCGATTTTCACCTGCAGCTCGGCCACTTCGCTCTCGGCCGGCTTCGCTCCCTGGCTTGCCGAGGGAGGGGAGGCGCTGGGGGCCGGCTTCACGGCAGAGTCCTGCTCAGCCGCCGCCTCGCTGGTCATCCGGGAAGAGCTGCTGTCCAAAGGGGCATCCTCCGAAGGTTTGGAAGTCTCCGTCGGAGAAGGAGATGGGGCGCTTTCCGTATCGGAGCTGTTTTCGGCCCCTGGAAAGGCATGAAGTTGACCGTTAAGCACAGGAAAGAATAACAGAGCAAGCTGAGAATATTTGAACATAACAAACTGTCACACAATAACAAGAGCTGGAAGGGACCTCAGAGAACTTCTAGTCCAACCCCCTGGTCAAGCAGGAGATTCTATACCAGTGACGGCGAACCTTTTAGAGACCGAGTGCCCAAACTGCAACCCAAAACCCACTTCTTTATCGCAAAGTGCCAACATGGCAATTTTAACCTGTATACTGAGATTTTAGTTTAGGGAAAAAAAACTCATACATTTAACATCTTTTGTCTTACAAGAAAAACACAATAACAAAGCTTTCAATGATACAAACAACTTTTTATTGAAAGGTAAAAGTTTGCCTTTGGCATGCTTTGGAACAATTAATGTGATTTTTTTGCATTTGTACGCGTGCTGGTATTTTGTCTAAGCTTGGCTCATACTTTGTAAGTTTGAGAGCAACACGTGTAGCACTCAGGTCTGTTAAGTCTGTTTCTGGTGTCAGATTTGATATAATTCAAAGCTGAAAACAGCGCATTCGCTCCGGAGGCTTGTTTTGGCTAGGAAGGGGCTTGAGAAATGGCTTTTGCCCGTGAAAAATTAGCCAAAGAACGAGGCGTGCATGCCCACAGAGAGGGCTCCAAGTGCCCCCTCTGGCAAGTGTGCCATAGGTTTGCCACCACTAGTCTATACCATTTCAGATAGATGGCTGTCCATTCTTTAAAAAAAACAACTTCCAGTAACGAAGCACCTATAACTTTCTGGAGGCAAGGAGTTCCACTGGTTAATTGTCCTCACCGTTAGGGTGTTTCTCCTTAATTCCAGGTTGCTTCTCTCCTTGGTCAGTTTCCATCTGTTGTTTCTTGTCCTGCCTTCAAATGGTTTGGAGGATAAGTTGACCCCACCTCTTCTTTGTGGTAGCCCGTCAAATGCTGGAAGACTGCCATCATATCACTCCTAATCCTTCTTTTCTCTACTGGCCATACCCAAAGATGGGGGTCAAGCTATTCTCCAGAGCATGAAGGCCGGACAAGAAGCAACGGATGGAAACTGATCAAGGAGAGAAGCAACCTGGAACTAAGGAGAAACTTCCCAACAGTGAGGACAATTAACCAGTGGAACAGCTTGCCTTTAGAAGTTGTGGATGCTCCATCACTGGAGGTTTTCAAGAAGAGACTGGACAGCCATTTGTCTGAAATGGTATAGTGTTTCCTGCCTGATTTCAGAAGTCAATCACATCCCCAAGATTAATGTTGGTCCCTTTTATGGAGAAAATAATCGAGGTAAAGGTAAAGGTAAAGGTTCTCCTGCACATGCGTGCTAATTGTTTCCAACTCTAGGGGCCGGTGCTCATCTCCGTTTCAAAGCCAAAGAGCCAGCGCTTGTCCAAGGACATCTCCGTGGTCATGTGGCCGGCATGACTAGACGCCAAAGGCGCACGGAACGCTGTTACCTTCCCACCGGAGTGGTCCCTATTTTCCTACTTGCATTTTTACGTGCTTTTGAACTGCTAGGTTGGCAGGAGCTGGGACGAGTAACAGGCGCTCACTCTGCTACGCGGCACTCGGGATTCCACCCGCCAAACTGCCGACCTTCTGATCGACAAGCTCAGCGTCCTAACCCACTGAGCCACCGCGTCAAGGAGAGACCCAATCTAGAAGCAATGAGAGATTCCCTGATGTTGAGAACAATCAACCAGTGGAACAGCTTGTCTCCGGAAATTGTGGGGGCTCCATCACTGGAGGTTTTTATGAAGAGACCGGACAGCCACTTGTCTGGAATGCTATGGGGTCTCCTGTGAGCAGGGGGGGTGGACTAGAAGACCTCCAAGGTCCCTTCCAGCTCTATTCTGATGGATTGTAATGAGTGTAGCGCCCCTACCCATCCTGCTCAAGTGGACCAAGCAAACTGCTGACCCTCCCTTTCAAAATTATCCAGCACCACCGACCTCCCAAGGCCACCGGGCACCCTCGCAAAGCAGACCGTGCTCGGGCTCTGAACACCCTTGGCCTGTCTAGACCAGGGGTCCTCAACCCCCAAGTCGTGGACCGGCGCCGGACCACGGCAGGCCGGAAACCAGTCCAGGCAAACAAGGGGGATGCAGGCAGAACATGAAACCATGCCCCCCCTCCGCTCTGTGGAAAATCCTCTCCAAGTGGAATTGGTCCCTGGTGCACAAAAGGTTGTGGGGCCGATGTTCTAGACCAGGGATCCCCAACCACCGGTCCATGGACCAGTACCGGGCTATGGCATGCCAGCAACTGGTCCGCACAAAGAAGGGAAGCCCCATCCACGGGATGCAGGCAGTACACAAAAGCACACCCCCTCCGGTCTGCAGAGAAAAACCTGCCTTTACGGAACCGGTCCCTGGTGAGGCCCAAAGGTTGGGGACCTCTGTTCTAGACCCACCTTCGCTGTCTTCGGGGTTCTCCTCCTCGTTGGAGGCCTCAATGTCCTCGTCTTCCTGCGCGGAGACAGTGGACGCCACACTCTCGCACTGTGAAACCTCCCGCTCCTCGCGCGGCCTTCGAGAAGTCTAGAAAGGAAGGGAGACCGTGTTAACTTCTGCCCACGCAGGTCGTCCTCGACTCACGGCCGCAGTGGAGCTAACAAAACGTCTTTCGCTAAGGAAGAGAGACACTTCTTGAGCGACGTCCCTCCCATTTTTATGAGCTTTCTTGCCACGGTTGTTAAGTGAATCACAGCAGCTGTCAAGTTAGTAACCCGGCTGTTAAGTGGATCTGGCTCCTCTCGTTGACTTTGCTCGCCGGAAGGTCGCAAAAGGGGACACTGCAGGACGCTGCGACAGTCATAAATAGGAGTCAGTTGCCAAGCGTCTGAAGTTGGATCATGTGTCTGTGGTGATGCTGCAATGGTCCTAAGACACATTTTTTTCAGTGCCGTTAACTTTGAATGGTCGCTAAAGGAATGGTTGTAAAGTGGAGGACGACCTGCACATAGCTGAAATCCTCCAGTTTATATCTTAATAGAAAAGTCGTCAAGTGGTCTTGTTTGTTAAGAAAGCCATCGCGGGATTATGACTGCCGCCGTAGTTAAATGAAATACTGCAGTTGTTAAAAGTTAGTAACCGGGTCATTAAGCGACTCTGGCTTCCCCATTAATTTGGCTTGTCAGAAGGTCGCAAAAGGGGGATCGCCCGACCCCGGGAACACGGCAACCGTCAGAGATACGAGCCAGTATCCCAATTTTTCATTGCGTGACCGTGGGTATATTCTGCAATGGCCGTAAAGGTGAAAAACGGTTTTAAGTCCCCTTTTTCCCCCAGGGCTGTCGTAAGTTCAAACGGTCCCTAAATGAATGGCTCTAGGCCGAGGACTAACTGTAGCAGGGGAGGAAGCAGGGGAGGAGTCAAGAGAGGAATCAGCCTGGAATCCTTACATTGCCACAAGCGGTCTAAGTCTCTTGAATTCTATCGACTCTTCTCTAGCACCAATTTAGTGCAGACTGGGAGTTGACTAGATTCCCGTTGAGAGGCATGAGTGATCAATCAGTTTAACTGAAACTTAAATGCGCCGGCCGTCTTTGTTTTAATAGAATAACAACTTTATTCTCCCTTTAAATGTGCACTAATCGGCATGCATTGGAATCAAATTTTGTTGCATGCTGCTCTCAAAGGGTCACCACCTTCCGTATACGCTACATAAATAGGCCAAAGCTAAATAAATAAATACAGATTTTTGCATAGTCTGGATCCTCGGCTTTAGCCCAAAGGGGGTGGATTGGATGGCTTGCCCCCACTAATAATCTTAAACCAGCAATCTGGGGTCTCCCGTAGGGGTTGGGGTAACAATGTCCAGGATAGGCGTCCTTTGGGCCCCGTTAGCTGGGAAATCTCATCCTGTAGGAATTGGGAGATATGCCATATCTGGCACAATGCCAGGCTTCTGGACTGTCTTCCCCTCCTAAGGTTAGGTTGGCACTCAGCCCTGTGGGCTTTTGGGAGGTCTTAAAGACTTGGTGATATGCCTGGGTCTGGGGTCCCAAGTGAAGGAGGAGTCCCATTTCCTGGTTATGCTAACATTTACGGATTATAATAATGGTTGGGCACTGTTAAGTATTCCATTTGTCTTTTTCTGTTGTGATTTTAATTGGCTTTAATTGAGATGGATGGTTGTTTTGAGATGGATGGCCATAAAAATTGGATGGATGGATGGATGGATGAATTAATGGAAGAACGCGTGGATGGAAAATGAATGAATGCACAGATGAACGATGATTGAATTAATAATGGATGGATGGATGATGAAATAATGGATGGATAAATATTGAATGGATGGATAACGAATGAATGGATAATGAGTGGGTTGATTGGATGAATTGATGGATGGAAGAATGCGTTGATGGCAAATGAATGAATGCATAGATGAATGATGAATGAATAAATAATGGATGGACGGATGATGGAATAACGTATGGATAAATACTGAATGGATGGATAACGAATGGATGGATGGACTGATGGAAGAATGAGTTGATGGAAAATAAATAAATGCATGGATGAATGAATTAATAATGATGGATGGATGGATGGATGAATATTGAATAGATGGATAACGAACAAATGGATAATGAGTGGATGGAAGGATGAATTGAAGGATGAATGTGTTGATGGAAAGTGAATGTATAGATGAATGAATTAATAATGATGGATGGATGGATGGATGGATGAATACTGAATAGATGGATAACGAATGAATGGATAATGAGTGGATGGATGGATGAATTAATGGCTGGAAGAATGCGTTCATGGAAAGTGAATGAATGCATAGATGAATGGATGGACAGTTGATGAATGAATGGATGGATAAATACTGAATGGATGGATAACAAATGAATGGATAATGAGTGGACGGATGGATGGATGAATTAATGGATGGAAGAATGAATGCATAGATGAATGATGAATGAATTGATAATGGATGGATGGATGAATGAATAGATATTGAATGGATGGATAATGAACGAATAGATAATGAGTGGATGGATGGATGAATTGATGGAAAATGAATGAATGCATGGATAAATGATGACTGAATGAATAACGATGGATGATGAATGAATGGATGGGTGATAAATATTGAACAGACGGATAACAGATGAGTGGATAATGGTTAAATACTGAATGGACGGATAGTGGATGGATGGATGGTTGGATGATGAATGGATGCAATGGAAGAACTGATGGCTAAACAATGAATGGGTGATGAATCGATGGACTGATAAGAATGAATGGACGGACGGACGAATAAATGAACGGATGGATGAATCAATGGGTAACGAATGGATCGCTGGATAAAACAATGGACGACTGAATGAACCAATGAAGGAAATTCGTGGCACAAGAAGCCCCTGTAGTCTCTCCGAAGCAAGATGGTGGGACAAGTCCCCTTTTTTCTTCCAGGAAGCCATTACTGTCCTCCCCCACCCAAGACCCTTGACTCATCCTCAGCCCACCCCTCTCACCCACCGGCCCCTTTCTCACCTTCTGCTTGTATTGCTGAAGGAGACTGTCGAGATTGTGCCTCCGTTTGTAGTTGAAGTAGAAGTTCTTGCACTGGGCTTCGCTCTTGGTGCCCACCATCTTGGCGATGGCTGCCCAGTTGCGCCCGTGTTCCACCAGCCCTGCCAAGACCGGATATAAAACGGGGTGAGACCTCGTGGCTACTTTCTCGGAGGGGGGGAGGAATTGGGGCAGGGGGGGGGAAACGTACACGTTCCTTGTACCTTACCGGACCCGTGTAACCTACTGGCCGACGATTCAATTGGCTTTCCTCTGACAGAAACACGCGGACGGCTTGCAGTGCGTGGGGGGGAACCCCTGAGATCATCTATCCCAACCCTCTGCCCATAAACTATTTCTTTGAAATACTTTTTTCCCCCAGGCCTTACTAGTTGGCACGGGCAGTCCTGGATTTACAGCCATTCGTTTAAGAGCTGTACAAATTTAATACGGCGCTGAAAAGCGGGACGGGAGACTGGTCCTCGCACTTATGACCATGGCAGCGTCCCCACAGTCACACGGTAAAAAATTAAGACGCCTGGCAACCAACATGTACTAAGTTATGACAGTCGCATTAAATACGAAAGCCAGCTGGGTGACTTTGGGTCAATCACCAGGAGATGGTGAGTTCTAGTCCAGCCTTAGGCATGAAAGCCGACTGGGTGACTGTGGACCAATCACCAGGAGACAGTGAGTTCTAGTCCCGCCTTAGGCATTAAAGCCAGCTGGGTGACTTTGGGCCAATCACAGGAGTCAGTGACTTCTAGTCCCGCCTTAGGCATCAAAGCCAGCTGGGTGACTTTGGGCCAATCACAGGAGACGGTAAGTTCTAGTCCCGCCTTAGGCAAGACAGCCAGCTGGGTGACTTTGGGCCAATCACAGGAGACGGTGACTTCTAGTCCCACCTTAGGTATGAAAGCCAGCTGGGTGACTTTGGGCCAATCACAGGAGACGGTGACTTCTAGTCCCGCCTTAGGCATCAAAGCCAGTTGCGTGACTTGGGGCCAATCACAGGAGACGGTGACTTCTAGTCCCACCTTAGGTATGAAAGCCAGCTGGGTGACTTTGGGCCAATCACAGGAGACGGTGACTTCTAGTCCCACCTTAGGCATCAAAGCCAGCTGGGTGACTTGGGGCCAATCACAGGAGACAGTGACTTCTAGTCCCGCCTTAGGCATCAAAGCCAGCTGGGTAACTTTGGGCCAATCACAGGAAACGGTGACTTCTAGTCCCGCCTTAGGCATCAAAGCCAGCTGGGTAACTTTGGGCCAATCACAGGAAACGGTGACTTCTAGTCCCGCCTTAGGCATCAAAGCCAGCTGGGTGACTTGGGGCCAATCACAGGAGACAGTGACTTCTAGTCCCGCCTTAGGTATGAAAGCCAGCTGGGTGACTTTGGGCCAATCACAGGAGACGGTGACTTCTAGTCCCGCCTTAGGTATGAAAGCCAGCTGGGTGACTTTGGGCCAATCGCAGGAGACGGTGAGTTCTAGTCCCGCCTTAGGCACGAAAGCCAGTCCCCCTCTCTCTCAGCCCATCCCACCTCGCAGGGTAGTTGTTGCCGGAAAAATAGGAAGCGGGAACTGTCTCGGATTACATCTGCCGCCTTGAGTTACGTGTCAGAATTAAAGGCGGGATGCAAATAAAGAATTAAAATCAATCGGTAACTTTTCATGGCCTGCTGCGAATTCACAAAGCGGGGTGCCTGTTTTTCATCAAGCAGCTTCAGTTTAGCAGCAGCAGAGCCTCTACAGCCAAGGCCATTAAAAAAACAAAAAAAACAAAACGGGATTTCTGGGTCTGGCAGGGAGGGCAATCGGGGGATTTTTCTCCTCTTTGGGAAATCCCAGGAGATTTGAGGCCCTTTTCTCCAAGAGAGCTCTCCGCCGTCTGCAAAGCCTTCCACCACCCCAAGCCAGGCCTTCCCCCTCCAGGCCGGCAAGACGCCATCCCCGTGTCAGCGGCCAAGAATTGCTTACCGCCAGCCCTCTGACCCGACAGCACCCAGGGCTTATCTGCTGGATCATGCTGTCTCCCCAGCTGACATCACCTAATTCTCTCTGGGCCAGAAAAGCCCTGGTCCCCTCCTGCTTTCCCACACCCGCCAGGGAGGGGGGAAAAACGGTGGGGCTGGAAGCAAGCAACAGAGGCCTGATGTGCAACAGAATAGAAAGGGAGAGGAGAGGAGAGGAGAGAAGATGGAATGGAATGGAATAGAACAGAACATAGAATAGAATAAAATGTGGAGTAGAACAGAAGAGAAAATAGAATAGAATAGAATAGAATAGAATAGAATAGAATAGAATAGAATAGAATAGAATAGAATAATGAATAGAATAGAATAGAATAGAATAGAATCAAATAGAATAGAATAGAATAAATAGAATAGAATAGAATAGAATAGAATAGAATAGAATAGAATAGAATAGAGAAAATATGGAATAGGATAAGATAGGATAGAAGAAGAGAAGGGAAGGGAAGGGAAGGGAAGGGAAGGGAAGGGAAGGGAAGGGAAGGGAAGAGAAGAGAAGAGAAGAGAAGAGAAGAGAAGAGAAGAGAAGAGAAGAGAAGAGAAGAGAAGAGAAGAGAAGAGAAGAGAAGAGGATGGAATAGAATATTAGAATAGAACAGAACAATACAGAACAGAATAGAACGGAATGGAATGGAATGGAATAGAATAGTATAGAATAGAATAAACATAGAATAGAATAGAATAGAAATAGAATAGAATAGAATATAGAATAAACAGAATAGAATAGAATAAACATAGAATAGAATAGAATAGGAATAGAATAGAATAGAATAGAATAAACATAGAATAGAATAGAATAGAATAGGAATAGAATAGAAATAGAATAGAATAGAATAAACAGAATAGAATAGAATAAACATAGAATAGAATAGAATAGAATAGAATAGAATAGAATAGAATAGAATAGGAATAGAATAGAAATAGAATAGAATAGAATAAACAGAATAGAATAGAATAAACATAGAATAGAATAGAATAGAATAGAATAGGAATAGAATAGAAATAGAATAGAATAAACAGAATAGAATAGAATAAACATAGAATAGAATAAACAGAATAGAATAGAATAGAACAGAATAAATATAGAATAGAATAGAACAGAACAATATAGGATAGGATAGGATAGGATAAAGAGAGTTGGAAGGACCTTGGAAGTCTTCTAGTATTCTATTCTCTGCTCAAGCAAGACACCCTATACGCCATTCCGGACAAATGGCTGTCCAGTCCTTTCTTAGAAACCACAGATAGTTTAGTCATTGAAAAGAAGGGCCAGGGGTGACGCATATCAGGGTTTCTGTATTTGAGAGGTTGCCACAAAGAAGAGGGGGCAGGGTGGGGTCACATTATTTCCCAAAGCCCCCGAAGGCAGGACAAGAAGCGACGGATGGAAACTCATCCAGGAGAGAAGCAACCCGGAACTAAGGAGGAATTTCCTCACAGGACAATTAAGCAGTGGAACAACCTGCCTCCAGCACTTGTGGGTGCTTCATCCCTGGAGGTTTTTTAAGAAGAGACTGACATGGTTAGGGTCTCCTGCTGGAGCAAGGGGTCAGACTAGATGACCTCCAACTCTGTAATTCAGGCATTCTGTTACTTGAGGGGCTGCCACGAAAAAAGAGGGGGGTGGGTCAACCTATTCTCCCAAACCCCAGAAGGCAGGACACGATGCAACGGTTCATTCCTTCTCCTCCTATTTGCGACCCCCCGCTCTCTCCAAGCCCTGATGATGTTCCCTAGTTCGGTCATGAAACGTCTGCAAGAAAAACCGAGGTCGAAGGTCACCAAGGACCTCAGACTGGTCCTCCTCCACTCCACGCCCCTCCTCCTTCTAGCACTGATCCTGTTCTAGTCAGGTAATGAAATGTCTGCAAGAAACCCACCCAACTCAGAGAGCACCAAGGACCCCACAGTTCTCCTCCTGTTCCTCCTCCTCCTCCTCCTCCTCCTCCTCCTCCTCCTCCTCCTCCCTTCTAGCACTGTTGATGTTACCTAGTTCAGAGGTCCCCAACCTTTTGGGCACCAGGGACCAGTTCTATGGGGAGCTATTTTTCGGCAGACCAGAGGGGTGCATGATTTTTGGCTGCTGCCTGCATCCCGGGGATGGGGCTTTGCTTGTTTGTGCGGACCGGTTGCTGGCATGCCGCGGCCCGGTACCGGTCCACGGACCGCAGGTTGGGGACCCCTGACCTAGTTGGGTCATGAATCTTTTGCAAGAAAACCACCAAGCTCAGAGAGCACCCACAATCCTCTTCCTCCTCCCTGCTAGCACTGATGATGTTCCCTAGTTGGGTCATGAAACGTCCAGAAGAAAACCAGCCAGCTCAGAAAGTATCAAGGACCCCACAATCATCCTCTTCCTCCTCCTCTTCCTCTTCCTCAACCCCCCCTCCCCTTCCAGCACTGATGATGCTACCTAGATTGGGTGATGAAACGTCCGCAGGAAAACCACCCAGCTCAGAGAGCACCATGGACCCCACAGTCTTCCTCCTCCTCCTCCTCCCTTCTAGCACTGATGATGTTACCCAGTTGGGTCATGAAATGTCTGCAAGAAAACCCCCAAGCTAAGAGTGCACCAGGGACCCCACAGTTCTCCTTCTCCTCCCTTCTAGCACTGATGACGTTCCCTAGTTGGGTCATGAAACGTCTGCAGGAAAACCACCCAGCTCAGAGGGCACCAAGGAGCTCACAGTCGTCCTCCTCCTTCCCTCTTCCTCTTCCTCCTGCCTTCCTCAGACCCCACCCAGCTCAGAGGGCACCAAGGACCCCACAGTCCTCCTCCTCCTCCTCTCCACAAATCACCCTCCCTTCTAGCACTGATGATGTTTCCTACTTGGGTCATGAAACGTCCGCAGGAAAACCCCCCAGCTCAGAGAGCACCAAGGACCCCACAGTCTTCCTCCTCCTCCTCCTCCTCCTCCCTTCTAGCCCTGATGATGTTCCCTAGTTGGGTCATAAAACGTCTGCAAGGAAAACCACCCAGCTCAGAGAGCACCAGGGACCCCTCATTTCAACTCCGCACTGCAAATATTCTCTCCTGTTCGATTGTGATATACAATCCAACTTACATGCATTGGAGCCGGAGGAAGGAACATTTTTCAAAGTGAAAAAGTGAAACCGCTCAGCAAAAAAAAATTCAGGTTGGGAAGAAAGGAACCGACAGTCTTTTTCCCGACACCGCCCGCCCCCCCCAAGCCAAAAATAAAATAAAATAAAATCCAAGCTTTGGGAATTGAGCTTTTTATTCCTTCCTGCTTTACAGTAAGTCCCGAGCATGAATCAGTAATTAAAAACTTATCTTGGTTTGGACCTACGAAGGGGTGGGGTGGGGGGGGGTGAAGAGGAATAAGCCAATCGCCAGTTGGAGGAAAAAAAAAGGATTTAAGAAAAAAAATATCAAGGCAAAGCCAGAGGAGGAGGAGGAGGAGGAGGAGGAGGAGGAGGAAAGGGTGCAACTGATGGCCTCAAACTGCCGTGAGTCATAAGCGAAGAAAGGGAAAGAAAAAAAAAAAACCAAAACCCCAAACAAGCTCAAAGTATCGGGAACAGTTTTTAGACATTTTATTTTTGGTCGTCTGGGGCAACAGGGATCTGCTTTCTCCCAAGTCCTGAGAAGATCCAGTTGTGCAAATCGCATGCGCGCGCGCAATCGGTCTGCGTTTCCTGGCAGACTGCTTTCAAATGTCGTTAGCAAACCCGTGGTTTTTATTATTATTAATTATTATTATTATTATTATTATTATTATTATTATTATTATTATTATGTTGTTGTTGTTGTTGTTGTTGTTGTTGTTGTTGTTGTTTAGTTTAATTTAGTTTTATTGTATTTGTATACCGCCCTTCTCCCGAAGGACTCAGGGCGGTGAATAGGGCATACATAAAAATACAGGATACAAAAATTAAAAATAATTAAATAATTGCCCAGATAAAACAGTAACAATACAAAACCCAATTAAAAAACCCTAACTTCCCCCATCAGGCCAGGCCAGCTAGTTCAAATAAGTGGGTCTTCAGATCGCGTCGGAAGGAGCGAAGGTCGGGCGCCATCCGGAGCTCAACCGGAAGATGGTTCCATAAATCCGGGGCGCCCACAGAGAAGGCCCTCCCCCTGGGGGCCACCAGCCGGCATTCCCTGACCAGAGGCACCCTGAGGAGGCCCTGTCTGTGGGAACGCACAGGGCGGAGGGAAGTCGATGCCGGCCGCAGGTGGTCCCCGAGGTACTCCGGACCCATGCCATGTAGGGCCTTAAAAACCATTACCAACAACCTTGTTGTTGTTGTTGTTATTGTTATTATTGTTATTATTATTAGTTTATTTTTGCGTTTGAGGGTTGCTGAGGCGGAAGAAATCCCTTAAATTCACCCCAAGACGTTTTTAGAGAATGACAAAAGTTGGAAGGGAGCCTTAGAGGTCTTCTAGTCTGACCCCCCCTCCCCGAACAGAAACCCAACTGTGCCATTCGGGATCATTTCTTCTTCGACAACTGCCAGGGTTGGGATGGAGCCACCCAAAACACTGTGATTGGTGGTGGGGATGCCTCACAGGAAGAGGATAAAGGCGGGCGGTCCTCGACTTACGACGGTTCGCTTAGTGACTGTTCAGAACTGGGGAAAAGGGACTTACGACCGTCTTTCACACCTACGACTTTCACAGTGTTCCCCGTGGGCACCTGATCCAAAATCCGGAGGCTCGGCAACCGACTCCTATTTATGACGGTCGCAACGGCCCCGGGGGGCGTCCCATCATCCCCTTGTGTGACCTTCCGACAGGCAGAAGTCAACGGGGGGAAAAACCGGGTTCGCTAACACAACCAAGTTATTAACTTGAAAACTGCAGTGACTCACTTACGACGACTGCGACAGGAAAGGTCGTAAAACGGGGCAAAATTCCCTCAGCAAAATGTTACGCTTGGCAAGCCAAACTTTGAGAGGCTGAATGGTGGGGGTAAGTCAAGGGCTAGCTGCGTCTCCCCACAAAAGGCATCTAAGACTCCCCCAAAAAAGAGAGCCTGGCCTGCGTCCCTCGGAATCAAAATGCTGCCTCCCATTAATATTAAAATAATAATAATAATAATAATAATAATAATAATAATAATAATAATAATAATAATAATAATAATAATGTAATACTGAATATATACTAGTAAGACTATTGAGCGATTAACATATTCTTTATGATAACTATTCACTGTTTTTTTAAGAAATACATCAACCCAGACATGCTGTATGCTAGTTATTTTAAAAAATCCTAACCATAACCCCAACCCCGAACCCACCCTATTCCCAATCCTATAAACACACACACATACACACATTATAGAGATAGCTAGATATAGCCAGCTAGCTAGCTAGATATAGCGATAGATAGATAGAGATAGATAGATGATAGATAGATATAGATAGATACAGATATAGAGATAGATATAGATAGATTGATTAGATAGATTGATTAGATAGATAGACAGATAGATAGATGATAGATAGATAGATAGATAGATAGATAGATAGATAGATAGATAGATAGATAGATAGATGATAGATAGATAGATAGATACACAGACAGACAGACAGACAGACAGACAGACAGATAGATATAGATTCGCCATTAGTCAATTGCAAAAGCCGGCCTTACTAGGAACTGCTTCCAGCCTGCGACAAGATCTGTAATACCATCCAACATCCACATCTGCCTATCCCGGGTCCTTGGGAAGGACTCGATAGGTAGACAAAAATGCCAAATCCAGTCTGAACATCTGGCTGACTGTGCGATGATCAATAACAACAATAATAATAATACAGTTGGAAGGGACCATAGAGGTCATCTAGTCCAACCCTATATACCATTTCAGACAAATGGCTGTCCGGTCTCTTGTTAAAAACTTCTAGTGTTGGAGCATTCACCGCTTCTGGAGGCAAGGAGTTCCACTGGTTAATTGTCCTCACTGTCAGGAAATTTCTCCTTATTTTGTTCAACCCAGATCAGCACAAATCCAAGTGGGGCCGGGGGGGGGGGGGGCTGGAGGCAGAAGTCAGAGGTCGTGTGTCAGCCCACAATTCAGGGAGGGTGGGAGAATGCTCCCAATTTGCCAACATCACGCATTTGGAATTGGGTACCGTTCGTCTAGCGAAAAGAAGGACCAGGGGGGATTATGGAAGCAGTCTTCAGATATTTGAGAGGCGGCCACAAAGAAAGGGGGGGGGGGGTTTGAAGTGAACCTATTTTTCAAAAAGCAAGAGAAGAAACAATGGACAGAAACTGCTCGAGGAGAGAAGCAAACCTGGAATCAGAGGAGAAACTTCCTAACAGTCAGGACAACAATTAGCCAGCGGAACAGCTTGCCACCAGAAAGTTGTGGGTGCTCCAATACTGGAGGCTTTTGAGAAGAGACTGGCCAGCACCTTTATCCGGAATGGCATAGGGTCTCCTGCCTGAGCAGGGAGGGTTGGACTAGATGACCTCCAAGGTCCCTTCCAGCTCTGCCCTTCTCTTGTTCTACGGTTATTCTGATTCTTTAAAGACAAAAGCCAAATTCCCGCCGCGGATGGTGATCCCTCGGGAAGCTGCAGCCACAGATGGTTCAGATCAAGAGGAGTGGGATGAGGGTGGGCAGACGAGGCCTTGAAGCCACCAGAGACCCAATTTTTGCGTGAAAAGTACTTTGCCTCAACCTTGTAATGAAGCTTCGCGAAACCTCCCACATCCGTGGGACCGACGTGGCCAAGCCCGTTAGCAGGGCTTCCTTGAGGCTGCAAGATCCCGGGAAAGTGGCAGAAGCGTGCTTGGACTTTCCAGGAAAAGGAACTTCCAAACTATTTCTCTCATGCCGTCTTTTGGTTCCAACAAAAAGGACTTTTAAAAAAACAGGAAGGAAGGAAGGAAAGAGGGAGGGAAGGAAGGAAGGAAGGAAAAAAAAGAGGGAAGGAAAGAAAGAGGGAAGGGAGGGAGGGAGGGAGGGAGGAAGAAAAGAAAGGAAAGAAGAAAGAAAGAAAAAGAAAAAAGAAGAAAAAGGGAGGCAGGAAGGAGAGAGAGTAAGGGAGGGAGGAAGGGAGGAAGGAAGGAAAAATGGAGGGAGAGAGGAAGGAAAGAAAGAAGAGGAAGAGAGAAGGAGGGAAGGGAAAAGAAAAGAAAGGGGAAAGAAAGAGGGAAGGAAAGAAGGGAGGAAGAAAGAAAAGAAAGGAAGAAAGAAAAGAGGAAGAGAGAAGAGAGAAGGAAGGAAAAAGGGAGGGAGGAGAGGGAGGAAGGGAGGAAAGAAAGAAAGAAAGAAGGAAGAGGAAAAGAGAAGGAAGGAAGGAAGGAAGGAAGGAAGGAAGGAAGGAAGGAAGGAAGGAAGGAAGGAGAGAAGAGAAGAGAAGGAAGGAAGGAAGGAGAGAAGAGAAGAGAAGGAAGGAAGGAAGGAAGGAAGGAAGGAGAGAAGAGAAGGAAGGAAGGAAGGAAGGAAGGAAGGAAGGAAGGAGAGAAGAGAAGGGAGAAGGAACGGTTTTCTTCCTGCTTCAATTTTACCTTTTTTTGCCACCTCCATCTCTTCTTCCGTCCAGCGCGAGGTCTCCACTGGCTCCGCGGAAGCTGAAACAAGGTGGAGAGGAAAGGAGAGAGAGAGAAAGAGAGAGAGGAGAGCCGGTCAGATGGCGTAAAAGGCCAGACGTTTTTGCTTTCCGCTATAATCTATTAATCTGTTTACAGGAAGGCCTGCTCCGGCCGCTTGGGAAGCCTGCCCGCTGACAGCGGGAGGGCGTCAGTTCTTATTACATCAAAAAGAACAAAAAAAGAGGAGAAAGCAAAAACCAAGAGGAGTGAGCAGAGGGCCGGGGGGGGGTTCAGAGAGGAGAAATCCCCTTCACGGGCCGGGCGGGAGGCCAGGAGCCGAGTGCGAGAAGAGGCCGTCAGCGGAGCCTGCCTGCCAAGACCGATTCCCCTGGAAGGGCCCAGCCAACCTGTCTCTCAAGCGGGGCAACTCGGAAGATCGGTGGACTTCAACTCCCAGAATTCCCCAGCCGGCCACGCGGGCTGTACAACCGCGGTGGCGAACTTATGGCGACCGTGCCACAGGCGGCACTCAGGAGCCCTCTCTGTGGGCACGCGCCCCCTCCCCCACCCCCGGAGGAGAGTTGTCCCCGAGCGCGGACCACATGGAGCAGCGCAGCCATGGAAGCCGGGCAGCGGGAACCAAGACTCCGCCACCGCGTGCAGCCGATGCCGCGAGGTGCGGGCGGAGGGTGTGTCCGCCATGCTGCAGGCAGTGAATGGCCTTGTGGGCGGGTGGGTGGGGGTGAAGCGAGCAAGATGGGGGCAGAGCGGGGTGGCGGGACAGGGCGGGCCCGGTTTTGGCGCACGCGGTCTCTAAAAGGTTGGCCATCGCTGCTGTAGATACTCATTCATTCATCGGCATCCTTCAGTCTCGAGAGACTATGGCAGCGATGGACAACCTTTTGGAGACCAAGTGCCCAAACCGTAACCCAAAACCCACTTCTTTATCGCCGGGGGCCGGGTGGGCATGGCTGTGGCGGTCATGGCGGATTGGGTGGGTGTGGCCAAGGTGGGCATGGTCACCTCAATGTTGCTCGTGGGCATGGACGCCTGTGGGGGGTGGGCAGGGTTTATTTTTTTATTTTTTATTTTAATTCCATTTATATCCCGCCCTTCTTTGAAGACTCAGGGCGGCTTACAAGCTTAGCAGTAGCCTTCATTCTTATGTATATGCCTGCTTATTAGGGCTTTCACACACACCCCCCAAGCGGCATTATTACAAAGTCAGCTTAATTGCCCCCATCAATCTGGGTCCTCATTTTACCTACCTGGGAAGGATGGAAGGCTGAGTCAACCTTGAGCCTGGTGGGACTCGAACCTGCACTAATTGCAGGCAGCTGGTGTTACTTAGGAGGCATTAGCCCACTGCTCCACCAAGGAGGGTTGGGGGAGCTCCAGGAGGTCTCTGGCAGGTGGGGCGGGAGGCAGGAGACTCATCCTGTGGGGTGAAGCGAGGCAGTGCGGGGGTGCCATTGCCATGGGGCAAGGCAAGGGCCGGGGAGGCTGCTGCCTGACACCATCGGCCCCCGCACACACAGGCCAGCAAGCGCATGGGGGCCGACGGTGTCCGTCAGCAACCGCAGCCTGCTGGCCCCTCGGTTGCCGCACTCTGGGGGCTCTGCAGCCCGCCGCCAGCAGTTCGAAGAAGCCGCCTCTGAGCTAGATGGCCGGCCGACAGTGGAGGAGGCGATGCAGTGGGTCGTGCCCGGGAAAAGGAGAGCATGCGAGGCCAGGAGGGATGGGATGGAGGGGCGGGGTGGAGGGAAACCAGCTGTGCCGGGATGCATCTGGCCACGTGGGACCTCGGCGAGTTAGCGGGCGGTTGCTTGAAGAGGGACGGTTGCCATCTCTGGGGCATGACGAGCGTGCCCACCGAGAGGGCTCTGAGTGCCGTCTTTGGCACGCGTGCCATAGGTTCGCCACCACTGGACTATGGTGTCACGCTTTGGAAAGAGGTCCTAAAGCAGCATCTGGTGTGGCTAAAGAGGCCAATGCGAGAGTGGCGGTCCCTTCCACACTGCCTCTTCGAATTGGAGAAGGCCCTGCTGCGTCTTTAGCCTCCGAGCTGAGCGATCAGAGGTCACGATTTCCCAGCTGTGAAGTCCGTTCCCAATGGAGCCCGAAATTTCGGCCGCTCCGCAAGGCATCTGTTAAGGGAGCTTTGCCTCATTTTAACTACCTTTTCCTGCCCCAGTTGTTGCGTGAGTTGCTGCAGTTGTTCCCTTAGTCACACGGTTGTTAAGTGAATCTTAACAAAGTGGCTGAATTTCGAGTCCCGTGACCGCGGGAGATGCTGTGACAGTCGCAGGCGTGGGGAAAAAAAAAACCCGGTCACAAAAAAAAAAAACCTGTTTCGGCACCGCTGAAACTTCAGCCACGAAAAGGACTGTTGCAGAGGATCTTCTCTGCTATCCGAACATCTGGACGCGGTTCTCCCTTCTCCAAGCCAGGATCATCACGGCTGATTTTCAGATCAGCTTAACCGTGCTTGTATGTGGAGAAGGAGGAGGCCACAGAGCAGGGGAAAGGAAGGGCTTGGCAGACGGAAGACGGTGATCTCTGTGGCTACCTGCTACTTAACAACCGTGAAGTAACTGATTGCTACAGAGGTCCCCAACTTTGGGGGTTTGGTGGCCCAGAGGAGAGGGAGGCAGGCACCGTTACGCGCATGTGCGCATGGACAAACACGCTGCGCACGAGCGCATCTGCATGCGCCAACGGGGCTGCGCAAGGGCGAGCGCAACAAATGGGGCGCTAGGGCCGAGGGATGGGTGGGGCAGCGCTAGTGCCAGAGGGACGTTCGGAGTGGCACTAGTGCTGGCGGGACGCTCGGGGCGGTGCTAGTACTAGCGAGACGCTTGGGGCAGGGTGGCGCTAGTGTTGGAGGGACACACGGGGTGGTGCTAGTGCTAGTGGGATGCTTGGGGCAGGGTGGCGCTAGCGTTGGAGGGATGCTCAGGGTGGCGCTAGTGCTGGCGGGATGCTTGGGGCAGCGCTAGTGCTAGCAAGACTCTCGGGGCAGGGTGGCACTAGCGTTAGAGGGATGCTCAGGGTGGCCCTAGTGCTGGCGGGATGCTTGGGGCAGGGTGGCACTAGTGCTGGCGGGACACTCGGGGCGGTGCTAGTACTAGCGAGACGCTTGGGGCAGGGTGGCGCTAGTGTTGGAGGGACGCTCAGGGCGGTGCTAGTGCTAGCGGGATGCTTGGGGCAGGGTGGCGCTAGCGTTGGAGGGATGCTCGGGGTGGCGCTAGTGCTGGCGGGATGCTTGGGGCAGGGTGGCGCTAGTGTTGGAGGGACGCTCAGGGCGGCGGTAGTACTAGCGAGACGCTTGGGGCAGGGTGGCGCTAGCGTTGGAGGGATGCTCGGGGTGGCGCTAGTGCTGGCGGGATGCTTGGGGCGGGGTGGCGCTAGAGTTGGAGGGATGCTCAGGGTGGTGCTAGTGCTGGCAGGATGCTTGGGGCGGGGTGGCGCTAGAGTTGGAGGGATGCTCAGGGTGGTGCTAGTGCTGGCAAGACGCTTGGGGCAGGATGGCACTAGTGTTGGAGGGATGCTCGGGGTGGCGCTAGTGCTGGCAGGATGCTTTTGGTGGGTGGCCTAGGGCTGCAGGGTGGCGCTAGCGCTGGAGGAACATTTGGGGCGGGGTGGCGCTAGTGCTGGCGGGATGCTTGGGGTGGCGCTAGTGCTGGCGGGATGTTCGGGGCGGGGTGGCGCTAGTGCCAATGGACGCTCGCAACGGCGCTAGTGCAAGTGTGGAGGGTGAGTGCACACACACACACACGTTCACTGGCCATCCCTTCATGCGGCCTGGTGGCCAAGAGGCCACGGTCCAGTAGTCGGCCGTGGCCCACAAATTGGGGACCCCTGGATTACTAGCTTAACAACTGTGGTGATTCACTTAGCAACGGTGGCAAGAAAGGTTGTAAAACGGGGCAAAACTCACTTCCCAACTTCTCTTGCTGAGCAACGGACGTTTTGCACTCGGTTGAGGTCGTGAGCTGAGGACTACCTGCGCAGGTCGTCCTCGACGTACGACCATTTGTTTACTGACCGTTCCAAGTTACAACGGCCCTGAAAAAAAGCGACTGACGTCCTTTTTTCACACGACCGTTTTACATTTCCATGTCAATTCCGCCGCCTGAAAAAGGGGTCCATATTTATGACGGCCGCAGCCTCGCAGCGGGATCACGCGATTCCCCATTTCGCGACCTTCTGACAAGCAAAGCCCATGGGGAAGCCAGCTTCACTTAACAACCGGGTGACTCACTTTAACAACTGAAGGGATTCGCTTAACCAACGTGGCAAGGAAAGTCGTAAAATCGGGCTGGGGGGGGGGAAGAGAACCTCACTGAACAAGTTTCTCGCTTAGCGACATAAAATTTCGGGCTCCGTTCTGGTCGTTAAGTCAAGGACGACCTGTACTGCTTTCCAAACCATGATGCTGCCGAGCATCATGGGCAGAATTTTGGAAGCCAGAAACAAGGTTGGGCAACAAGCAGAGATTGACCGAGATGGCCGCAAGCCGTTGTCAGCACCGCCTTGACTTACAGGGTTCTGGCGGGGGCGGCAGCGGAGGGGGTGGCTCCTCGGTGGCGGCCGCGGCGGCTGCGTTAGCCGCGGCGGCTTCATTCGTCATCGATCGGGTGACCCGGCCTTTCCGCCGGCCTTGGCTGTTGGCGGTCTTCCGCCCTCTCGGAACGGTGGGCTCCCGTTCTTCGGGCTCCTCCGGCTGAGCTTCAACCTTCTCCTTCTCCTTGATATTTTCCCTGTGGAGACAGAGAAAAAAAAAAGTCCGGAATGGCCTTGGGACGGGGTGACCTGGATGGAGGGGTGGCGGCCGTCCCTAAAGAGCGTCAGCTACGTAACGCTTGCTTCCTCCTCGGGCAAGTTGGAGGGGTCCCCGGCAGCCGGGCCCATCCCGACCCGACAAAGGATTCTGGGTGATGGAAGAGGAGGTTGGCAGCTCAGGGTTGAACTGTTGGGGTCCTTGGGGCTCTCCGAGTTTGTTGTCTTGCAGATGTTTCAGGACCCAACTAGGGAACATCATCAGTGCTAGAAGGGGGGAGGAGGAGGAGGAAGAGGAAGACTTTGGGGTCCTTGGTGCTTCTCTGAGCTGGGTGGTTTCCTTGCAGATGTTTCAGGACCCAACTGGGGAACATCATCAGTGCCAGAAAAGGGGGGTGGAAGAGGAGGAGGAGGAGGAGGAGGAGGAGGAGGAGGAGGAGGAGGAGGAGGAGGAGGAGGAGGGGGGGACTGTGGGGTCCTTGGTGCTCTCTGAGCTGGGTGGTTTTCTTGCAGACGTTTCATAACCCAACTAGGGAACATCATCAGTGCTAGAAGGGAATGAAGTGGTGGGAGGAGGAGGAGGAGGAGGAGCAAGAGGAAGAGGAAGAGGAGGACTGTGGGGTCCCTGGTGCTCTCTGAGCTGGGTGGTTTTCTTGAGGACGCTTCATGACCCAACTAGGTAGCATCATCAGTGGTGGAAGGAGAGGAGGAGGAAGGGAGGAGGAGGAGGGGAAAAGGAGGAAGAGGAAGGGGGACGAAGACAACAAGAGTAGCAGGAGGAGGAGGAGGAGGAGGAAGACGAGAAGGAGAAGGTGGGAGAGAAGGAGGACTGTGGGGTCCTTGGTGCTCTCTGAACTTGTCTGCTTTCTTGCAGATGTTTCAGGACCCAACTAGGGAACATCATCAGTGCTAGAAGGGAGTGAGGTTGAGGTTGAGGTGGAGGAGGAGGAGGAGGAGGAGGAGGAGGACGACGACGACGACTGTGGGGTCCCTGGTGCTCTCTGAGCTGGGTGGTTTTCTTGAGGACGCTTCATGACCCAACTAGGTAACTTCATCAGTGGTAGAAGGAGATGAGGAGGAGGAGGGGAGGAGGAGGAGAGGAAAAGGAGGAAGAGGAAGGGGGAGGAAGACAGCAAGAGTAGCAGGAGGAGGAGGAGGAGGAAGACAAGAAGGAGAAGGAGGGAGAGAAGGAGGACTGTGGGGTCCTTGGTGCTCTCTGAACTTGTCTGCTTTCTTGCAGACGTTTCATGATGCAACTAGGGAAGATCATCAGTGCTACTAAGGAGTGGGATTTGCTCTCTCTTCAGATACTAGCGGTTTGCCTGGTTAGTATTGGTGGGAGTGTTGTTTTCTTCTTGGTAATTAAAAAGGGAGCAACGCCCACCCACCCCCTTCTAGCACTGTTGATGTTCCTTAGTTGAGTAATGAAATGTCTGCAAGGAAACAACCAAACTCAGACAGCAGCAAGGACCCCATCATCCATCCATCCATCCATCCATCCATCCATCCATCCATCCATCCTTCCCTTCCTCTTCCTTGCTTTCCTTCCTTCCTTCCTTCCTTCCATCTGTACATACATACATACGTACATACATATTCTTTCCATCCATCCATCCATCCATCCATCCATCCATCCATCCATCCATCCATCCTTCCCTTCCTCTTCCTTGCTCTTTCCTTCCTTCCTTCCATCTGTACATACATACATACGTACATACATATTCTTTCCATCCATCCATCCATCCATCCATCCATCCATCCATCCATCCATCCCTTCCTCTTCCTTGCTCTTTCCTTCCTTCCTTCCTTCCTTCCTTCCATCTGTACATACATACATACGTACATACATATTCTTTCCATCCATCCATCCATCCATCCATCCATCCATCCATCCATCCCTTCCTCTTCCTTGCTCTTTCCTTCCTTCCTTCCTTCCATCTGTACATACATACATACGTACATACATATTCTTTCCATCCATCCATCCATCCATCCATCCATCCATCCCTTCCTCTTCCTTGCTCTTTCCTTCCTTCCTTCCTTCCTTCCTTCCATCTGTACATACATACGTACATACATATTCTTTCCATCCATCCATCCATCCATCCATCCATCCATCCATCCATCCATCCATCCATCCTTCCCTTCCTCTTCCTTGCTCTTTCCTTCCTTCCTTCCTTCCATCTGTACATACATACATACGTACATACATATTCTTTCCATCCATCCATCCATCCATCCATCCATCCATCCATCCATCCATCCATCCCTTTCATCCAACCACAAGAGCCTAAGAAGAAAAACAACAGACCCCCCCCCCAATACTGAACAGGGCAAGACGCTAGAACAGGCGTGTCAAACTCGCGACGTCACACGACGTATCGGAACTTTTTCCCATTGCCGAAAATGGGATGGGCGCGGTTTCTCCGTGATGCTCCGGCCCGCGGGCCGGCAGTTTGACACCCCTGCACTAGAATATAAACAAGGAGCTGATCCCCTCCCTTCTAGCGTTGATGGTGTTACCTAGTTGGGTCATGAAATGTCTGCAAGGAAATAAACAACCTCAGAGAGCACCAGGGACCCCATAGTCGTTGTCCACGTTGTCTTCCTCCTCCTCCTCCTCCTCCCCCACACCGCAACCCCCCTCCCTCCTAGCACGGATGGCCTTACCTAGTTGAGTCGTGAAAGATCTACGAGGAAACCACCAAGCTGAGAGAGCTCCAAGGAGTAAGTTTGTGAGTTTGACCTTGAGGCCGGCTGGGATTAGCCAGCCCGAGTCACTCAAGGCCAGTTTGAAACGGCTACCTGGATGATGGGGAGGATATTCTGGACTGCGGGCCGAGATCTGGCTTAATCCAATCTCCCACGGTGAATGATTACTTCCCCGCACAATCCTTTCTCCCACAATGGCCAGGCGGGGATTCCCAGCAGACTGGGAAACGGCCTTAGGAAGAGGTGAGTTTTTTTAGCCGCTGGTCACCGGGCCGTCCTCCTCAATTCAGCGCTCAGCGATGGGCTCTTGAAACAAAAGATGGCAAATTGCAGACCGGCGGCTCTGCCAGGTCAGCCTAACCTGGCGTCAAGACCTGTAACGCGAGGTGGAAAGGTGTGTGTGTGGGGGGGTCCTTGGTGCTCCCTGGACTGGGTGGTTTCCTTGCAGACCTTTCAACTGCCCAAACTACGTTCACGTCATCAGTGCCAGAATGGGGCTCGCTTCGTTAACTGCCTTCAACTTTGTGACGGAAAATTTTGAGCTCAACTCTGGACGTTGAGTTGAGGACTATTCGTGCGTTTAGGGAAAGGTTTTCCGCTTCAGAGACGCTGGGTACGAAACGGGTGGCAAATAAATTTTTATAAATAAAGTAAATAACCTTTTGAGGCTCTCCCCAATCAAATTCAATGCCAAAATCCAATCTAAAATTAATCCAACACCCTGGAAGACAAGCTCAGGATCCAAAAAGATCTTGACCGACTGGAACCATGGGCCCCATCCAACAAAATGAGTTTCAATGTGGAGAAAAGCAAAGTTTTACATTTAGGCAGGAAAAAACCAAAGGCACAAGTACAGATTGGGCGAGATCTGGCTCCAAAACAGCCACTGTGAGAGGGACCTCGGAGTCCGAGTGAACGATCCCTTGACCGTGAGCCAGCCGTGTGCAGCATCAGCCAAACAAGCTAACACAATCCTGGGTTGCGTAAACAGAGGCACAGAATCAAGATCACGCGAGGTTTTAGTCCTGCTTTATAAAACCCTAGTGAGGTCACACCATGAATACTGCAGCCAGTTTTGGTCACCATGTCACAAAAAAGATGTTGAGAGTTTGGAAAAAAAATCAGAGAAGAGCAACTAAGATGACCCAAGGCCTGGAGACTAAAACATACGAAGAACGGCTGCGGGATTTAGGTATGGGTAGTTTAAAGAAAAGAAGAAATAGGGGCGACATGATAGCAGCGGTCCAGTATCTGAGGGGCTGCCACCAAGAAGAGGAGGTCACATTAGTCATCAAAGCACCAGAGGGCAGGGGAAGGAACAATGGTTGGAAACTGATCAAAGAGAGAAGCAACCTGGAATTAAGGAGAAAATTAAGGAGAAAGTTCCTAACGATGAGGATAATTAACCAGTGGAACAGCTTGCCTTCAGAAATCGTGGGCGCTCCATCACCGGAGGTTTTTAAGAAGAGGCTAGACAGTCATCTGTCAGAGATGGTATAGGTTCTCCTGCTTGAGCAGGGGGCTGGACTAGAAGACCTCCAAGGTCCCTTCCAGCCCTATTCTATTCTATTCTATTCTATTCTATTCTATTCTATTCTATTCTATTCTATTCTATTCTATTCTATTCTATTCTATTCATTATTCTATTCTATTCTATTCTATTCTATTCTTCTACATTATTCTATTCTATTCTATTCTATTCTATAATTCTATTCTATGGTGCTGGAGGAGACTCCTGCGAGTCCCTTGGACTGCAAGGCGATCAAATCGGTTGGTCCTAGAGGAGATCAACCCTGACTGCTCTTTAGAAGGCCAGATCCTGAAGCTGAAACTCAAATACTTTGGCCACCTAATGAGAAGGAAGGACTCACTGGAGAAGAGCCTAATGCTGGGAAAGGTGGAGGGCAATAGAAGAAGGGGACGACAGAGAATGAGGAGGCTGGATGGAGTCACTGAAGCAGGAGGCCTGAGCTTAAATGGACTCCAGAAGATGGTAGAGGACAGGAAGGCCTGGAGGAACGTTGTCCATGGAGTCGCGATGGGTTGGACACGACTTCGCAACTAACAACATTCTGTTTAGTTCCTATCCTATCCTATCCTATCCTATCCTATCCTATCCTATCCTATCCTATCCTATCCCTTCCCTCTAATCAACCAGGATTCTTTAAAAGGCCTTTTATAACACCAAACGAACGCTCCAGATGCACACATGTGCACACCTACACAACAGACACACAAACACACACACCCAGGAGGTAACACACCCCACGACGGACTTACTTGGATTCTTCTTTCTCGTCTTTTTCCTCCTCATCTCTTTTCTCCTCCTCCTTTTTCTCCGTTTTCTCCGCTTTCTCCTCCTCTATTTTTTCTTCGACTTTTTCTTCTTGAGAAGGACGAGAGATTTGTTGCTGAAACGAGAGCACGGTCATAGTTACAGGTGGTCCTCGGCTTACCATGCTTCGCTTAGCGACCTTTTCCAAGTTACGACATCACCGGGGGGGGGGAGGAAAAAGGGCTCACGATCGTTTTTCACACTTAACGACCGTCGCAGCCTCCCCGGGGTCACACAATCCGAATTCAGACACTTGGCAACTGACCGGTATTTGAACAATCCGGCCTGGTCTGATGGGTTTGGGGTTTGGATTTGGTTTTTAATATAGTTTTAATTATTGTATTACATTGGGCATAATTTGTTTAATCTTTTTTAACTTTCGTATTTATATTTCGAAATTTTATTGCCCTGTACACCGCCCTGAGTCCTTCAGGAGAAGGGCGGTATAAAAATTTCTTTCTTTCTTTCATTCATTCATTCATTCATTCATTCATTCATTCATTCATTAATAAATAAATAATAAAATGGTTTCAGTGTCCTGGGATCAGGTAAACAAACCACCTTTTGCGGCCTCCCGACAAGCAAAGTCAAAGGGGGGAAACCAGGTTCACTTAACAACCTGGGTGACCAACAACTGTGCCAAGAAAGGTCACAAAATGGGGCAAAATTCACAACAAATGTTAGCAGTAGACAATTTTGAGCTCGTGTGTGGCTGTTAAGTCGAGAATTACCTGTGCGCAAGGGCGGAGAAGAGAAGGGGAACGGGGTGGGAGGGAAACAGAAAAACACAAGTAGTCCTCAACTTATGACTGTTCGCTTACTGACCGTTCAAAATTCCGACAGACTTCCTAAAAGGTCCGTATGACATCGTGCCCCCTATGACCTCATTTGAGGTGCTCAGCAATCAGCCAGAATCTACGGCTGTTTGCAGTGTCCCACTATCACGTTTTAAGGATATTTTTTGCCCAAACGTTAACTTGCACACCCATTTGCACCGCTCAGGTGACCCTGAGGACACAGGCAAACCTCCAAGCGGCCTCAACGACTCTCTGAAAGGATGCAAATGACCGGCTTTCTGCAAGGAGTATAAATCCTTCCATTCCCCACCATCCAGTCAGAGCTGAAGAAGCTCCTGGGACGAGAAGGGAAACGTCTTCAATGGAAAAATGAGAAAGTCCAGTCACCTCCTGAAAAAAAAAGCATCTTTGGGAGAAACCATGAAGCTGGATGACTCAGAACATCCACAGATCCCCAAACCTGAACATTCTTCTGATTTTTCAGCGAAAGACCCCATAGCAAAAAGTCGTTTCTTGAACGACTGCTGCATTCATCTCACGACTACCTGGCTTGTGAAACAACCACAGTAAAGCTCGGAAAATCAGGGTCCAGGCATGTCACGACCTGCTTAATAACTGTCGCGACGTATCATCGTAATGGGGTGACTCTGTTACAGTCATAACTGGAAGACTTTATCAATAAGCAACGGACGGAGACTAACGAAAGAGACAAGCAACCTAGAACTAAGGAGAAACTTCCTGACAGTCAGAACAATTAAGCAGTGGAACGACCTGCCTCCAGAAGCGGTGAATGCTCCAACACTGGAGGTTTTCAAGAAGAGATTGGACAGCCTTTTATTTAGAATGGTATAGGGTTTCCTGCCTGAGCAGGGGGTTGGACTAGATGACCTCCAAGATCCCTTCCAACATTTTATTATTATTATTATTATTAAGAACCTGCCTCCAGAAGTTGTGAATGCTCCAACGCTGGAACTTTTCAATAAGAGGCTGGACAGCCATTTGTCTGAAACGGTACAGGGTTTCCTGCCTGAGCATGGGGTTGGACTAGATGACCTCCAAGGTCCCTTCCAACATTTTATTATTATTATTATTATTATATTATTATTATTATTATTATTATTATTATTATTATTATGAACCTGCCTCCAGAAGCTGTGAATGCTCCAATCCTGGAGGTTTTCAAGAACAGACTGGACAGACATTTGTCTGAAATGGTATAGGTTTCCTGCCTGAGCAGGGGGTTGGACTAGATGACCTCCAAGATCCCTTCCAACAATATATTATTATTATTATTATTAATTAAGAACCTGCCTCCAGAAACTGTGAATGCTCCAACACTGGAGGTTTTCAAGAACAGACTGGACAGCCATTTGTCTGAAATGGTATAGGTTTCCTGCCTGAGTAGGGGTTGGACTAGATGACCTCCAACATCCCTTCCATTTTATTATTATTATTAGTAGTAGTATTAGTATTATTATATTTTAAAGACCAAGAAAAGCTTTTCCAGAAGTGTTTTCAACCAAGGGTAGATTTGTAGTCCAGCCGCAGAAAGTTGGATGCACACTTACAAATTCTCAAGGCGTGGTACAGGTAGTCCCCGACATACAACAGTCCATATAGTGACCGCTCAAAGTTACAACAGCACTGAAAAAAAGCAATCTATGACCTTTTTTTCACACTTTACGACCATTGCAGCATGCTATCGGAATTTAGGCACTTGGCAACTGACCCATATTTATGACGGCTGCAGGGTCCCAGCGTCACCTTTTGCAACCATATGACAAGCAAAGTCAAGGGAGAAACCAGATTGCCTTAAACAACCATCTTACCAACTTAACAGCTGCAGTGATTCACTTAGCAACGGTGGCAGGAAAGGTCGAAAAGTGAAGCAAATTCGTTTAACAAATTTCTCACTTTGCGATAGAAATTTGGGGCTCCGTTGTGACTGGAAATCAAAGACTATCTGTGCTGTTTTTCAACCATAGCAACTTTTAAGATATGCGGACTTCAATTCCCAGCATTCCCCAGCAAGCGGAATTCTGGGAGATGAAGTCTTCACATCCTCAGGCGGCTGAGGTTGAGAAACAATACTCCACAGAATGGCCTGGGGTTAGTGTGCAGATGGCCGACTCAATCACACAACCCCACAACTACTTTCTGGCTTCTTCTGGGACAGGGGTCTTCAAGCTTGGCCTTTTTACGACTTGTGGACTTCAACTCCCAGAATTCCTCAGGCAGCATGGAATTCTGGGAGTTGAAGTCCACAAGTCGTAAAAGGGCCAAGTTTGAAGACCCCTGTTCTAGGATATGTGGGGAGTCCAGCGTTTGAGTTACAGCTCCCAGAGTTCCCAGCAGGCCAGCCAGCCGGGAACTCTGGGCCCTGCAGAGATCAGCCTGTCCAGATGATTCCCATCTAGAAAAAGGCTAGCTACACCTATTGGACGCCAACCAGAAAGGTCCACAAGGTACATCACGGA
>NC_139512.1:356575428-356672928 GCF_947247035.1 Vipera ursinii | reverse complement strand
CCAGTGTTGTAGCATCCACAACTTCTGGAGGCAGGTTGTTAATAATAACAATAAAGTTGGAAGGGACCTTGGAGGTCATCTAGTCTGACCCCCTGCTCAGGCAGGAAACCCTATACCATTTCAGACAAATGGCTGTCCAGTCTCTTCTTAAAAACTTCCAGTGTTGTAGCATCCACAACTTCTGGAGGCAGGTTGTTAAATAATAATAATAAAGTTGGAAGGGACCTTGGAGGTCATCTAGTCTGACCCCCTGCTTAGGCAGGAAAGCCTATCCCATTTCAGACAAATGGCTGTCCAGTCTCTTCTGAAAAACCTCCAGTGTTGTAGCATCCACAACTTCTGGAGGCAGGTTGTTAATAATAATAATAATAACGTTGGAAGGGACCTTGGAGGTCATCTAGTCTGACCCCCTGCTCAGGCAGGAAACCCTATCCCATTTCAGACAAATGGCTGTCCAGTCTCTTCTTAAAAACTTCCAGTGTTGTAGCATCCACAACTTCTGGAGGCAGGCTGTTCCACGGGTTAATTGTTCTGTCAGGAAACTTCACCTTAGTTCTAGCTTGCTTCTCTCCTTAGAAGGGTTTTTTTTGGGGGGGAGGGAAGAAATAAGGGCCTTCTGCAAAACAGGATACAACTTTTAAAAGCAGGCCATTTTTTAAAAAAAAATAATAATTTTTGCCTTTGTTTCTTCTAGGCGAGACGGGCAGTGTACAATTTTAATAAAGAGATAACTATCGTCAGAAGAGGCTGCTTGGAGCTTGGTCTTGAACCCAGAGCTCCTTGGTGCTCTCTGAGCTTGGTGGTTTTCTTGCAGAAGGCACATGACCTTCAATCATTACTGCACGGATGAGGTTAGCTAGCTGGGTAATGAAACATCTGCAAAGAAACTGCCAAGCTCGGGGAACTTTGCATGCCAAGACTGAAAATTTGCAAAGTATATACGGTATATTAAAAAAAGTTCAGTTAAAGCTCAGCCAATGAAACGGTTCTATTGTTGGAATCTCTCCCCCCCACACACACAAACCCAGTTTCCAAAAGAAGCTCTAAGTTCATTATTCACTGAACTGACCAAACCTCACTGCCTGCCCCAAAGCTGAGTAGTGATTGATTGACTGATTGATTAGTTGATTGATAGACAGATGAATAGATAGACAGAATTGATAGACAGAATGATAGACAGATGATATAGAGGAAGACAGAAAGACAGACGGACAGAGATGGATAGACACACAGATGAAAGAAAGAAAGAAAGAAAGAAAGAAAGAAAGAAAGAAAGAAAGAAAGAAAGAAAGAAAGAAAGAAAGAAAGAAAGCTATTATGTGGGTGTAATTGTTTCTGTATATGTGACAGATAGATAGATAGATAGATAGATAGATAGATAGATAGATAGATAGATAGATAGACAGAACAGAAAGAGAGAAAATTGATTGATGGATGGATGGAAAATGGGAAAGGTAATACAGATGAAGAGACACAGATGAGAGAGATGATAGATAAATGATAGAAGATAGATAGATAGATAGATAGATAGATAGATAGATAGATAGATAGATAGATAGATGAAAGATAGAACAGAAAGAGAGAGAGAGAAGATTGATGGATGGATGGAAAATGGGAAAGGTTTATACAAATGAAGCGAGAGACACAGGTGAGAGAGATGATAGATAAATGATAGATAGATAGATAGATAGATAGATAGATAGATAGATAGATAGATAGATAAAATAGAAAGAGAGAGAAGATGGATGGATGGATGGAAAATGGGAAAGGTAATACAGATGAAGCGAGAGACACAGGTGAGAGAGATGATAGATAAATGATAGAAGATAGATTAGATATAGATACATACTTGATAGATAAATAGATGATAGATATTTGATAGACTTAGATAGATGATACAGATAGATAGATAGATAGATAGATAGATACATAGATAGATAGAAAGAAAGAAAGAAAGAAAGAATAGAAAGAGAGAGAAGATTGATTGATGGATGGATGGAAAATGGGAATGGTAATATAGATGAAGAGAGACACACAGATATGAGAGAGGGAGAGAGAGAGAGAGAGAGAAAGAGAGAGAGGGAGAGGGAGAGAGAGAGGGAGAGGGAGAGAGAGAGAAAGAGATGATAGGTAACCAGAGGAAAGACAGAAACAGACAAAAAAAAGGAACCGAAGACTTCCAAAAACACAAACCTTCCATCGCCTGAAGCCTCTCGCATCGACGTACCTGAACGCTCATCGGGTGGCCAGGAAAAAAAAAGCAAAAATAAAAAAAGCAGAAAAAAAAGGCAATCCTGGGCGGGGGGGGAAAGGGGCAATGGCAAACAACCCACAAAGAGAAGGCAAAGTTTGCCGACAAGGCCCCCCCTCTCCCTTCCCCGCCAGGCCTGGCGGGAGGGGGAAAAAAGGAGTACCTGACCCAGGTGATTCCGGAAGGGAGGAGGGAGGCGGCGGGGGGGGGGGGGTGTTAAAGGGGAAAAAAAAAAGACAATGAGGAGGAGGAGGAGGAGGAGGAGGGGAGGGGGTGTCTTCCCGGGCGACTTTAGTCTGCCCAGTGAAGGGAGAGAGAGAGAGAGAGACACGGTCGCTGGCGTGTGTGAGCGCCGCTAATCCCAACCGGGTTACCCGAGGTGATGCCGTGCTGAGCGAGGGCAGGATTGGCTGTCTCACAGCCCCGGCGTGCTTTTTTTTTCCCCCTGACGGGCCAGCCGTGCCACCTGCCGCGGTTCTGATTCACGGGGGGGGGGAGCTGAGGGGGGCACCCCTCCCACTCCCTAGGCCCTTGGCTCCTGCTCTCCTCCTCCTCCTCTTCTTCTTCTTCTTCTTCTTCTTCTTCTTCTTCTTCTTCTCCCTTCTTCTTCTTCTTCTTCTTCTGATTCTTCTGATTATCCTCTTCTCCTTCCTCCTCGTTCTTCCTCCTCCTTTTTTTCTTCTTCTCCTCCTCCTTCTCTTCCTCCTCTTCTCCTTCTCCTCCATTTCTTCTTTTCTTCTTCCCCTCCTTCCTCCTCCTTTTCTTCTTCTCCTCTTCTTTTCCTTCTCCTCCTCCTCTATTTTTCTTCTTCCCCTCCTTCCTCCTCGTTCTTCCTCCTTTTTCTTCTTCTCTTCCTCTTTTCTTCCTCTTCCTCTTATTATTCTCCTTCCCCTCCTCCTCTACTTCTTCTCCTCCTTCCTCCACTTCTTTTTGTTCTTCTCCTTCTCTTCCTCATTTTCTTCTCTTTTATTCTTCTCCTCCTCCTCTTCTTCTCCTTCTCCACCTTCCTTTCTCCTTCCTCCTCGTTCTTCTTCCTTTTTCTTCTTCTTCTCCTTCTGTTCCTCCTTTAATAATAATAATAATATAAAGTTGGAAGGGACCTTGGAGGTCATCTAGTCCAACCCCCTGCTCAGGCAGGAAACCTTATACCATTTCAGACAAATGACTGTCCAGCCTCTTCTTAAAAACCTCCAGTCTTGGAGCATCCACAGCTTCTGGAGGCAGGTAGTTCCACTGGTTAATTGTTCTCACTGTCGGGAAATTCCTCCTTAGTTCCAGGTTGCTTCTCTCCTCGATGAGTTTCCATCCGTTGCTTCTTGTCCTGGCTTCAGGTGCTTTGGAGAACAGCTTGACTCCCTCTTCTTTGGGGTAGCCCCTCAGATATTGGAACACTGCTATCATGTCACCCCTCACCCTTCTCTTCATTAAACTACACATACCCAATTCCAGCAACCGTTCCTTGTATGTTTTAGCCTCCAGCCCCCTAATCATCTTGGTTGCTCTTCTCTGTACCCTTTCTAGAGTCTCGACATCTTTTTTACATCGTGGTGACCAAAACTGGATGCAGTATTCCAGGTGTTGCCTTAACAAGGCCTTGTAAAGTGGTATTAGTACTTCACCTGATCTTGATTCTCTCCCTCTGTTAATGCAGCCTAGCACTGTGTTGGCTTTTTTGGCAGCTGCAGCACACGGCTGGCTCATATTTAAGCTGGCTATAATATTCTTCCTCTTCTTCTCCTTCTCCTCCTCTATTTCTTTTCTTCTTCCCCTCTTCCCTCCTCATTCTTCCTCCTCTTTTTTCTTCTTCTTCTCTTCCTCTTATTCTCCTTCCCCTCCTCTACTTCTTCTCCTCCTCATTCCTCCTCATTCTTCCTCCACGTCTTTTTCTTCTTCTTCTCCTTCTCTTCTTATTCTTCTCCTCCTCCTCCTCTTCTCCTTCTCCACCTTCCTTTGTCCTTCCTCCTCGTTCCTCCTCCTTTTCTTCTTCTCCTCTTCTTTTTTCTTCTTCTTATTCTCCTCCTTTTCTTTTCTTCTAATTTTCCTTCTCCTTTTTTTTCTTCTTCTTCTTCCACTTCTCCTCCTCACCATTGTTGTTGTTTTATTATTATTATTATTATTATTTATTTATTTATTTATTTATTTATTTATTTATTTATTTATTTTAGGGCAGAACGAGACAGGCTGCAGGCTGCCTGGGCTGGGTTCAGTCCACTTTGATGCCTTTCAGATTTGGGGTTTGTGTGTGTGTGTGTGTGTGTGTGTGTGTGTGTGTGTGTGTGAGAGAGAGAGAGAGAGAGAGGGGGGGGGGCGCTTCAGGCCAGCAGGGAGAACAGGTGGAAGGCGAGGGGGAGATACGGATGGGGGAGCCATTGCAGTATTTCCATGGTCACGTGGTTTACATTCGGATGCCTGGCAACCGACTCACATATATGACGGTTGCCGTGTCTCGGGATCACGGGATCCCCTTTGGTGACCTTCTGACAAGCAAAGTCAACGGGGGAATCCAACTGGGTTACTAACTTAACAACGGCACTGATTCCCTTAGCAACAGTGTCAAGAAAGGTCGTAAAATGGGGCGAAGCTCCCCGAACCAATTTCTCCCTTAGCAACATACATTTGGGGGCTCCACTGTAGCCGTAAGCTGAGGACTACCCTGTAATTTATTGCCCTAGGCCAGGGATAGGCAACCTTGGCTCTTTGATGACTGGTGGACTTCAACTCCCAGAATTCCTCAGGCAGGATGACTCAGCATGGAAACCTCTCCCTTTCCCCTCAGCGTGGCTGGCTCAGGAATTCTGGGAGTTGAAGTCCACGAGTCATCAAAGAGCCCAGGTTGCCCACCTAGGCTTCCTTCGGCCTGCAGCCTCTGGTCTACACAAACCCGGAAACCATCTTAACACAATGATTACAGTGATAACAGTGACTGCTGACACATTGTGCGTTGAAAACAATGCAAGGAACCTGCATTGTTTAACCTGCTGGGGGGAAAAAAAAAGTTCAGATTCAGGAACCAGCCACACAAAAATGCAAAAGGTAAATCCGGCCGAAATAATACCTAACTGATGGCTCTCCGGTTTGAAAAGTGACCCTGGGTAATTAAGGCTGGTGGTTATTAATTAACCAGAAAAAGCTTTACCCAGACCGATCATCAAATATCTGCTGCTCTACCCTGGAGACGGAGAACGAACTTTTGAGAGTGAGGAAAGAGGAGGCATAAATTGGTGGGGTGAACTGCAAACTCCTAACGTGGCTGCCTGCTCACCTGGAACAGAGAAGGTGATCTTGAGGGAAATATATAAGGGGGAGGACTGAGGTAAAAGGGGTGAGAACTCCAGCCTGGGGCAGGGGGTTGGACTAGAAGACCTCCAAGGTCCCTTCCAGCCCGCAGACATCTTGCCGATTCAGTAAAGCAGTGTTTTTCAACGTTGGCAACTTCTAAAATTCCCCCGGCAGCATGTTTTAAGAGGGGTGGACTTTCACTCCCAGAATCCCCCAGCTGTCGTGATTTAAGAGGGGTGGATTTCCAGTCCCAGAATCCCCCAGCTGTCATGATTTAAGAGGGGTGGACTTCCAGTCCCAGAATCCCCCAGCTGTCGTGATTTAAGAGGGGTGGACTTCCAGTCCCAGAATCCCCCAGCTGTCGTGATTTAAGAGGGGTGGACTTCCAGTCCCAGAATCCCCCAGCTGTCGTGATTTAAGAGGGGTGGACTTCCAGTCCCAGAATTCCCCAGCTGTCGTGATTTAAGAGGGGTGGACTTCCATTCCCAGAATCCCCCAGCTGTCGTGATTTAAGAGGGGTGGACTTCCACTCCCAGAATCCCCCAGCTGTCGTGATTTAAGACGGGTGGACTTCCACTCCCAGAATCCCCCAGCTGTCATGATTTAAGAGGGGTGGACTTCCACTCCCAGAATCCCCCAGCTGTCATGATTTAAGAGGGGTGGACTTCCACTCCCAGAATCCCCCAGCTGTCGTGATTTAAGAGGGGTGGACTTCCACTCCCAGAATGCCCCAGCTGTTGTGATTTAAGAAGGGTGGACTTCCAGTCCCAGAATCCCCCAGCTGTCATGTTTTAAGAAGCGTAGGCTTCCACTCCCAGAATTCCCCAGCCAGCAGGTTTTTTTTAATATGTGGCTGGCTGGAGAATTCTGGAAGTCCACCTATTTTCAGGTTGCCATGGCACCACTAGGATATAAGAGGATGGTTGCTTAAAACACAATACAGAATACAGAATAACAGAGTTGTAAGGGACCTTGGAGGTCTTCAGGGCTTTTCAACCTTTTCACCCATTGTACCACTTTTAGGATATGGCAACATCCGAGTACCACCACTCGCCTAGCAAGGGGTCAAAAACTTGAAGACCCCCCCCAAAAAGGAAAAAAGTGATGAAGTACAGGTAGTCCTCGACTTACAACAGTTCGCTTAGTGACTGTTCGAAGTTACAATGGCATTGAAAAAAGCGCCCCCCAAGCCACAGCTGAGCGAGACACCCGCCTGCCCGCCCGGCGGCGCTCTTCCTCCTGTCCGAGGTTTTCATGGTTGGGAGCATTTCTGTTGAGGATTGGCAGCGGGGGTGGGGTGGGGGTGTTTGGTTTTTATTCCCCCCCCCCATCTGCTGGGTGGTTGCAGCAGGTTTTGGTCCCTTCACATGACCCTGGGACACTGTGACCGTCATAAACATGAATCGGTTGCCAAGCATCTGAATGTAAGTCACAAGACCCTGGAGATGCTGCAACATTCCGGCTGATCGGCGCTTCTTCTGGGCTCAGAAGCGCCAGGATCGGTGCTGAGCTCCAGCTGGATCCTGGCGCTGATCCTGGCGCTTCCACTGAGCCCCGACAGCCCTGCAGCTCCAGCCGTCTCTCGCTCAGGCTTGTGCGGTGCTGCCCCCGGTTCAGCTCATTCCCCTCTCCTGCTACCACTTTCCTAGGATGGTCGCTTACCACAAGTGCCAGGTGCCCATGTACCACAGGTGGTACCCGTACCACCGGTTGAAAAGCCCTGGTCTAGTCCAACCCCCTGCTCAGGCAGGAAACCCTACAATCCATAAAAGATTCTCTTAGGAGAGCAGCAAGTTGGATCTGCTGGTCTGATCCACTGACACCCGTGGAGACTAGCTAGGAAACCTGAACACCATAGAGAAGAAATATTGCTCCCCATCCTGCCCAATTTCATTCACACGGCTAATGTACAAATATTCTGAAGTCGCATCACAACAACGTTTGACCAACTGTGACAAAAGTCTTAATTCACCTACAGGAAGTCCTCGTCGTACAACAGTTTAGTGACCTTTCAATGGTACAAAGGCCCTGGAAAATCTGCCTTATGACCGTTTTTCGCACTTAACGACCGTTGCAGCGTCCCTGTGGCCATGTGATCAAAATTCAGACGCCTGGCAGCTGACTCATACTTACGACGGTCGCAGGGCCCCGGGGGTGTGTGTGTCACATGATCCCCTTTGGCGACCTTCTGACAAGCAAAGTCAATGGGGGGGGGGAAGCCAGATTCACTTAACGACTGTGTGACTAAATGAATAACTGCAGCGATTCACTTAACAACTGTGGCAAGAAAGGTCGTCAAATGGGGCAAAACTCAACTTAGCAACTGTCTCGCTTAGCGACAAACATTTTGGGCTCCGTTGCGGTCGTACGTTGAGGACTACCTATATTCTATAGCGTTGTCCAGGGGTCTTCCAACTTGGTCCTTTTATGACTGGTGGATTTCAACTCCCAGAATTCCTCAGCCAGCGTGCCTCGCTGAGGAATTCTGGGAGTTGAAGTCCACTAGTCATGAAAGGACCAAGTTGGAAGACCCCTGTCTTAAAGCATCCTGGCTGAGGGATTCTGGGAGTTGAAGTCCACAAGACATAAAAGGGCCAAGTTGGAAAATCCCTGCTTGTGGACTTCAACTCCCAGAATTCCTCAGCCAGGCACGCTGGCTGAGGAATTCTGGGAATTGACGTCCCCAAGTCATAAAAGGGCCAAGTTGGAAGACCCCTGGCTGCCTTCTTCACATTTCCAAGCTCCTAAAATGAACCAAGGGATCATCTACTCCGGACAAAATACAGATGAGTTTGTAAGCGCAGACCAAAAGAACCACAACACGCACAAACAAGGCACACATGACAACAAAGTTGTCAAGAGAAGTGACACCTCTTAAGTCCTGAACCTGGAACAGCCATTTTTTTCAAACCCTCTTGAGATTGGACACCATCTTAGCTCCTTAGGAATATTATTTTAATTCATTTATATAAGTACTTAGATTACTTTTGCTTTCTTTTCCAATCAACAGAAGGAGTGGATAAGGTTGAAATCAGTATTTCTCAACCTCAGTCACTATACAGTGGGTGGACTTCAACTCCCAGAATTCCCCAGCAAGCTATTCTGGGAGTTGAAGTCAACTCATTTTAAAGGGGGCAAAGGTGGAAAAACATTGATCTATATCTTCCAACTTGTCAACTTTAAGACTTGTAGACTTCAACTCCCAGAATTCCTCAGCTAGCCAGTCAGCCAGTTTGTGGACTTCAACTCCCAGAATTCCTCAGTCAGCCAGTCAGTGGATTTCAACTCCCCAAATTCCTCAGCTAGCCAGTCAGCCGGTTTGTGGATTTCAACTCCCAGAATTCCTCAGCCAGTCAGTCAGCCAGTTTGTGGACTTCAACTCCCAGAATTCCTCAGCCAGTCAGTCAGCCAGTTTGTGGACTTCAACTCCCAGAATTCCTCAGCCAGCCAGTCAGTGGACTTCAACTCCCAGAATTCCTCAGTCAGCCAGTCAGTGGATTTCAACTCCCAAAATTCCTCAGCTAGCCAGTCAGCCAGTTTGTGGATTTCAACTCCCAGAATTCCTCAGCCAGCCATGGCTGGCTGAGGAATTCTGAGTTGACGTCCACAAGTCTTAAAATTGCCAAATTGGAAGACCCCTGATCTAAATATATGCAGTTGTAGTCCTCGACGTGCGACTACAATTGAGCCCAACATTTTTGTTGCTAAGCGAGACAGTTGTTCAGTGAGTTTTTTTGTCTCCTTTACAACTTTTGGGCACAGTGGTGAAGCAAATCACCGCAGTTGTGAAGTCGGTAGCACAGTTGTTAAGTGAATCTGGCTTCCCCATTGACTCTGCTTGTAGAGACGGTCGCAAAGGGGGATCACGTGACACCCCCGGGAACACTGCGACCGTCATAAACAGGAGGCAGTTGGCCAATCTGGATCACGTGACCATGGGGATGCTGCAATGGGTTGTGTGTAAAATGGCGATGTCGCTTTTTTTTTTTTTAAAAAAAAAGTGCCGTTGTAACTTTGAAACGTCACTAAACAAAAAGTTGTAAGCCAAGAGCCACAGGTAGCCCTTCGCTTACAGTGGTTCATTTAGTGACCGTCTGAAGTTAAAACGGCACTGGAAAAAGTGATTTATAACCGTTTTTCACACTTAACGACCATTTGCCACAGCCCCGCGGTCAAAATTCAGACACTTGGCAAATGACTCATATTGATGACAGTTGCAGTGTCCTGAGGTCACGTAATCCTCTCTTGCGACCGTCTGGCAAGCAAAGTCATCACCAGTCTATCTATCTCTGCACAGTCTGGTATTTTTTAAATTATTTCTTCATAATTTATTTATTCATTTATTTATTATGGGACTTATATGCCGCCCTATCTCCCAGAGGACTCAGGGCGGCTAACAACAATAAAAAACCAGCAGTACAAAAGTTAAGAGAAAATTAAATAACAGCCCCAAATATTAATTACACAGTTAAAATTAGAACTTTTAAAAACCCATCATCAATCCAGGTCAGCCTGATGGAAAAAGAACGTCTTGAGGTCGCGGCGAAAGGACCGGAGGTCCGGGGCCATCCGGAGCTCAAGGGGAAGTTGGTTCCACAGGGCTGGCGCTCCCACAAAGAAGGCCTTCCCCCTGGGGGTCGCCAGCCGACATTGTCTGGCCGACGGCACCCTGAGGAGGCCCTCTCTGTGTGAGCGCACTGGGCGATGGGAAGTCGTCCCCGGCAGCAGACGGTCCTGCAGATATCCCGGGCCTAAGCCATGTAGGGCTTTAAAGGTAAGTACCAGCACCTTAAATCTCGCCCGGAAGACAACTGGTAGCCAATGCAGCTCACGCAGGAGGGGTGTAATATGGGAGTATCGGGATGCTCCCATCACTACCCGCTCGGCCGCATTCTGCACCAGCTGGAGCCTCCGGGTGGTCTTCAAGGGCAGCCCCATGTAGAGAGCATTGCAGTAATCTATCCGAGAGGTAACGAGTGCATGAGTGACCGTACGTAGGGCATCTCGGTCCAGATAGGGGCGCAACTGGCGCACCAGGCGAACCTGGGCAAATGCCCCCCTGGCCACGACTCCAATATGATCTTCAATAATAATGGTATTCCTTCATTTTTCCAGTGCTGCGCAAATATAATTCTTGCCGCTGTTGTGACGTGCAAGATCAACTATAAGCTTTGTTTGTTAAGTCTTTCCTGGCGTTATATCTAATAAAAAAAGGTTCAGGTTTAAAATCTACATGTTCTCCCAACATATATTTCTAGCCAGGCATGTATCTTTTCCCAATAACTCTTTACTTTGTCACATGTCCACCAAACATGGTTAACAAGTGCCTGACTTAAGTTTACATTTCCAACATCTGACCTGTTTTTAAATTTTGTTGCTACTCTTGCTGGTGGCAAGTGCCATCTATAGAACATTTTATATCAATTTTCTTTGTAGGAAGTTGACATTTGTCATTTCTTTCCCATAAATTTTGCCATTTTTCTAATTCTATACTACATCCAAAATGTTTCGCCCATCTTATCATTAACTTGTTCGCTTTCCATTTTCAAAGTTAATAGAAAATTATACATTTTCTTAATTAGTTTCTCATCGGAAGTTCGATGCCTTATCGAACAGTTTGTTCCTTACTAAATCCACACAGTTTAACGTCTTTATCATATCTAGCTTGCAGTTGCAAATGTGCCCACCATGATAAGATTGATACCCTGATTTTCCGTTTTTTGATTAGATTTTAAATTCCCTTCAGAGTTTAGAATATCTCTATATGTCCAGATTACTAATTTAACCGCTACAGCAACTCACTTAAGAAATGTGGCGAGAAAAGTCCTAACAATGGGGCAAAATTCACTTAACAAATTTCCTCACTTAGCAACATTAAACGTTGGGCTTAGTTGCGGTTGTTAAGTCGAGGACCACCTAGACTTGTAGGCCTATTTCTGCCCATCTCGAATTTTTGTGAAGGCCATTCAGCTTGCCACTGAGAATGGCGCTGGCAAGTAGCAATCAAAATTGAACGAATCGAACCCCAATCGTAGGAAAGCAGCATAACAAACCAGGAATGTACACAAGACACCCAGCCAAGGTTGGAAATAATCCTCCCTCGTCCAACTGGACGGAGCTAATCGCCATCTTGGCCCAATACAGGTGAATACATTCACCGCCCTGAGTCCTTCGGGAGAAGGGCGGTATGCAAATAAAATAAAATAAAATAAAATAAAATAAAATAAAATAAAATAAAATAAATAAATAAATAAATAAATAAATAAATAAATAAATTCCAAAAAGGAAGCATCGTTTTTTTTAAAAAAAATAAATAAATAAAAAATAAAAAAAATAACCCACAGCCTTTTCCATTGTAAGAACACCAGGGACTAGAAACCCCAAATGAAACGCACCTGGTTTCTCCCTCGCCGCTTGCCATAGTTCCGCCGCACCAGGGCCTTGTAGTTTTCGTTTTTCTTGGTCAAGTAATAATACAGGACGCAGTCGGGCACGTTCTGAGAGGACAAATGGGGAGACGGGTTTTTAAAAGAGAAACCTTTGCTAAAGCAGGCACTAAGGCGAGACCCTCTAAATGCTCTGCGCATCGATACACAACACAAACACGCGACACAACCGAGAGACGGGACAGCCGCTTCCAATCAGAGGCTGGGAAAAATGTTCCTAGCGCGAAGAGCGGCTGGAATCGCTGGCGCAAATAAGTAGCCGGCTCCCTTTGGGTAGAGATTTATTTATTAAATAAATATTTATTATTAAATAAATATTTATTATTAAATAAATATTTATTATTAAATAAATATTTATTATTAAATAAATATTAATTAATATTATTCCTCTTCCTATTTTCCCAGCCATGAGGTAGACTGCGCTGAGAGGGAGGGGCTGGCGCAAGGTCACGCAGCTGGCCTAAGGTGGGACTAGAACTCACAGCCTCCTAGTGCTTGGCCCAAACTCACCCAGTCAGCTTTCATGGCTAAGGCAGCATAGAACTCACCAGCACCTGCAAGTGAGTATTAGAAACCGGGACACGATGAGTTCTAGTTCCACTTCAGGTCTGAAGGCTGACTGGGTGACTTTCAGCCAATCGCTAGGAGATGGCGAGTTCTAGTTCTGCCTTCGGCAAGAAAACAGCTGGGTGATTTTGGGCCAATCGCCAGGAGACAGTGAGTTCTAATCCCTTTGGCATGAAACCCATCTGGGTAACACTGGGCCAATCCCCTGGAGACGGTGAGTTCTAGTCCCGCCTTAGGAACGAGAGAGCAAGTTGGGTGACTTTGGGCTAGTTATTTTCTCTCCCAGCCTACATCACAAGATTGTTGTAGGAAAAAGAGGAAGGAATATTCTGCAGGTTCTCCACCTTGAGTCAAATAATGGAAGGCAGAATAAAATAAATAAAATAAAATAATAAAATGAAGCAAAATAAAATAGTTAAATTAAAACAACAAATCAAATCAAAAAATTAAAATTAAAAAATTAAAATAACAAATAAAATAAAATAAATAATAAAGTAAAATAAACCAACAAAATAAAATAGAAAAATAAAATATGAAATAAATAAAATAAAATAAAATCTTTTCCATCGTTAACTATGGGGGGGTGAGCTGTTACCCCCCGTTGATAGGGCCCGCAACTTCGGTGTCCTCCTGGATTCACGGCTCAGTTTGGAAGATCATATAGGAGCCGTGGCCAGGGGGGCTTTTGCCCAGGTTCGCCTGGTGCGCCAGTTACGGCCCTATCTGGACCGAGATGCCCTACGCACAGTCACCCATGCGCTCGTGATCTCCCGGCTAGACTACTGCAATGCTCTCTACAAGGGGCTGCCCCTGAGGACCACTCGGAGGCTTCAACTGGTGCAGAATGCAGCCGCGCAAGTTGTGATGGGAGTCTCCCAATACTCCCATGTAACACCTCTACTCCGTGAGCTGCATTGGCTTCCGGTTGCCCTCCGGGTGAGATTCAAGGTGCTGGTGATGACCTATAAAGCCCTAAATGGCATGGGCCCGGATTATCTAAGGGAACATCTGCTGCCAGCGTCAATTTCCCATCGTCCTGTGCGCTCCCACAGGGAGGGCCTCCTCAGGGTACCGCCGGTCAAGCATTGCCGACAGGCGATCCCCAGGGGGAGGGCGTTCTCTGTGGGTGCGCCTGCCCTATGGAATCAACTGCCAACGGAACTCCAGACTGCCCCCGACCTTCGTTCGTTTCGCCGGGACGTAAAAACCTGGCTCTTTGAGCTATCTGGTCTGGATTGAGGGGTTTTAATGTTTTTAAATTGTGATTTATTTTTTGTGGCTAGACTTAATTTAATTTATTTTATTTTAATTTTATATTGGATTGTTTTTAAATTTTTCCTTGTAAACCGCCCTGAGTCCTTTGGGAATAGGGCGGTATATAAACCGAACAAATAAATAAATAAAAACAAATCAAATCAAATCAATAAAATAAAATTAAAATAACAAATCAAATCAAATAATAGAATAATAAAATAAATAAAATAGAATAAAAATAAAAAATAAAATTAAAATAAAATTAAAATAACAAATCAAATAATAAATAATAAAGTAAAATAATAAATAATAAAGTAAAATAAACTAATAAAATAAAATATCAAACCAAAATAAAAATAAAATGTAAAATAAAATATCCAAGGAAGAGAAGACCGCTGCTGTGAACTGCAGCTTATGGCCTCGTTGTCCTCTTACCTTTCTTTCCAAATAGGAAGCAATGAGGCCAAAATTCTTAGGATGCTGGACAAATCTGTAATAAAAACCGTGAAAAAGAGACAGTTTTAGCTGACTCCCTGATTGACAGACAGGCCTACAACAGGCCTATGTTGTATAGAGTATGTTTAGGTGTGTGCCATGAATGTGTTTCACTTTGAGAGCGGGCAACTGAATTTCATTTTTGATGTGTGTTGTGCCCACAGTAAAAAAAAATGACAATAAAGGTTATCTTATCTTATCTTATCTTATCTTATCTTATCTTATCTTATCTTATCCCCTCCCTTAATTACCAAGCCCAGCTTGGCTCAAGGTTGCTGTTAGGCATATGGTGATAGCCTACAATGTTGGGTTGAAAATATATTAACCATGATGTTGTGACTTTAAGATGTTAATTGGCCAATGGGTATGTAAGTGTTCTCATGGCCATAAGAGGGAGCTAGGAACGTAGCTTCTCTCTCTCTCTGAATTCCCTGCTCTCTACTATTACTGTTTTTGCTCTGTTTTCCTGGACTGTTGGTTTACTACTGTGATAAACCTGTACAACTGTGTATTGACCTCTGGACCGGTAAGAAGACTTTGTATTTTGGATTACTCCTTGGACTGTTGCTATTGTGTGTGACCTGGACTGTTTCTTTTTCGACTGTGCATTTTTGTTCTTACACCACCTCAAAGGAAACTATTTTTTGCTTTTACAACTCAGTGTACTCTTGTGGTTACTGTGTGACTCTTACTGCTCTCAGTACCCTTCCTTGTCTGTGCAACTCTTTGGTAGCACAAGGAGACCTCTGCACAACAATTCCTTACAGTTGCCCCCTGAAAACCTGGACAGGAAGTGGGCAAACCAATTTTCCTTAGGACCAGCCAGGTTACTCACATGGGTCTGTCTGGCTATCTAACCTACATACCATTCACCCAGGGCTAGGCAACCTTGGCTGTTTTATGACTCGTGGACTTCAACTCCCAGAATTCCTGAGCCAGCATGGGGGAAGTATGGCCCCCTTGATGACTGGTGGACTTCAACTCCCAGAATTCCTGAGCCAGCATAGCCTGTATTTATGATGGTCACGGCACCCCAGGGTCACGTGATTGGCCGAGCCGGCTTCTGACTAGCTAAGTCAGTGGGGGAAGTCTGATTCGTTCAACGACTGCATGACTTCCCTTAACCACCGTGCCACAAAACGGTTGCAAAATCGTTTTTGGCACGGTCGTTAAGGGAACTCATGCAATCATTAAGCGTATCAGGCTTCTCCCCCCCCCCCCCAATGACTTTTTCCCCCAACGGTTGTAAAATCGGTCACGGCTTAACAAGCGCCTCGGTTAGCGGTGGAAATTCTAACCCCAAATGCAGCCGTAACTCGCGGACTATGCTTGTACGCACCAGACGGCGCAAAGAGCGTACAAGACTTGAGTTGCGTGGCAGCGATTTCTCTCCAGAGAAGGAAATAAGGGTGGGGTGGGGGGGGGGGAGAATTTACTTTTCTTTAAAGATCTCCTTCTCGTGATCGGTCCAGACGTTCATGAACTGCCGATCCTTGTACACCTTCATGGGGTCCTCCATCAGCCCGTTCATGTTGATGAACTTCACGCGTCGCTGCTCGGCATCGAACATCATGGGAGGAATGACGGACAGCTGGCGCATTTGCTTCTCGTTGTTCTAGGAGCACGGGGGGGGGTTAAAGGGGAGGGGGGGGAAGGAAGAGAGGCACAATGTGAACACCGACTGCCTGGTTTCTCCCTAGGCTGAGTGGGGCCAGCGCATTGTAAGGTCAGGGCTGGCAGGTCTTTGCTTCTTTCCCCAAGACTGAAGAGCGAGAGAGAAAAAGGAAGGAAAAAATAGGAAGAAAACAAGAAAGAGAAAGGGAAAAGGAAAAGGAAAAGAGAAAGAAAGAGAGAGAGGAAGAAAGAGTGGGAGGGAGGAAGGAAGGAAGAAAAAGAGGAAGAGAGAAAAGGAAGGAAGGAAGGAAGGAAGGAAGGAAGGAAGGAAGGAAGGAAGGAAGAAAAGGAGAGAATGAAGAAAGGAAGAAAGGAAGAAAGAAAGAAAGAAAGAAAGAAAGAGAGGGAGAGAAAGAAGAAAGGGAGGGAGAGAAAGAAGGAAGGAAGGAAGGAAGGAGAGAAGGAAGGAAGGAAGGAAGGAAGGAAGGAAGGAAGGAAGAAAAGGAGAGAATGAAGAAAGGAAGAAATAAATAAATAAATAAATAAATAAAGAAAGAAAGAAAGAAAGAAAGAAAGGGAGGGAGGGAGGGAGGGAGGGAGAGAAAGAAGAAAGGGAGGGAGAGAAAGAAGGAAGGAAGGAAGGAAGGAAGGAAGGAAGGAAGGAAGGAAGGAAAGGAGAGAAGGAAGGAGAGAAGGAAGGAAGGAAGGAGAGAAGGAAGGAAGGAAGGAAGGAAGGAAGGAAGGAAGGAGAGAAGGAAGGAAGGAAGGGAGGAAGGAAGGAAGGAAGGAAGAAGGAAGGAAGGAAGGAAGGAAGAAGGGAGGGAGGGAGGGAAGGAAGGAAGGAAGGAAGGGAGAGAGAGAGAGAGAGAGAAAGAGAGAGAGAGAGAGAGAGAGAGAGAGAGAGAGAGAGAGAGAGAGAGAGAGAGAGAGAGAGAGAGAGAAAGGAAAGGGTGATGCTCAGGGGAAACCAGGCCCAAAGGGCTCCTGGGGTCTGCTGAGGAAGAGCATCAGGCCGGGGTCCCCAGCCCACTTCCGCCTCCCTCAAAAGCCCCGGACGGCTCAGGCGGAACAAACAGGCCAAAGGGATTTTTAAAAAGGAAAAAAAGAGTTGGGAGACGGAAAAAGGCCCCCACCTTAAAAATCATCTGCTTTAGAGGGCAGGCCTCAGATGGGGATGACGTTCGGAAGAAAAAGGTCCTCTGAGGACAAGCAGAGTGGTTTTATGTCACAGATAAAAAAACATGGCAAGTTAGGGAGGGGGAGGGAGGGAGGGAGGGAGGAAAGCAGGAAGGAGATCAGAAAGAAGAAAGGAAAGCGGGAGGGAGGTGAGTTAGCGGAAAGAAGGAAGGAAGGAAATGAGAAAGAAGAGGAAGGAGGGAGGGAGTGTAGAACGGGTTAGGGAGGGAAGAAAAATAGGGAGGGAGGAAAGAAGGAAATGAGAAAGCAGAAAGGAAGGAGGAAGGGAGTGTAGAATGCTCTTCCTCACCAGACCCCAGGAGAGGAAGGAAGGAAGGAAGGAAGGAAGGAAGGAAGGAAGGAAGGAAGGAAGGAAGGAAGGAAGGAAGGAAGGAAGGGAGGGAGGGAGGGAGGGAGGGAGGGAGGGAGGGAGGGAGGGAGGGAGGGAGAAACCAACAGCCGCCATCTCCCCGGATAGTGTGTGATTCCCTTAACAAGCCTAGTGATTTGAACAACTGGCAAAAAAAAGCTTGTCAAATCAGCTCTGACTCATTTAACCACCAACTTGCTTAGCAACGGAAATTCTGGTCCCCGCTGCGGTCGTAAACCGAGGACTGCCTGCACCAAACCCCTGATTATTTTTTTTTTCTTTTGCCAGACCTAGAGACGACCCACCACTTCAAAAAGACAACCCTCTACAAATATCTTAAGATCGGTCTAGCCAAGAAAAGCATCTCCCCCTCCCCTTTCCCAAACCTTCTGGGGGGGGAGGGAAGGTTCCCCCCCCCCCGACCACCCTCACCTCTTGTTCCGAAAGCCCGTCGATGATCTCCGAGATTTCGTGCTCGCTCCGAGCGATGGTAGCCGAAAGGCCGGTTCCTCTTTGACCCACCCTGCAAGTGCCACAAGGAAAGAAGATCAAGGAGAAGAAAGTTTTGGATAATAATAACAACAACAATAAAGTTGGAAGGGACCTTGGAGGTCATCTAGTCCAGCCCCCTGCTCAGGCAGGAAACCCTATACCATTTCAGACAAGTGGCTGTCCAATCTCTTCTTAAAAAGTTCCAGTGATGGGGAAGGAAGGAAGGAAGGAAGGAAGGAAGGAAGGAAGGAAGGAAGGAAGGAAGGAAGGAAGGATAGAGTTGGAAGGGACCTTGGAGGTCATCCAGTCTGACCCCCTGCTCAGGCAGGAGACCTTGTACCATTTCAGACAAATGGCTGTCCAGTCTCTTCTTTAAAAACCTCCAGTGTTGGAGCATTGACAGCTACTGGAGGCAAGGAGTTCCACTGGTTAATTGTTCCGTCATAGAGATGGGTTTACAGGCAGTCCACGACTTGCAACAATTCGTTTAGTGACCGTTCCAAGTTACAACGGCACTGGGGGGGAAAAAAGTGACTTAGGACTCTTTCCCCCACACGACCGTGGCAGTATCGCCATGGTCACGTGATCCAAATCTGAAGGCTTGGCAACTGACATGTACTTGTGACCGTTGCAGCGTCCCAGAGTCACGTGACCCCCTGTGGCGAATTTCTGACAGGAAAAGTCAACGGAAGAGGCAGGTTCACTTAACGAGTGTGTTACTAATGTCACAACTGTGATGATTCACTTCAGAATGGTGGCAAGGAAGGGGGCAAAATGGGGCAACGTCGGCTTAACAAATTTCTCACTACAATTTTGGGGTGAAGTGCGGTCGTTAAGTCAAGGACTACCTTCCTTCTCGTTACATTCCTTTCTCGTTGCTTATTTTGTGACTCTATTATTTTCATTCTTCTCCTTCTTTATCATTGTAAACTGCCTAGAGCAGGGGTAGGCAACCTCGGCTCTTTTATGACTGGTGGACTTCAACTCCCAGAATTCCTGAGCCAGCCCATGCTGAGGAGAAATGTAGAGGTTTCCATGCTGAGCCATGCCGGCTCAGGAATTCTGGGAGTTGAAGTCCACCAGTCATGAAGGGGCCAAGGCTGCCTATCCCTGGCCTAGAGTAACCCCGTGGCGAGACAGGCAGCAAATCAATAAATTAAAGAAATGAATGAATTAAATAGATCATTTAATTTTAAATTAAATTACTAAATTTAAATATTTAAATTAATTTTAAATAAACATTCAACCAAAGCTTAATACATAAATAAAAGTTTAATATAGATTAAACATAAAGAAAAATAAATAAATCTTTTAATTTTAAATTAAATAAAACTTTAGTTAAAATTAAATGGTTAATTAAATGAATTAATCTTTACTTAATAAAAATTGGATAAATAAATCTTTTACTTAACAAAGATTAAAGACCTTTAGATTAAATATTAAAGAGCTAAAGCAGAGGTCTTCAAACTTGGCCCTTTTATGACTTGTGCACTTCAAGTCCCAGAATTCCTCAGCCAGTTCTGGGACTTGAAGTGCACAAATCATAAAAGGGCCAAGTTTGAAGACCTCTGAGCTAAAGGTTAAGTAAATTAAAGGAAAAAAATCATTTATTTAATTTAAAATTAAATAAATGATTAATTAAATGAATTCATCTTTACTTAATAAAAATTGAATAAATAAATCTTTTACTTAACTAAGATGAAAGACTTTTAGATTAAATATTAAAGAGCTAAAGGTTAAATAAATTAAAGAAAAAATAAATCATTTATTTAATTTAAAATTAAATAAATGATTAAATAAATTAATCTTCACTTAATAAAAACTGAATAAACAAATTTTAGTTAGCAAAGATTGAAGGCTTTTAAATTAAATATTAAAGAGCTAAAGATTAAATCAAAGAAAAAAATAAGTCATTTATTTTAAAAATAAGTTTTTAAATTTTGCCCTGTAAACCGCCCTAAGTCCTTCGGGAATAGGGCGGTATATAAACTGAATTAATAAATAAATAAAATAAATTTGATTTTAGATTATTTATTTATTTATTTATTTTATTAAATTTGTATACCGCCCTTCTCCCGAAGGACTCAGGGCGGTGAACAGGGCATATATAAATAGAAAATACAAAAATTAAAAGAGAGTTAAACAATTGCCCAATAAAAAACAATAACAATATAAAAAACCCATTAAAAACCCTAACATCCCCCATCAGGCCAGGCCGGCTTGTTCAAATAAATGGGTCTTCAGACCGCGCCGGAAGGAGCGAAGGTCCGGTGCCGTCCGGAGCTCAACCGGCAGTTGGTTCCATAGAGCCGGGGCGCCCACAGAGAAGGCCCTCCCCCTGGGGGCCACCAGGCGACATTCTCTGACTGGAGGCACCCTGAGGAGGCCCTCTCTGTGGGAACGCACAGGACGGAGGGGAGTCGATGCCGGCAGCAGGTGGTCTCCGAGGTATTCCGGACCCATGCCATGTAAGGACTTAAAAACCATCACCAAGACCTTGAACCTCACCCGGAAGACAACTGGTAACCAATGCAGCTCGCGGAGCAAAGGTGTAACATGGGAGTACCGGGAAACTCCCAAGACAACTCTCGCGGCCGCATTCTGTACCAGTTGGAGCCTCCGAGTGGTCTTCAAGGGGAGCCCCATGTAAAGAGCATTGCAGTAGTCCAGGCGAGAGGTCACGAGCGCATGAGTGACCGTACACAGGGCATCCCAGTCCAGATAGGGCCGCAACTGGCGCACCAGGCGAACCTGGGCGAAAGCCCCCCTAGTCACGGCTACTATATGGTCTTCCAGGGTAAGCCGTGAATCTAGGAGGACTCCCAAGTTGCGAGCCCTATCCACGGGGGGTAAAAACTCACCTCCCATAGAAAGAGGTGGAATATTTTGAATGTCCCGGGATGCCGGAATGCACAGCCACTCAGTCTTGTCAGGGTTGAGCTGAAGTCTGTTCCTCCCCATCCAGACCCGAACCACCTCCAGGCAACGGGACATCACGTCGAGGGCATCACTGGGGTGGTTTGGGGTCGAAATGAAAAGCTGGGTATCATCGGCGTACTGATGATACCCAACTCCAAAACCACGAATGATCTCACCCAGCGGTTTCATGTAGATGTTGAACAGGAGAGGCGAGAGGACCGACCCCTGAGGGACTCCACAACGAGAGTCCTTGGGGTCGACCTCTGCCCCCCTGCCAACACCGACTGCGAGCGTCCCAGGAGATAGGAGGAGAACCACTGAAGAACTGTGCCTCCCACTCCCAATACCCTGATTAAATGATTAAATTAAATAAGTCTTTATTTAATCAAAACTGAACAAAGAAATCTTGATTTAACAAAGAGTAAAGGCCTTTAAAGATCTAAAGATTAAAGATTCAATAAAGAAATGTTACACAAATTATTTATTTAATTTAAATATTAAATAAATCTTCCTTTAATAAGCAAGTTTTTAATAAAGATTAATGGCCTTTCATTAAAGATCTAAAAGTTAAATAAATTAAAAATAAAAATAAAAGGAGGGCCAGGAGAACGGAAGGAGAGACCCGAGGTTTTGCTGGTCCTAATTTCTCCCTTGGGGGATCAGGAGCCACCACCGAAAAGGCCCAGCGGATGAAAGTCTTTAGCGGGCCGGACCCCAAGGTACCGCTCCCGCTGAGCATGATGGGATGGTCGGAAGCAGTTGGGAAGAGGTGGTTCCTCAAGCAGCCCAGCCTCCTGGTCCAGCCTTACCTTTGGAATCTCTCCTGCTGTTCCCGCTGCTTCCGGATCTCCGGGAACTGCTTCTCGTAATATTCCCGGGTTTTGCTTTCTTTGGCCTTCCGGCGGGGATTGTTCTCAATCCGGTCCACCTTCTTCTCCCAGGCCTCCATCAGCTGGTCGTAGCGCTGGCAGATCTTCTGCTCCTGAGGAGTCCCCAAAGACCAAAGAGATGCTGAGAAACAGACAGAAAGAAAGGGAGGGAGGGAAGGAGAGGGAGAGGGAGGGGGGAAGAAAGGAAGGAAGGAAGGGAGGAAGGAGGAGAGGGAGAGGGGAAGGGAGGGAGGGAGGGAGGGAGGGAGAAAGAAAGAAAGAAAGAAAGAAAGAAAGAAAGAAAGAAAGAAAGAGAATGAAGGAAGGAAGGAAGGAAGGAAGGAAGGAAGGAAGGAAGGAAGGAAGAAAGGAAGGAAGGAAGGAAGGAAGGAAGGAAAGAAAGAAAGAAAGAAAGAGAAAGAAAGAAAGAAAGAAAGAAAGAAAGAAAGAAAGAAAGAAAGAAAGAAAGAAAGAAAGAAAGAAAGAATATCCATACCCTTTGTTTTCTGGCATGATTCCTTCTCTTGAAAAACAAAATCAGCTTTTTTCTCATCACTTGGTTCCTAACCAAAAAGAAAGGGAAAAAGGGGGGGGGGTTTGGGCAGGATGACAGACAAACAAACACAACACAGCTAAGACAAGGTTTCCTTCATTCCGAATCACAGCTTATTCTTGGGCAAATTTCACCTCGGAATCTTCCTCCTTCGCTTTCCAAAGACGGCTAGTGTCCTATTTTGGTACATGTGCTTTCATATCTCTCTCTCTCTCTCTCTCTCTCTCTCTCTCTCTCTCTCTCTCTCTCTGTGTGTGTGTGTAAATACTAGTTGTGTTGATAAAAAGCGTGCAGGTTTTTTGTGTTCCTGCGGAAGAAGTCACACGCAGTGGAACACCTGCCTGCCTGCCTGCCTGCCCAAAAAAGACGATTAATAATTAATCCCCAGTCCCGAGCCTCAGCCTTGCAGAGAAATAGTTCGTACCCCTGAACTTGCTATCGATATACTCGCAGTCCTAGACTTGCAATCACTCGTCAAGTGTTCGTTCGAAGTTACGACGGCACTTCTTTAAAAAAAAAAAAAAAAGCAACCGATAATCGGTCCTCACACTTACAACTGTTGCAGCATCCCCTCAATCATGTGATCAAAACTCAGGTGTGTGGCGATGGTGTGTATTTATGACAGCGTCGTGTGTGTGTCTGTGTTTGTGTGTGTGTGTGTGTGTGTGTGTGTGTGTGTGTGAGAGAGAGAGAGAGAGAGAGAGAGAGAGAGAGAGAGAGAGAGAGGTGTGTCTATCGCCACTTGCAAATCAACTGTGCTGATTCACTAAGGCCACCATGCCGAAAAATGGTTCATAAAATTGGGTGGTGACTCACTGAATAAGTGCCTCGCTTTGCAATGGACATTGTTTCCAGTTGTGCTTGTTAAGTTGAGGACTTCAGTTGAGCGCATAGGGTTTCCTGGCTAAGCAGGGAGTTGGACTAGATGACCTCCAAGGTCCCTTCAAACTGTTATTCTGTTCGATTCTATTTTCTATTCTATTCCTATTCTATTCCTATTCCATTATTCTATTCTATTTTCTATTCTATTCTATTCTATTCCTAATTCTTATTCTATTCTATTCATTATTCTATTCTGTTCCTTATTCTATTCTATTCATTATTCTATTTTCTATTCTATTCCATTCCATCTGTTCTATTCTATTCTATTCCCATTCCATTAATTCTATTCTATTCTATTCTATTCTATTCTATTCTATTCTATTCTATTCTATTCTATTCTATTCTATTCTATTCTATTCTATTCTATTCCAACTAAAAGGGCAAGTATAAGACAAGGCGGGAATTTCGTCTCAAAAAATAATAATAATAATAATAAAAACCTTCCCCCTCCCCCTCCCCCAGAGGTTTCGAAGCAAGTATCCTCCGAAGCAGCCCTCTTTCTTACGTTTTGATGTTTTCATGGTACACTTTTGTGTCGGAAGGCTGGTTGTAAAGAGGCTGCAGGGAAAGAGACGAGAGAGATTTTGCTACCTTGACGTCTGATTTCAGACGAATCAGCACCCGGCTCTCCCTTGGCTGATGGACGACAACCTGCTCGGGATCTACTCATCAAGGCAGTTTTGCCTGCTTCTCCAGCTCGGTGTTAGAAAGACGTGGCTTGAAGGGAGGAAGGAGGAAGGGGGTTTCCTCTCTATTTACGTATTTGGGGGGGGGCTGGTCCTATGGGCCTGGGTGGAAGGGTGGGCTTTCTTCCTGGGAGTTAAACAGAGAACAATCTCCCCCTCCCTTCCAGCAATGATGATGTTAGCTATCCTTCCTTCCTCCTCCTCCACAACCCCCCCCCCCCTTTTCTAGCACTGAGGATGTTACCTAGTTGGGTCATGAAACGTCTGCAAGGAAACCACCCAGCTCAGAGAGCACCAAGGACCCCACAGTCCATTTCCTCCTCCTCCTCCCATCTGCAAATCCCACTTCCCTAGTCGGGTCATAAAACGTTTGCAAGAAAACAGCCCACATCAGGTAGCTCCCAGGACCCCACACTCCTCTTCCTCTCCCCCTCCTCCTCCCCCTCCCTTCTAGCACTGATGACGTTACCTAGTTGGGTCATGAAACGTCTACAAGGAAACCACCCAGGTCAGAGAGCACCCAGGACCTCGTAATTCTCCTCCTCCGCCGCCTCCCTTTCTTCCTTTTCCACAAACCAAACTCCATGCTAACCCTGATGACGTCACCTAGTTGGGTCACGCAATGTCTGCAAGGAGACCACCCAGCTCAGAGAGCACCAAGGACCCCACAGTCCATCTCCTCCTCCTCCTCTCTTCTAGCACTGAGGATGTTCCCTAGTTGGGTCATGAAACGTCTGCAGGAAAAACCACCCAGCTCAGAGGGCACCAAGGACCCCCCCAATCCTTTCCCCCCTCTTCCTCTTCCAGGTCTCCTCCTTTACTCCCTTCTAGCACTGATGATGTTACCTAGTTGGGTCATGAAACGTCTGCAAGGAAACAATGAGGCTCAAAGAGCCTCATTTCAATCCTGAGCTACAAATATTGTCATTTACTGAAACTTTTTTGAAACAGGCTAGGGCCCCCGGCCAGAATCTCCAAAACTTCACGTTTTTTCTGTTCCTTTAGTTCCTTCCGAGATTGGAAAAGATAAAATAATAAATAAAATAAAATAAATAAAACAAAATCAATAAAATCAAAGATAATAATAAAATAAAATATACAATAAATAAAAACATACAGTAATTAAAATAAAATAAAAAATAAAAATAAAATAAAAAATAAAAAATAACAATGAAAACATGAAATAAAATAATAAAAAATAAAATAAAATGAAAAATAAAAAATGAACAATAAAATAAAAATAATAAAATAAAAAATAACAATGAAAACATGAAACAAAATAATAAAAAAATAAAATAAGTTAAAAACAAAAGTAATAAAATAAAACGTATTATAAAAAATAAAATATAAATACAAAATAAAATAAAAAATAAATGAAAAGTAAAAATAAAATAATAATAAAATGAAGTAAATAAAATAAAATATTATTTTAAAAAAAAACAACCTAGTAGGGGAAAAAGAGAAAGATGGAAAGCATCGTATTTCCAAAACACCCCCTTCTCAGCTGAGAAGCAATTTGGAAACCGCCATTGCAAATTGTTCTTTTATTCAGCAAACAAACCAGGATCCCTGTTCCCAACCCAAGCAAACATGGTTAGGCCAGACTTTTGCTTCTCTTCCTCCTCAAGAGGGGGATGAAAAGCCCTAAGAAGAATAGGGGAAAAAAAAGAAAAACTCACCAGCTCCACTTTCGGGCCCAACCCTTCGAAAATCTTATGAGCTTCCTCTGCTTTTTTCTGCAAGGCACGGAAAGAGAAATAAAGATGTATCCAGAATTTCCGAGGAACCTTTGTAAAATATCGGTAATTCAACGTTCTTTCATGTAGCGCCGTGTCTGGTGAACACACTAAGCAAAAAGATCCTTTTCAACGCAAGGAAGTATTTTCAGAATTACAGGCGGTCCTCAACTTACGACCGCAACGGGAAATTTATCGTGTGCCGCCTGATTCGATGGCCTTTTCTGCCACTGCCGTTCAGAGAACCGTTGCAGTTGTTACGAGAATCATGTTAAACTGTGAGGAGGCAGCAACGGTCGTGAACGCGAGGACCAGTCCATAAGTCACTTTTTCGGGGCCATTGCAACTTCAAATGGTCACTGGCTGGTGATTGGTCCAAAGTCACCCAGCCAGCTTTCATCCTAAGGTGGAACTAGAACTCACAGTCTCCTGGTGATTGGCCCAGAGCCACCCAGTCGGCTTTCACACATGAAGGCGGTACTAGAACTCACCGTCTCCTGGTGATTGGCCCACAGCCACCCAGTCCGCTTTCATGCATAAAGGCGGGACTAGAACTCACAGTCTCCTGGTGATTGGCCCACAGCCACCCAGTCCGCTTTCATGCATAAAGGCGGGACTAGAACTCACAGTCTCCTGGTGATTGGCCCACAGCCACCCAGTCCGCTTTCATGCATAAAGGCGGGACTAGAACTCACAGTCTCCTGGTGATTGGCCCAATGTCACCCAGTAAGCTGTCATCCTAAGGCGGAACTACAGTAGTGGCCCAAATTGTGGAAACCATTTGGGAAAAGTGTACAGTAGAAATGCCACCTTTGGTTTAAGTTTCCACCCATTTTTCTTCCAATTTCTTTACAACTGGAGCCTCCTTCGCTTGATAACACCGTTTTACATCGCCTTCTGGGCAACCCGTCAACTCTTTGCACCGTTGCTTTAATTTTATTACGTTTTACAAGCTCACTAAATGAAAGAACACCCAAAAAAGCCCCAAGCAACTTGATAGCGATCACATAACACATTGACCAATGTCCTCTTCTCGGCTTCCATACATGGCATCAATAACCGGATCCCGCCGTGCTCTGATTGGCTCGTTGCCAAAACAAGAACTGGCTCTCTAAAACGCTCGTGCTCATTGGCTACAATCGGATGAAGGAAAGCTAGCCGATATCAACCTAAGCAAATGGCGCTTCCTTTTCCTGGCTGTTTGGCTGTAACTTTTCATGGGATACAGTACGGATAATTGAACAAACTATGTTGCGTTACCTTCTCGATTAAATTACCTTTCCATGGAAATAATAATAATAATAATAATAATAATAATAATAATAATAATAATAATAATAATAATAATAATAATAATAATAATATATAATGTTGGAAGGGACCTTGGAGGTCATCTAGTCCAACCCCCTGCTCAGGCAGGAAACCTTATACCATTTCAGTCAAATGGCTGCCCAGTCTCTTCTTAAAAACTTCCAGTGTTGGAGCATTCACCGCTTCTGGAGGGAGGTTGTTCCACTAGTTGATTGTCCTCACTGTCGGGAAGTTTCTCCTTAATTCCAGGTTGCTTCTCTCCTTGACTAGTTTCCATCCGTTGCTTCTTGTCCTGCTTTCAGGTGCTTTGGAGAAGAGCTTGACTCCCTCTTCTTTGGGGCAGCCCCTGAGATACTGGAAGACTGCTATCATGTCACCCCTCGCCCTTCTCTTAGTTAAACTAGACAGACCCAATTCCAGCAACCGTTCCCTATATGTTTTAGCCTCCAGCCCCCTAATCATCTTGGTTGCTCTTCTCTGTACCCTTTCTAGAGTCTCGACATCTTTTTTACATCGTGGTGACCAAAACTGGATGCAGTATTCCATATATAACTTTATGGTACTGCTCCCTCCGAAAAAGTGGTCTTATTAGCCACCAAACCTCAAAACACACGCTTTTCCCCAAAAGGTTTCCACCGTTTGGGCCACTACTGTAAAACTCATAGTCTCCTGATTTCTAGCCTGGTGCCTTAAACTACTAAACGGGATCTCTTTTAATGTCTTTTTTCAAAATCCAATAAGTAAATAACTGCGTCCGTTTTTGCCATTTTGCAAGGCAGTCCACCACCGTTCGGCGCTGGTCTTTCTGCCTCCGTTTGCAAGAACATTAGAAAACACGGTCCATGTTTTTTTTTAAAAAAACAACAACAACAAAAGAAGACACCCAACATCTGGGCTGCTGTCCGAAGTTAAACAGGGTCTGCTCAGGTCAGAATTGGGAGGAGAGACCACCCGGGAGGTTGTTTTCAGCTGTTGGCTAGACCGGGACAGGGCGGAAAAACATATCCCAGACGATGGCGGAAATGACTTTTTTTGAAACGCTCCCAAGAAAACGGGGAAGAAGTCCAGTTCCGACAGAAGGGTGTTATTAGGTTTACTTTGATCATGGTGTAAAGCTGCCAGCGGTTTTTGGTTGTTGTTTTTTTTTCTTTTAACCCTGGCCTACTCCTCGGTCAGTCCCTCGGGTTAACTGTTCGCGGGCAGGGAAAAAGAACTATGTAACAAGAAGAGCCTTGGTGGAGCAGTGGGCTAATGCCTCCTTCAGTAACACCACCTGCCTGCAATGAGTGCAGGTTCGAGTCCCACCAGGCTCAAGGTTGACTCAGCCTTCCATCCTTCCCAGGTAGGTAAAATGAGGACCCAGATTGTTGGGGGCAATTAAGCTGACTTTGTAATAATGCCGCTTGCGGGGGGGTGTGAAAGCCCTAATAAGCAGGCATATACATAGAATGAAGGCTATTGCTAAGATCATATACGAACCGTGACCAGGGGGGCTTTTGCCCAGGTTCGCCTGGTGCACCAGTTGCGACCCTACCTGGACCGAGATGCCCTACGCACAGTCACTCATGCGCTCGTGACCTCCCGTTTAGACTATTGCAGTGCTCTCTACATGGGGCTGCCCTTGAGGACCATTCGGAGACTACAACTGGTGCAGAATGCGGCCGCACGAGTTGTGATGGGGGTTTCCCGATACTCCCATGTAACACCTCTACTCCGCGAGCTGCATTGGCTTCCGGTTGCTCTCCGGGTGAGATTCAAGGTGCTGGTGATGACCTATAAAGCCCTAAATGGCTTGGGTCCAGGATATTTGAGGGAACACCTGCTGCCAGCATCAAGTTCCCTTTGTCCAGTGCGCTCCCACAGGGAGGATCTTCTCAGGGTGCCGCCGGTTAAAGATTGCCAGCAGATAACACCCAGGGGGAGGGCCTTTTCTGTGGGTGCGCCTGCCCTGTGGAACCAGCTGCCCATGGAGCTCAGGACTGCCCCTGACCTATGCTCATTCCACCGGGACCTGAAGACTTGGCTCTTTGAGCTCTCTGACCCAGGCTGAGAATTTTAACTGGGGTTTTATTTTCAGGGATAATTTAATCTTTTAATTCTCTTTTAACTTTGTATTTTATATTGATGTGATTTTAAAATGCCCTGTAAACCGCCCTGAGTCCTTCGGGAAAGGGCGGTATATAAATCTAATAAAATCTAAATCTAAAATCTAAGCACATTGATTTGTGCTTTAGATTGTAAGCCGCCCTGAGTCTTCGGAGAAGGGCGGGATAGAAATGGGATTTAAAAAAAAAAGAGTAACGGAGTTGGAAGGGACCTTGGAGGTCATCTAGTCCAACCCCCTGCTCAGGCAGGAAACTGTATCCCATTTCAGACAAATGGTTGTCCAGTCTCTTCTTAAAAACTTCCCAGTGTTGCCGTATCCACAACTTCTGGAGGCAGGTTAACAACAACAATGTTGGAAGGGACCTTGGAGATCATCTAGTCTGACCCCCTGCTCAGGCAGTTGAAACCCTATCCCATTTCAGGCAAATGGCTGTCCAGTCTCTTCTTAAAAACCTCCAATGTTGGAGCACCCACAACTTCTGGAGACAGGCTGTTCCACTGATTAATTACCTAAACCTAGGACTAAGGAGAAATTTCCTGACAGTGAGAGCAATTAACCAGTGGAACAACTTGCCTCCAGAAGTTGTGAATGATCCAGCACTGGAAGATTTTAAGAAGAGAATGGACAACTGTTTTTTGTTTGAAATGCTATAGGTTCTCCTGGCTGAGCAGGGGGCTGGACTAGAAGACCTCCAAGGTCCCTTCCGGTTCTGCTTATTCTAATTCTAATTCTTCCGTCAGGAAATTTCAATTTAATTCTAGGTTGCATCGCTCCTTGGTTAATTTCCAGCCCCTTGCTTCCTGTCCTGCCTTCAGGTGCTTTGGAAAACAGGTTGACCACCATCACCCCGCTCTTTTTTGCGGCAGGCCCTCAAAGGCCCTCAGTTTTGGTCACCACGACGTGAAAAAAGATGCTGAGACTCTAGAAAGAGTGCAGAGAAGAGCAGCAAAGAGGATCAGGGGGCTGGAGGCTAAAACGTACAAGGAACGGATGCTGGAATTGGGTCTGTCCAGTTTAACAAAGAGAAGGACGAGGGGGGACAAGATAGCAGTGTTCCAGTATCAGGGGCTGCCCCAAAGAAGAGGGAGTCAAGCACTTCTCCAAAGCCCCTGAAGGCAGGACAAGAAGCAACAGATAGAAACAAACTCTATAAAGGGTGCAGAGAAGAGCAACAAAGAGGATCGGGGGACTGGAGGCTAAAACATACAAGGAACGGTTGCTGGAATTGGGGATGTCTAGTTTAATGAAGAGAAGGACCAGGGGTGACAGGATAGCAGCCTTCCAGTATCTCAGGGGCGGCCCCAAAGAAGAGGGAGTCAAGCTATTCTCCAAAGCGCCTGAAGGCAGGAGAAGAAGCCACAGTTTCTATCCACTGTTTCTTGTCTTGCCTTCAGGGGCTTTGGAGAATAGGTTAAGCGCCCCCCCCTCTTGTTTCTGGAAGCGCCTCAAAAACTGGACTGTTGATATCATATCCCCCTTAGGCCTTCTTCTCTCTAGACCAGGGGTAGGCAACCTCGGCTCTTTTCTGACTTGTGGACTTCAGCTCCCAGAATTCCTGAGCCAGCCATGCTAGCTCAGGAATTCTGGGAGTTGAAGTCCATGAGTCATAAAAGAGGCGAGGTTGCCTACCCCTGCTCTAGACCAAGGGTAGGTAAGCTGGGCTCTTTTCTGACTTGTGGACTTCAGCTCCCAGAATTCCTGAGCCAGCTGCGCTGGCTCAGGAATTCTGGGAGTTGAAGTCCACGAGCCATCAAAGAGCCAAGGTTGCCTACCCGTGCTCTAGACTAGCCAGTCCCAAATCCTGGCACCGTTTTAGTCTCCCGGCCTTTAATCATCTTAGTTGCTCTTCTCTGCACTATTAGCGATTCGCTCTCCCCCCCCCCAGGTCTGCGGGAAATCCTGCCTTTTCGGCAACGTCGGGCAACAGAAACGACCCAACGCGGCAGCTCTGGGAACTGCGAGAGTGTTTCAGAGGGGCTGGGGAAAGGAGGAAACCCCCCCCGCGTTGAAGGGGACCCCAAAACCACCCCTCCCTCTCCATGCAAGCTCCCAGCAGACTAAGCCAGGCGCAGGCGGGCGAAACCGGGCGCCCTCGGAAACAGCGTTACCCGATTCTCATCGTAGATAATCTGGACGATGCTGCGATGTTTCTGCTCCACGGGCGGAGGGGAGACGGGCTTCTCCGGTTCGGGCGGTTTGGCGGCTTCCTCCTCCAGCTGTTGCTAAGAGACAAGAGGGATGGGAGGGGTGGTGGGAGAAACGTCAGCCAGACACACACAGGCGTTGAGTCAGAGACGGTAAGGCGAACATCTGGATGGGACAGATGTTGCCTCGGCGAAGTAGGAAGGAGAGGGATTGCCCAGCCATTGCAATCACAGCAGTATTGGAAGAGACACTAATGCGAGGTGTGTGTGTGTGTGTGTGTGTCTCTCTGTCTGTCTGTCTGTCTCTCTGTCTGTCTTCCAACTTCGTCCTTTTATGACTTGCGGACTTCAACTCCCAGAATTCCTCAGCCAGCATGCCTGGCTGAGGAATTCTGGGAGTGAAGTCCACAAATCATAAAAAGGGGAAGTTGGAAGACCCCTGTCTTAAAGCATCCTGGCTGAGGAATTCTGGGAGTTGAAGTCCACAAGTCCTAAAAGGGCCAAGTTGGAAGGCCCCTGTCTTAAAGCATCCTGGCTGAGGAATTCTGGGAGTTGATGTACACAAGTCCTTAAAGGGCCAAGTTGGAAGGCCCCTGTCCTAAAGCATCCTGGCTGAGGAATTCTGGGAGTTGAAGTCCACAAGTCATCAAAGGGCCAAGTTGGAAGACCCCTGTCTTAAAGCATCCTGGCTGAGGAATTCTGGGAGTTGAAGTCCACAAGTCATAAGAGGGCCATATTGGAAGACCCCTGTCTTAAAGCATTCTGGCTGAGGAATTCTGGGAGTTGAAGTCCACAAGTCATCAAAGGGCCAAGTTGGAAGACCCCTGCTCTAATGGATAGGTGGGACTGCAGTAAAAAAAAACATTGCAGCCAGCCTGCCTTCCATATGAGACTTGTACATTGGGGGAGCGGAGGAGGAGGGGTTGTCAAAAGGAGGGCTAAGAAAATAAGTACAGACCCCCCCTCACATCCTGGACATAACCTGGTTCAACTCCTCCCCTCGGGACTCCGTCATAGGGCGTTTATGTGCAAAAACAACTAGGCGTAAGTTTTTTCCCCCTCGCGCGATCACTCTGATGAACACCTAATCCTCACAGTACTATTGTCTTATGTCTTATACGCTGTACAGCTGTAGTATCGTTATCATTCTCATCTCCTCTACTCTTCCCTCTTATCGGTATCACTATTATGATTATTATTATTACTCTGTTGCTTTGCGTGTGCACTGAGAGCTTCTGCACCGGAGACAAATTCCTTGGGTGTCCCAAGTAAAATATAGTATTAATATTAGTAGAATAGCAAAAGAGCTGGAAGGGACCTTGGAGGTCTTCTAGTCCAGCCCCCTGCTCAAGCAGGAGGACCTACACCATCTCAGACAAGTGACTGTCCAGCCTCTACTTAAAAATCTCCGTGATGAAAAGTGCCCACGATCTCTGGTGGAAAGCTGTTCCACTGGTTCAGACATGTTTTAAATGGTTTTAATGTTTTTAAATTGTGATTTTAATTTTGGGGGGCTAGACTTACCGTAATTTTATTTTAATTTTATATTGTATTGTTTTTAAATTTTGCCTTGTAAACCGCCCTGAGTCCTTTGGGAGTAGGGCGGTATATAAACCGAATTAATAATAATAATAATAATAATAATAATAATGATGATGATGATGTCAAACACAAGGCCCGGGGGCCGGATTCGGCCCGCGAAGTGGTTTCATGCGGCCCGCGAAGCCATCCTAGAAAGAGTGAGGGAACGGCCCCCACTGCCTTGGCCCTGGCCCAGAGACCCTCCTTCTGCCAGAGACCCTCAGATCTGTCCCACTCCTGCCCAGGCCCCCATAGGCACCCTTGATGCCAACGATGTAGAGCTGGCCACGCCCACCCAGTAGGCCACGCCCACTCTAGCCATGCCCACCCAGTAGGCCACGCCCACCCTGGCCATACCCACCCAGCCCCTTGAGGGCAACCGCAATGCTGATGCGGCCCTCCATGAAATTGAGTTTGACACCCCTGCACTGGTTAATCGTCCTCACTGTGAGGAGGTTTCTCCTTAGTCCCAGGTTGCTTCTCTCCCCGGTTACTACAGGGCATTGGGACTAGAAGACTAGAAGACCTCCCGGGGTCCCTTCCGACTCGGCTATTCTGTCGTTCCGATTCTCCCCAGAGCGCTGACCTGCTTTTTCTTCAGCTTGAGGATCTGCTGCTCCACTTTGGCGATTTCCCGGTCGACTCGGTCCATGCTCTGGATCAGCTCTTCCTTCGACAGCTTGGAAGGAGACGCGTTCTGATCCTCCCCACACGCCTGGCCCGACATGGGCGAGGGGGGGCCTTCATGCTTGCCTCCGAAGACGGGCTCCTGCCATTGGGGGGGGGAGAGAAAGGAAGGAAGGAGAAAGCGGGGTGAACTCGGTGCTGTAACGCCGAGGGGGGCAGAGAAGCCGTCAAAAGTTAAGAGGTTGTCCTCGATTTACGACCACAAGGGAGCCCGGAATTTTATGTCGCAAAGGGAGGCAGCGAAGTGGAGCTTGGCCCCATTTTTACGACTTTGCTTGCCACAGCCGTTAAGCGAATCACTGCGGTTGTCCAAGTTGGCAACCCGGTTGTTAAGTGAATCTGGCTTTTTTCCCCTGTCCGAAGGGCGCAAGAGGGGATCACGTGACACCCACCCGGGACTCTGCGACCGTCATAAATACGAGCCGCCTGAATTTTGATCACGTGACCACGAGGAGGCTACAATGGTCATTAAGTGTGAAAAAAACAGTAATAAAGTCACTTTTTTCAGCAACGGGGTAAGTTCGAACAGTCACTAAATGAACTGTAAGTTGAGGACTACCTGCATTTCCAAAAAAAGGTGCATTTATTTTTATCTATTTCTGCCTTTTTTTAATAAGTAATTATACAGCAGTGGACATTCCTTTCTTCTCCTCTGTTTGCCACAACAAACCCTTTAAAGTTGAGTTGGACTGGGAGCGATTGGCCCAAAGTCACCCAGCTGGCCTTCAGGCCTAAGGCGGGACTAGAACTCACCGTCTCCTGGTGAATGGCCCAAAGTCACCCAGCCGACTTTCATGCATGAAGGCGGAACTAGAACTCTCCGTCTCCTGGTGATTGGCCCAAAGTCACCCAGCCAACTTTCATGCATGAAGGCGGGACTAGAACTCACCGTCTCCGGGTGATTGGCCGAAAGTCACCCTGCCGGCTTTCATGCATGAAGGTGGAACTAAAACTCTCTGTCTCCTGGTGATTGGCCTAAAGTCATCCACCTGGCTTTCAGGCCTAAGGCGGGACTAGATTGGCCCAAAGTCACCCAGCCAACTTTCATGCATGAAGGCGGGACTAGAACTCACCGTCTCTGGGTGATTGGCCGAAAGTCACCCAGCCGACTTTCATGCATGAAGGCGGAACTAGAACTCTCCGTCTCCTGGTGATTGGCCCAAAGTCACCCAGCCAACTTTCATGCATGAAGGCGGGACTAGAACTCACCGTCTCCGGGTGATTGGCCGAAAGTCACCCAGCCGGCTTTCATGCATGAAGGTGGAACTAAAACTCTCTGTCTCCTGGTGATTGGCCTAAAGTCATCCACCTGGCTTTCAGGCCTAAGGCGGGACTAGAACTCACCATCTCCTGGTGATTGGCCGAAAGTCACCCAGCCGGCTTTCATGCATGAAGGCGGGACTAGAACTCACCGTCTCCGGGTGATTGGCCCAAAGTCACCCAACTGACTTTCATGCTTAATGCAGGATTAGAACTCACAGACTCCTGGTTTAACCGCCAGACCCAACTGGCACGTTCATGCCCAAAGGAACGGTTCTTTATTATTACCACACCCTCTATGGCACACGCCCACCTTGGCTCGCAACAAGCAGCCGCAGGAGCAGATAAGAACAGGAAAAGCTGGCAAAGGACAAAAAAACCAGCCCTACCACTTCTCAACCTTTGCTCGGAAAACACATGTTAAAGATTAATCACCCACTGGGAGGACTTTTCAACTTGACCTGAATTCAGCCAGCAAACATAAAGCCATTTGGTGGTGGGGGGTGGGGGGGGGGAATAGCCTTCTCCTCATCCAGGGTGTGCCAATCCCAGAACTCTCAGCCACGGTGGTTGTGGCTGGGGAATTCTGGGAGTTGAAGGCAGCATATGAAAAAATAAATAAAATATCAAAATAAATAAATAAATAAAATAAAGTAAAATAAAAAATAAAATAAAAAAGTAAAATAAAACAAAACAAAAAAAAACAGTAAAATAAAGCAAAATAAAATAGAATAAAATAAAATAAAATAAAATAATAAAGTAAAATAAAATATCGTAAAATAAAATAATAAAACAAAAATAAAATAAATCAAATTAAGTAAATAAAATAAAAAATAAAAAAATAAAAAATAAAGTAAAATAAATAAAATAAAGCAAAATAAAATAAAGTAAAATAAAGCAAAATAGAATAGAATAAAATAAAATAGTAAAGTAAAATAAAATAAAAAAATAAAACAAAATAAGTAAATAAAATAAATTAAAATAAAATAAATAAAAGTCAATAAAAATAAAGTTAAATAAATAAATAAAATAAGGTTAAAAAATAAAATAAAATAAAATAAAATAAAATAATAAAATAAAATAAAATAAAAACAGGCAGAGAACTTCGTTCACACCACTGAAATGTGAATTTTTTAAGCCACGAATCTGTGAACAAATCTAAGAATCTGAGGCTCTTTGCTCATGTGATGGCAAGGAGGTGGAAATCTTGGAAGTCTCACGCCTGTATTAATTAAGGGCTTGTATTAATTTAATTTAATCTTATTTTATTCTCTCTTTTTGTATTGTTTTTAACTTGCCCTGTGAACCGCCCCGAGTCCTTCGGGAATAGGGCGGTATATAAATTCAATTAATAAATAAATAAAATAAATTATAACAATATTGTAAATTTTTAGATCAATCTATACCGGTGGTCCTGGATTTACGACCACAATCGAATCCAACCTCTCTGTGGCTAAGCAGGACAGCTGTCCAGCCAGCTATGTCCAATTTTACCAGCTTTTTGCCACGGCTGCTAAGCAAAATGGCTGCCATTCTGAAGCGAATCATCTGGGCGCTAAGCGAATCTCAACTTGCCCCCTTTCACTTCACTTGTCAGAAGCCGGCTGGGAAGATTGCAGATGACAATCACGTGACCCTGGGATGCTGCAGCCGTCGTAAACACAGGTAGTCCTCAGCTTATGGCCATAGTGAAGCCCAAGTTATCTGTGAAGACGTTTGTTAAGGGACTTTTGTCCCTTTTTCGACCTTTCATGCCACAAAAGGGATGCTGCAACTGCATGCTGCCAAAGCGCGTGCGCTTGTGATGGTCATAAGTATGAGGACTGGTCATAAGTGCGAGGACCAGTCACTTTTTTCAATGCTATTGGAGTTTTGAGCAGTCGCTAAACAAATGCTTGTAAGTCGACAACCATTTATACACCAAGTAGATAAATTGTCTGGGAGGCCAGATAAAATTTTACAGGAAGCTACTCCTTCAGGATCTAAAATCATAGATTATGTCTGTAGTAGCTAAATTTCTTGCTGTGCGATAAAAGCAAGATATAATCGGTCAAAGGCCTACTTAGCTTTTTTTAAAAAAAATACTACTTGGTTTGATGTATCTTAATTATTAACTCCAGGAGCTTGTTATTTTTATTTTATTTTATACTTATTCATGTCCTAAATTTATCTCCTGGTTAAATAACCGTCTCAATTTATCAATGTGAATGCTATGTTCTGTGAATGATTGTGCTAGCCATTAATGTCTGATTTCACTTACAACTAGGTAGTCCTTGACTTACGATCACAGGGAGCCCCAAATTTCTGTCGTTAAGTGAGAGATTTCTTAAGTGAGTTTTGCCCCGTTTTACAACCATCCTTGCCACCGCTCTTAAGCGAATCACTGCAGTTGTTATGTTAGCGACACGGCTGTTAAAATGAATCTGGCTCCCTCGTCCTTGGACTTTGCCTGTCAGGAGGTCGCAAAAAGGGGATCACGTGACCCCGGGACACTGTCATAAATGTGAGACAGTTGCCAGGCGTCCAGAGTTTGATCGTAGGATTATGGCGAAGCGGAAAAGGTCGTTAACTGTGAAAAAACGGTCATAATTCGCTACTTTTGGAGCCCTTAACTTTGAACAGTCACCAAACGAACTGTGCAAGTGAGTCCAAAGTTTCCGTTGCTCAGTGAGGCAGTCAAGTGAGTTTTGCCCCGTTTTATATCTCGGATAAACCAGGTTGTTCCACCACTAATGATGCGGGGGTGAGGTGTTACCCCCCGTCGATAGGGCTCGCAACTTGGGCGTCCTCCTGGATTCACGGCTCAATTTTGAAGATCATATAGGAGCCGTGACCAGGGGGGCTTTTGCCCAGCTTTGTCTGGTGCGCCAGTTGCGGCCCTATCTGGACCGAGATGCCCTACGCACAGTCACTCATGCGCTCGTGACCTCCCGTTTGGACTACTGCAACGCTCTCTACATGGGGCTGCCCTTGAGGACCACTCGGAGGCTTCAGCTGGTGCAGAATGCAGCCGCGCGAGTTGTTATGGGAGTTTCCCGATACTCCCGTGTAACATCTCTTCTCCGCGAGCTGCATTGGCTCCCGGTTGCCCTCCGGGTGAGATTCAAGGTGCTGGTAATGACCTATAAAGCCCTAAATGGCTTGGGTCCGGATTATCTAAGGGAACACCTGCTGCCGGCATCATCTTCCCATCGTCCTGTGTGCTCCCACAGGGAGGGCCTTTTCAGGGTACCGCCGGTCAAGGAATGCCGGTGGGTTATCCCCAGGGGAAGGGCGTTCTCTATGGGCGCGCCGGCCCTTTGGAACCAACTACCCACAGAACTTAGGACTGCCCCCGACCTTCGCTCATTTCGCAGGGATTTGAAAACTTGGCTTTTTGAGCTGTCTGGCCCAGACTGAGGGGTTTTAATTATTTATTAATGGGGTTTTAGTTTAAATTCAGGGACTTAATTTAATTTTAGTTTTAATCGATTTTAACTTGTATGTATGTATTTTTTAATTTTTCCCTGTAAACCGCCCTGAGTCTTACGGGAATAGGGCGGTATACAAGTTTAAAAAATAAATAAATAAATAAATAAATAAATAAATAAATAAATAAATAAATAACCTTTCCCCCCCCAAACACACCGTTAAGCGAAGCATGCAGCCGGATGGCTTCAATCATTGACTCGGCTCATCAAAAGCCAGCTGGGAAGGTTACAAACGGGGGTGGGGTGGGGTTGGGGGGTGGGTGGAGGAGGATCACATGACCCGGGAGACAGCGATGGTCATAAATACAGGCCAGTTGCCCGGGGTCCGAATTACGAACACGCAACTACGGGGATGACCCGACAGCCGTTAACTGAGGGGAAACGGTTGTACTTTTTTTTTTTTTGAGTGCCACCATAACTCCGAAGAGCCACAAAAGAAATCGTTGTTCGGTTGTGAAAACTACCTGTATTCGTTTATTTCTCTTTTTGTGTCTGCCTGTTTTTAAATGGTGTGGGTCATCCCTTGAATAAATATTTATCGATCAGTTGTCTACCCTTAAATGGTACGCGAGGATGAACGGATTTCTAGAAAACACGGCGGACTACAGTAGTGGCCAAAATTGTGGAAAGCTTTTGGGAAAAGTGTATTTTTTGAGGTTTGATGGCTAATAACACTTTTTTTGGGGGGTGGGGGGGTAAGCAGGGCTTTTTTCCTCATAGAACGCTCAGAACGGAGTTCCGGCACCTTTTTTGGATGGAACCTTGTAGGGTAGGCAAGGCAGGTTGTATGACATGTGTGAGTTCCGTCAACTTTTTCTTTTACAAAAAAAGCACTGGGGGTAAGTAAAGGTAAAGGTTCCCCCGCACACGCGTGCTAGTCGTTTCCGACTCTAGGGGACGGTGCTCATCTCCGTTTCAAAGCCGAAGAGCCAGCGCTTGTCCGAGGACGTCTCCGTGGTCATGTGGCCGGCATGACTAGATGCCAAAGGCGCACGGAACGCTGTTACCTTCCCACCGTAGTGGTCCCTGTTTTCCTACTTGCATTTTTACGTGCTTTTGAACTGCTAGGTGGGCAGAAGCTGGGACGAGTAACAGGCGCTCACTCTGCTATGCGGCACTTGGGATTCGACCCGCCAAACTGCCGACCTTCTGATCGACAAGCTCAGCGTCCTAACCCACTGAGCCACTGCGTCCCTATTTTTTGGGGGGACACAGTACCATAAAATTATATATCCATGGAAAGGTAATTTAATCGAGAAGGTAACGCAACATAGTTTGTTCAATTATCCGTAATGTATTCCTATGAAACGTTACAGCCAAACAGCCAGGAAAAGGAAGCGCCATTTCCTTAGGTTGATATCGGCTAGCTTTCCTTCATCCGATTGTAGCCAATGAGCACGAGCGTTTTAGAGAGCCAGTTCTTGTTTTGGTAACGAGCCAATCAGAGCACGGCGGGATCCGGTTATTGATGCCATGTATGGAAGCCGAGAAGAGGACATTGGTCAATGTGTTATCTGATCGCTATCAAGTTGCTTGGGGCTTTTTTGGGTGTTCTTTCATTTAGTGAGCTTGTAAAACGTAATAAAATGAAAGCAACGGTGCAAAGAATCGACCGGTCGCCCGGAAAGCGATGTAAAACAGTGTTATTAAGTGAACGAGTCAACAGTTGTAAAGAAATTGGAAGAAAAATGGGTGGAAACTTCAACCAAAGGGGGCATTTCTACGGTACCCTTTTCCCAAAAGGTTTCCACAATTTGGGCCACTACGAAAACCATCTGGGCTTGAGTTGCAGACAGCACAGACTCATCCCCAACAGCCTGTGTTGCCCATCTCCAATAGGGAAGGGACCCAGGGCGGAAAACCACCTGCAGCCAAGAAGGCTCCACACCCATTTGCACCGTTCAGGTGACCCTGAGGACACAGGTCAGCATCCAAGTGGCCTCGACGACTCTCTAAGAGGATGCAAACAACCGGCTGTCTGCAAGGAGTATAAATCCTCCCATTCTCCGCCATCCGGTCAGAGCCGAGGAAGCTCCTTGGAGGAGAAGGGAAACGTCTTCAAAGGAAAAACAAGGAAGTCCAGTTGCCTCCTGAAAAAGCTCCTTTGGGAAAAGGACGGAAGAGGAGAAGGAAGATGGGAGGGAAAGAAGGAGAAGGATAAGAGAGAAAAAGACAGAGAGACAGAGAAAGAAAGAAAGAAAGAAAGAAAGAAAGAAAGAAAGAAAGAAAGAAAGAAAGAAGGAAAAGAAAGAAAGAAAGAAAGAAAGAGAGAGAGAGAGAGAGAGAGAGAGAGAAAGAAAGAAAGAAAGAAAGAAAGAAAGAAAGAAAGAGAAAGAAAGAAAGAAAGAAAGAAAGAAAGAAAGAAAGAAGACAAAGACGAAAGAAAAAGGAAGAGGTGAAGGATAAGGGAAAGAAGGAGGTGGAGACTTTTTCAAATGGCCTCGAGGACTCTCTAAGAGGATGCAAATGACCAGCTGTCTGCAAGGAGTATAAATCCTTCCATTCCCCGCCATCCAGTCAGAGCCGAGGAAGCTCCTGGGAGGAGAAGGGAAACGTCTTCAAAGGAAAAACAAGGAAGTCCAGCTGCCTCCTGAAAAAAAAAGCTCCCTTGGGACGTATCGATTGGTTGACTGGCTGCCCCCCTCCCCAAAGCCCAAACCCACCAGGGTCTGTTTTACCTTCTTTAAGTCTGAGGATCGCAATCCTTCCTGAAGCTGGTGGGACAAGGGCAGGACCGCCGTCGCACTGACCCGCTGGTAATGAGGGTCGGAAACTTGATCCAGACGCGGCCGCTTGGAATCCAGCCCGTCATGATCGGCTTGGGAGGCGCCAGGGTGGAACTGGGCCTCGTAGGCAGACCTCCTCTCCTGAGGCCTGGAGGAAGGAGGAGGAGGAAGGTGAAGATGGGACAGTGGGGAAGACACGAAGGTCAAGCAAGGGGAGGAAAAAAACACACAGCTGTAGCCGCTCCCATCCCAGGTCTCCCTAACCAGCTCAAGAAGAGTAAAAGAAAAAGATTTCACAGATAAAAAAGTATAATTGAGTTTGGTTTCCTTGCAAACATTTCATGACCCAACTAGGTAGTTGCTGGAAGGGAGTGAGGTCTGCAGAGTGGAAGGAGGGGGGGGGGAATGACAATTGTGCGGTCCTTACTGCCCTCTGAGCTGGGTGGTCTCCTTGCAGACGTTTCATGACCCAACTAGGTAACGTCATCAGTGTTTGGAAGGGAGCTGGGGGAGGAGGAGGAGGAGGAGGAGGAGGAGGAGGAGGAGGAGGAGGAGAGTGGGGTCTTGATTCCCTCTGAGCTGGGTGGTCTCCTTGCAGACATTTCATGACCCAACTAAGTAACGTCATCAGTGTTTGGAAGGGAGCTGGGGGAAGAGGAGAGTGGGGCCTTGATTCCCTCTGAGCTGGGTGGTCTCCTTGCAGAGGTTTCTTTACTCAGCTAGGGAACCTCAGTGCTAGAAGGGAGAGGGTTTTGTGGAGCGAAGGAGAAAGGGATGAAGGAGGACAAAAGGAGAAAGGAGAAGAAAGAGGGGGAGAAAGGAGGAGGAGAGTGGGGACTTGATTTTCTCTTGAGCTAGGTGGCTTCCTTGTAGACACTTGTTTTCACAACTAGGGAACATCATCAATGCTAGAAGGGAGTTGTTCTGTACCAGCCTGCTACCGGCCCTGCAGAAAAGGCAGGGACAACCCCTTTTACAAGAAGGCAAGAGGCTGGAATTACGCCTGCCAAATTTATTGCTACAAAAACAAATAGAACAAGACACGAACCATGAAACAGGAGCTTTTCAAGCGGTTGCCTTCAGCAAACCAGCCCTCCCACGCATTCCCCCTTAAATACAGTTCAGGGCGTGGCTTCTCTCTGCCTCCTTCCGAGGAGCCCCATTGCCTTCCTCTGTTTACTCCTAATTGACTGCCTCCTGCGTCGGGCGTCCTTGAACAGGGCCAGCTGTGGGTCATCTTCATCCACGCTGTCAGGCTCACACAGCTGGGTCTCCGTCGTGACCAGGTGGGAGGGGCCTGGCTGAGAGCTCTCATCAAGCTGTCCAATCCCCTCAGCAAGCTCTTCAACACCCCCCTCCTCCTCTGAGTCGTCTGACCCAACTGCCAAACCCACAGGCTGACCCTGAATCACAACAGGAGTGAGGTCTGCGGAATGAAGGAGGAGAAAGGGAGAAAGAGAAGAAAGAAGGAGAGGAGGAGGAGGAGGAGGAGGAAGAGGAGAGCAACTGTGGGGTCCTTGATGCTCTCACAACTTGGTGGTTTTCTTCATTAATAAGCTAGATCAGTGCTAGGGAAGATTTATTTATCATAGCTTGTTCTGTCATGTTCGTGAAAATCTTATTTTCTTCTGGGTGATAGGCCGTTGTTTACTGTAGCATATATATATATATATATATATATATATATGGATCCTTGGTTTTTCGGGTTTTTCCCCGCGTAGAATTAAAGGTGTAGGCGCAACGTTTCGACGGAATCCCATCCGTCATCATCAGGCTTCTGCTTCCTTCTTCTGGGAGAAGCATGTGGCTCTTGCTCTTTGTTCCTCTTTTTTAAACTGCCAGAGGGGGTGTGTTCTGTGGAGGTGTGCTCTGATTGGGTAGGGGACCAAGTGTGTTCTGATTGGGTGGGAGTGTGTTTTGAATGGTGGGTGTGTTCTGATTGGGTGGGGGTGTGTTCTGAGTGGATGGGCTGGTCTCAGCTGCCAGCTCCAGAACTGAGCTGGTGAGTTGTGCTGCTTTTGTTCGGCTTCGTGTTTGTGGTGGTGCCATGTTTTTATAGTGGGTGTCAGTTTGCTTATTGTGTGGTTTGGAGGGGTTTAAAGTGGCTGATGTTGCAGCTGTAGTTAGGTTTCTGTTTTGTGGTTGTGTGTCTTTATCGTTGTGGGTTCGGATTTGCTTTTTGTATATATATACACACACACACACACACACACACACATAAAAACAGAAAGCAAATTTCACTCCCTTCTAGCCCTGATGATGCTCCCTAGTTGGGTCATGAAACGCCTGCCACAAAACCACCCAGCTCAGAGAGCACCAAGGACCCCACAGCCGCCCTCCTCCTCCTCCTCCTCCCCCTGCTCCCCTTCCTTCCTTTCTCTTCGCAAAGGGGAGAAGTAATATCATCTAGTCCTGATGATATTACCTAGTTGGGTCATGAAACGGGAAAACCACCCAGCTCAGAGAGCACCAAGGACCCCATAGCTCTTGTTCTCGTCCTTGTCTTCGTCCATCTCTCAGCAGATCCTTCTAGCCCTGATGATGTACCCGAGGTGGGTCATGAAACATCTGCAGGAAAACCACCAAATAGAGAGCACCAGGGACCACACAGTCCTCCTCCTCCTCCTCCTCCTCCTCCTCCTCTCATAAACCCTTCGCCCTTCTAGTCCTGATCATGTTCCCTAGCTAGGTCATGAAACTTTTGAAAACCCCCAAGCTCACAGAAGACCAGGGACCCCAGTCGTCGTCGTCCTCCTCCTCCTCCTCACACAAACCCTTCTCCCTTCTAGCCCTGATGATGTTCCCTAGCTGGTTCATGAAACGTCTGCAGGAAAACCACCCAGCTCAGAGAGCCCCGAGGACCCCACAAAAAGATGGAGCTAAGATGGGTTGCCCAATTACAAATCCACACCCAATGCTACTATTGCCCTCTTTAAACACACCCTGTGCTGTACACCCACCCACCCCCAACACACACAAGAAGCGACTCAGGGCTCATCTGAAGGGCTGCCTGTAACGGGGGGGGGGAGGAGAGAGAAACCCACAAATACTGGCAGAGAATACACAAGCGCTCACCGGTCCGAGCCAGGATGGAATTCGGAAAGCAAAGACGGGCGACGACGGAGCTGCTGCTGCAGAAGTTGGCTCCCCTGGCTGACTTCCAAGTGAGACGTGCGGAAATCTGGGACGGCAAACTCCTAGGAAGGAAAGGAATGAAAGGAATGGCGGTTGGGGGGCCGAGAGAAGCGCTCCGTCGAGACCGACAGGACGAGTGTTTTAGTGCCGCTTCAGAAAGGCCTAAGTGAGGCCACACCTGGGAATAGTGCGGCCAATTTTGGTCACCGTGTCACAAAAAAAAGATGTTGAGAGTCTGGAAAAAGTCCAGAGAAGAACAACTAGGATGATTAAAGGCCTGGAGACTAAAACTTACAATGAACCGGCTGCGGGACTTGGGTCTGGCTAGTCTAAAGAAAAGAAGAAATAGGGGAGACAGGATAGCAGCCTTCCAGTATTTGAGGGGCTGCCACAAAGAGGAGGAGGGGGTCACGTTATTCTCCAGAGCACCAGAGGGCAGGACAAAGAAACAAAGGTTGGAAACTGATCAAAGAGAGAAACAACCTGGAATTAAGGAGAAACTTCCTGACAGTTGAGGACAATTAACCAGCGGAACAGCTTGCCACCAGAAATCGTGGGCGCTCAATCACTGGAGGTTTCTAAGAAGAGACTGGACAGTCACCTGGCTGAGACGGTATAGGTTCTCCTGGCTGAGCAGGGGGCTGGACTAGAAGACCTCCAAGGTCCCTTCCAGCTCTATTCTATTCTATTCTATTCTATTCTATTCTATTCTATTCTATTCTATTCTATTCTATTCTATTCTATTCTATTCTATTTTTTTCCTATTTCTGTTCTATTCTATTCTATTCTATTCTATTCTGTAATTCTGTTCTATTCTATTCTTTCTATTTCTATTCTATTCTATTCTATTCTATTCTGTAATTCTGTTCTATTCTATTCTATTTTTCCTATTTCTATTCTGTTCTATTCTATTCTATTCTATTCTATTCTATTCTATTCTATTCTATTCTATTCTAATTGCGAAGGACATCACAGCCTGGGTCCACATTGCCTGAGGGATGTCCAGGAACATCTGGCCTTCATCTGGAGGCCTTCACTAACCAGAAATCATCTGTCATCTGCAGAGATCCCAGGATTTAAGCCAGTGTTCCTTCAACCTTGGCAACTTTAAGAGATGTGGACTTCAACTCCCAGAATTCCCCAGCCAGCTATGGTATAAAACACCATCGGTTTCCTCTCCAGGTCATCCTTGCTTCACGACCACAACGGAGCCCAAAATTTACGTTGCTAAGTGAGAAATTTCTTAGGCGGATTTTGCCCCAATTTACGACCTTTCCTAAAGTCGTAAATTAAGCAAACCCGGCTTCCCCCCAATGGACGTTGCTCGTCCGAAGGTCGCAAAAGTGGATCACCCTGCCCGCCCCCCCTCCCCCGGGTCTCTGCAACCGTCACAAATACGAGTCGGCTGCCAAGCGTCTGAATTTGATGAGCGTGCTGACGCTGCAACGGTCGTAGGAGTGAAAAAAAGGGTCATAAGTCACTTTGAAGTTGTGGGTGCTTCATCCCCAAAGGCTTTGAAGGAGAGACTGGACAGCCAACTTGCCAGAAATAGCATAGGTCAGGGCTTTTCAACCGGTGGTACGGGTACCACCTGTGGAACATTGGCACCTGGCAGGTGGTATGCAACCATCCCAGAAAAGTGGTAGCGGGGGAGGGGAACGAGCTGAACCGGTGGCAGCACCGCACAAGCCTGAGCGAGAGACGGCTGGAGCTGCAGGGCTGTCGGGGCTCAGTAGAAGCGCCAGGATCAGCGCCAGGATCCAGCTGGAGCTCAGCACCGATCCTGGTGCTTCTGAGCCCAGAAGACGCGCCGATCAGCTGGAATGTGGCAGCATCTCCAGGGTCTTGTGAGTTACATTCAGGTGCTTGGCAACCGATTCATATTTATGACGGTCCCAGTGTCCCAGGGTCATGTGAAGGGACCAGAACCTGCTGGAACCACCCAGCAGATGCAGGGGGGAATAAAAAACAACCCCCCCACCCCACCCCCGCTGCCAATCGTCAACAGAAATGCTCACAACAATGACAACCTCGGCCAGGAGGAAGAGCGCCGCCGGGCGGGCAGGCAGGTGTCTTGCTCGGCTGTGGCTTGGGGTCAATTTTTTTAGTGCCACGGTAACTTTGAGCAGTCACTAAGCGAACTGTTGTAAGTCGAGGACTACCTGCACTTCATCACTTTTTTCCTTTTTTGGGGTCATTAAGTTTTTGACCCCTTGCTAGGCGACTGGTGGTCCTCGGATGTGGCCATATCCTAAAAGTGGTACAGTGGGTGAAAAGGTTGAAAAGCCCTGGACTAGATGACCTCCAAGGTCCCTTCTAATTCTGTTATTCTGCATACTTTTCCCAGTACCGTTGCAACTTTGAACCGTCACTAAGTGAACCGCCGTTAACGCGAGGACTACCTAGTGTACTTCATGTGGCTGAAGTATCAAGACAGCGGGGAAAACCTCGAAGGTTTGTCCGTCTCTCCCAAGAACCCCCAAATTCTCACAGACAGGGAGAGCAAAATTGCTCGTCCCCAAGTTAAATTGAGCGACAAGATGCCAGGACTGCCTGCTGGGCAGAAACGGGGTGAATCGTTATCTGGAAACTAAATAACGGGGTCAATGAACGTCTGATTATCCGAAGCTCATTTTAACCGGTCTCCACCTTTTGACCCAATATTTACGTAAATTTCAGGGATATTATTAGGTCAGAATTACAGGTAGTCCTTGACTTGCGACTGCAATTGAGCCCGAAACGTCTCTTGTTAAGTGAGACAATTGTGAAGTGAGCTCTGCCCCATTTTACGACCTGTCTTTGCCGCAGTTAAGTGAATCGCTGAAGTTGTTCACTTACTACTAGTTGGTTAGCTCCGACGTCTAAGCCAGGGATCTTCCAACTTGGCCCTTTTAGGACTCGTGGATTTCAACTCCCAGAATTCCTCGGCCAGGGCCAAGTTGGAAGACCCCTGGCTTAAAGCATCCTGGCTGAGGGATTCTGGTAGTTGAAGTCCCCAAGTCCTAAAAGGGCCAAGTCGGAAGACCCTTGTCTTAAAGCATCCTAGCTGAGGGATTCTGGGAGTTGAAGTCCAAAAGTCCTAAAAGGGCCAAGTTGGAAGACCCTTGTCTTAAAGCATCCTGGCTGAGGGATTCTGGGAGTTGAAGTCCTCAATTCCTAAAAGGGCCAAGTTGGAAGACCCTTGTCTTAAAGCATCCTGGCTGAGGAATTCTGGGAGTTGAAGTCCACAAGTCCTAAAAGGGCCAAGTTGGAAGACCCTTGTCTTAAAGCATCCTGGCTGAGGAATTCTGGGAGTTGAAGTCCACAAGTCCTAAAAGGGCCAAATTGGAAGACCCCTGGCTTAAAGCATCCTGGCTGAGGGATTCTGGGAGTTGAAGTCCACAAGTCCTAAAAGGGCCAAGTTGGAAGACCCTTGTCTTAAAGCATCCTGGCTGAGGGATTCTGGGAGTTGAAGTCCTCAATTCCTAAAAGGGCCAAGTTGGAAGACCCTTGTCTTAAAGCATCCTGGCTGAGGAATTCTGGGAGTTGAAGTCCACCAGTCCTAAAAGGGCCAAGTTGGAAGACCCCTGTCTCAAAGCATCCTGGCTAAGGGATTCTGGGAGTTGAAGTCCACCAGTCCTAAAAGGGCCAAGTTGGAAGACCCCTGTCTTAAAGCATCCTGGCTGAGGGATTCTGGGAGTTGAAGTCCACAAGTCATAAAAGGGCTGAGTGGGAAGACCCCTGAGTTAGTAACACGGTTGTTAAGTGAATCTGGCTTCCCCCTCACTGATTTTCCTTGTCAAACATTTGCAAAAGGGGATCACGTGACCTTGGGACCCAGCAACAGTCGTGCGGTTGCCAAACCGCTGAATTTCGATCACGCGATCCTGGGAACACTGCAAAGGCCGGAAATAATGGGTTTTATTATATTATGGATATTTTAAAGTTTTCTAAGCTACCTGGAGCGAGCTCTGTGTGTGACTATGTACTGGGAGACAAACAAATTTGTTCAAGAAAATAAAATAACATTTCTGACGACTTGGAGGGAAGAAGCAAAATCAAGCTCAGATCCACATTGCCCTCAACTTAATGCTTCATTTAGTGACCGTTTGAAGTTCCGACGATACTGGGGGGGAAAAAGTGACTTATCACGAGTTCTCGCACTTACGAGCGTTGCAACATCCTCGTGGGTCATGGGATCCAGGTTCACACGCTCGGCGACTGACTCGTATTTATGACGGTGGCAGCGTCCCGCCGGGGGAGGGTCACGTGATCCCCTTTTGCGACCTTCTGACGAGCAAAGTCAATAGGGGAGCTGGATTCACTTAACGACCGTATGACCAGCTCAACAACCGCAGTGATTCACTTAACAACTGTGGCAAGAAAGGTCGTAAAGTGGGGCAAAACTCAGTTAACAGCCATCTTGCTTAGCAACGGAAATTTTGGGCTTGATGATAAAGTCGTAAGTCGAGGACTACCCGCACCTAGAAGCCAGGAATCCTGGGGGGGGGCCTGCCAAATTACCCAGAATCCCTCTGGGGCCCACTGCTACTTGCCTGCTGGTGCCGGCCACCGGGAAAGGTATACTGGACCGAATGTGCCGGGTAACGGCCCTGTTCTGCGCCGAAGGCTCCTTGGTTGGAAGGATAGCTTGAGCTGGACATTCTCGCAGGCGGTTGTGGAAAGTTGTGGGATCAAGAGTGCCGGCTGAGCAGGTCTCCAGGAAACGCCCTAGAAAGAACCAGGGGAGCAGCGTTAGGAAGCCCCAAGACCCAGGGCGAAGCAAAGGTCCCTTCATTCCCTTCATTTTAATCCATTGGGTCTGCCCAGATTCCAGGATAGGTTTAGGGTTCTGTATCAGGAAAATGTTGAAGATGGGTGGATGGATGGATGGATGGATGGATGGATGGATGGATGGATGGACAACTATACATAAAGATAGTAAACAGATAAAGATAGCTAGCTAACTAGCTAGCTAGCTAGGTAGATATAGACAGACAGACTATATAGACAATAGACAGACAGACAGACAGAAATAGACATAGACAGACAGACAGATTGAGGGAGATAGATAGATAGATAGATAGATAGATAGATAGATAGATAGATAGATAGATAGATAGATATAGAGACAGACAGACAGAGATAGACAGATATAGACAGACTATATAGACAATAGACAGACAGACATAGACAGACATTGAGATATAGAGATATAGATAGATATAGATAGATAGACACAGACAGACCAGAATGATTATAAGATATAGATAAGATATATAGACAGATATAGACAGACAGATATAGACAGACTATATAGACAATAGACAGACAGACATAGATAGACAGATTGAGATATATAGAGATGATAGACAGACAGACCAGAATGATTATAAGAAGATATAGATAGATATAGATATAGACATAGATAGACATAGATAGATAGATAGATAGATAGATAGATAGATAGATAGATAGATAGATAGAAAATCATTAATAGTTGGATAGATGATTGGACAGATAGATAAAGAGAGAGAATTAAAGAGAGATAGATGATTGGATAGACAGAGATAGAGAATATGATAGATAGATAGATAGATAGATAGATAGATAGATAGATAGATAGATAGATAGATAGACAGATATAGACAGACTATATAGACAATAGACAGACATAGACATAGACAGACAGATTGAGATATAGAGATAGAGATAGACAGACCAGAATGATTATAAGATATAGATATAGATAGACATAGATAGATAGATAGATATATAGACAGACTATATAGACAATAGACAGAGATAGACATAGACAGATATAAATAGAGAGAGAGATAGCAATAATACTTAAGACTTATATACCGTTTCACAGTACTTTACAGTCTTCTCTAAGCAGTTTACAGAGTCAGCCTATTGCCCCCCCCAAACAATCTGGCTCCCCATTTTATCGATCTTGGAGGGATGGAAGGCTGAGTCAACCTTGAGCCGGTCAGGATCGAACTACTGGCAGTGCTACATTCTAACTGCTGCATTCTAACTACTGCGCCACCAACTACAGCGTGCCTGGCTGAGGAATTCTGGGAGTTAAAAGTCCGCAAGTTATAAAAGGGCCAAGTTGGAAGACCCCTGATTTAAATAATAAGAATTGCATTAATTCAAGGTTGGCAAAAGAGATGATTATTGGAAGAAGAGAAAAATCAAGCAAAACCAGTAGGTGGACTATAGAATTAAACTAATTTTTATTGACTGTTTTTGCAATGTAAAACCAGACCACAGGCTGTTTGCCAAATATTAAGGTTATTATGTTTTTAAAAAAATCAATAAAACATATTTTTTAAAAAAAAGAAATCCTGGTGGTTTCTCATTCAGCACAGGTAGTCCTCAACTTACGACCGTTCATTTAGCGACCGTTGGAAGTTACAACGCCACTGAAAAGGGCGACTCGGGACCGTTTCCACACTTACGACCGTTGCAGCAGCCCCGTGATTCAGATGCTTGGCAGCCGACTCACATTTATGACGGTCGCAGCATCCCCAGGGTCACATGATTCCCTCTTTAGCGACCTTCTGAACAGGCAAAGCTGGGGCGGAGCCGGATTTGCTTAACGACCGCCTTACTCATTTTTATCAAATGCAAAAGGTTTGCTTAACAACCGGGGCCAGAAAAGTCGTAAAAATGGGGCAGGAGCCACTTAAGAAATGTTTCGCCTAGCAACGTGCATTTTGGGCTCCAGCGTGGTCGTAACTCGAGGACTCCCTGTGGCGGACAATCGGTGGCCTGGAGAACAAATGTCATAACCGGTTGGGTATTATGAAGAATATTTGACCCGCCCTGAGAATTAAAGCATGCCCCAGCTGGTTACGACCTGCGCCGTTAAGCGAGGCCGCGAAAGTCGGTATGCAAAATAAAAATAAAACCGCTGTCCCAGAAATGGCAGAAATGCCCCAGAAATTACTTGGATCGCTGGCCAAACTTGTGGTAAATGTAATGTTTTGGATTCGAAAGGGGTGGTTTCAAGTTGGAAAAATCCTGTTTCTCGCTTCAAAACCGCCGCCGCTCTGATCCTCCGGAAAGGATCCCGAGTGCGAAACGTACGGTAGCTCACCTGAAGCTCAGAAACACCCGTTTCAAAGTCAAGGGCGCTTCCGTTAAGACGGGAACGCCCTGGAAGCAGGAAAAAAAAAAGAGCCCTCTGCTCAAAAGTCAAAGGGTTTTGCATAGCCTGGCGGTTGGCCAGCCGCTTGAGTGGCTCAGTCAAATCTCCTGAGCTTGTGATGGCATCGTTAACTTCCTTCCTGCCTTTTTCCTTTCACGTCCTTCCTTCCACTTTTCCTTTCCTACAACTTCCTCCCTCCCACCCTCCATTCTTCCTTTCCTTCAACTTCCTCCTTTCCTTCCGCTTCCTTCCATCCTCCTCCATTTTTCTTTTCCTTCAACTTCCTCCCTCCCTCCATTTTCCCTTTCACCCTTCCACTTCCCTTCCTTCCTCCCTCCTTCTCTCCCTCCCTTTATTTTTCCTTCTTTCCTTCCACTTCCTCTTTCCCTCCCTCCCTCCATTTTTCCATCTTTCCTTCCACTTCCTTCTTTCCTCCCTCCCTCTTTCTTCCTTTCCTTCAACTTCCTTCTCTCCATTTTTCCTTTTCTTCAACTTCCTTCCTCCCTCCCTCTCTCCCTTCCTCCATTTTTACTTTCCCCCTTCAACTTCCTTCCTCTCTCGCTTCCTCCATTTTTCCTTCAACTTCCTCCCTCCCTCCCTCTCACCCTCCCTCCATTTTTCCTTTTTCCCTTCAACTTCCTTCCTCCCTCTCTCCCTTCCTCCATTTTTCCTTTTTCCCTTCAACTTCCTCCCTCCCTCTCTCCCTTCCTCCATTTTTCCTTTTTCCCTTCAACGTCCTCCCTCCCTCCCTCTCACCCTCCCTCCATTTTTCCTTTTTCCCTTCAACTTCCTTCCTCCCTCTCTCCCTTCCTCCATTTTTCCTTTTTCCCTTCAACGTCCTCCCTCCCTCCCTCCCTCTCCCTTCCTCCATTTTTCCTTTTTCTGTTCAACTTCCTTCCTCCCTCCCTCTCTCCCTCTCTCCCTTCCTCCATTTTTCCTTTTTCCCTTCAACGTCCTCCCTCCCTCCCTCTCTCCCTTCCTCCATTTTTCCTTCAACTTCCTCCCTCCCTCCAGTTTTCCTTTTTTCCTTCAACTTCCTCCCTCCCTCTCTCCCTTCCTCCATTTTTCCTTTTTCCCTTCAACGTCCTCCCTCCCTCCCTCTCACCCTCCCTCCATTTTTCCTTTTTCCCTTCAACTTCCTTCCTCCCTCTCTCCCTTCCTCCATTTTTCCTTTTTCCCTTCAACGTCCTCCCTCCCTCCCTCCCTCTCCCTTCCTCCATTTTTCCTTTTTCTGTTCAACTTCCTTCCTCCCTCCCTCTCTCCCTCTCTCCCTTCCTCCATTTTTCCTTTTTCCCTTCAACGTCCTCCCTCCCTCCCTCTCTCCCTTCCTCCATTTTTCCTTCAACTTCCTCCCTCCCTCCAGTTTTCCTTTTTTCCTTCAACTTCCTCCCTCCCTCCCCTCTACTCTCCCTCCCTCCATTTTTTCTTTCTATTCTTCAACTTCCTTCCATTCTCCCAAAGCCAAGTCCTTTAAGTGATGCTGTGACTTGAAACAGTCACTAAGTTGATTGTTAAGTCGAGGACTACCTGTTATAAAGTGAGGTTTTAATTCCATCGTGCAAAATTGGACCTGGGATTTCCGGATGTCTGGTTCCAAATTAAAAACCCCTTTTCTCAAGTTACTCAATCTCAAGTTCCCCTGGGCTCGGTTTAATAAATTAAACAAATACATAACTCAAAACTCCCACACGCTGACGGCAAAGACCAAACTCACCACTTAAGTTCCTCTGAAACTTCAGAGGAAATAGCAGGAGATAATAATAGACATTGGGCAAAACAAAAAGATTCTGCTCCGCTTTTTGTTTTGCTAGATTAAAAAAAAGATAACACGGGGCAGGCAGGCAATCGTTTTTTATCAAACGTCAGCGAGACTTTTATCGAAAGCTGCAACTGGGAAGCAGGGGCTTAATTATATACCGTATATTAAAAAATTAATAAATAGGTATTAAATAAATTTATTTAAAGGTATTAAAGGTATTAATAAATTTATTTGGGCAGGGAAGAGACCGAGAGTTAAACTTAAGATATTGCAAAATGTACGTGAAAGAGGTGGTCTCAAAGTGCCCAATCTTAAATTATATTACGAGGCGGCAGTATTATCGTCAATTAGTGATTGGTTTTATTTATTTATTTATTTATTTATTTATTTATTTATTTATTTATTTATTTATTTATTTATTTATTTAGATTTATATACCGCCCTTTCCCGAAGGACTCAGGGCGGTTTACAGGGCATTTAAAAAACAGTCAATACAAACGTTAAAATAAATTAAAAGAGATTAAATAGAACCCTGAGAAAATTAAAACCCAGTTAAAATTAAAATTAAAAATATTCTCAGCCTGGGCTAGAGAGCTCGAAGAGCCAGGTCTTCAGGTCCCGGCGGAATGAACGGAGGTTGGGAGCAATTTAACAGAAAGGAGATTATTGAATATTGAAGGGTGTGATTTGTTATATGGTTGGCATGCTTATTTATTGTATGACAAAAAAGTGGACCAGGTTTTTAAAACACATATATTAAGGTCTGCCATGTTGAGAGTTTGGAAAAAAATATCGATACAAGTTGAACTATAAAATTCCTATTTGGGCAATACCTAAACATGCAATAGAAAATATAAATGTGGGATTTAAACACGATGTGATAACATATAAAGAAATTCTTAGATTGGAAAAGAATGAATGGCAATTGAAGTCTTTTAATATTCTAAAAGAAGAAAAAATAGTACAAACCTGGTTTCAGTATGGGCAGTTACAGGCCAGATGGAAAGATGATCAGAAAATTGGCATTTCAATATCAGATGGGAATTTGGTAAAGCAAATTAGAGATCAAAGTAGAGCGCATATAAGGAGGATATATAATGCATTGATAGAAATTGACTCAGAAGCGGAACTGGTTAAGGATTGTATGATAAAAATGGGCCCAGAATTTTCAAGAACCAATAATAATGGATACTTGGGAGAAAATATGGGTTAGGAATGTTAAATTTACGCAGGCACAAAACTTAAGGCAGAATTTTTACAAAATGTTTTATAGATGGCATTTAGATCCCCCAAAATTAGCATGTATGTATCCGAACTGTCAACCAAAATGTTGGAGATGTGGTTGCGATGACGCAACGTATTATCATGTATGGTGGACTTATAAAAAAGTTAAAGATTTTTGGATCAAAATTTGGTGGAACATGCAGAAGATCTTTAAGAAAAAGATAAGATTTTCACCACAATTATTTTTGCTGGGTATTACTATAGACTCTACTGCTATAGAAACTAAATTGATGCTGAACTTAATAACAGCTGCAAGACTTTCGGTAGCGCAATACTGGAAGAAGGAGTATCTGCCTACTATTGAAGAACGGACTTTGAAAGTTTCGAACCTGGCAGAAATGGCCAAAATCTCGGCATATGTGAAAGATCCCTGGCTACAAAGATATATAGCAGAATGGAGAAGATGGATTGATTATATTCAGAATAAATATGGGACTATAAAGTATCGTTTAGCACATGAATAGTTATGAGTTATTATAATTAGAGGATATATTATTTATCTTTTCTATGGCTAAGGAGAGTTAAAGTGCGATAGGTTTTAAAGAGTAATTATAGTAATTAGATTATTTTAGAGTAAGATTGTATGATGTAATACCCTGTATTCAGCTCTGGGAAGTCAGGGGGGCGGGAAAGGGAGGGGGGGAGATGGGGTATATGTTCTAAAAGTGTATTTTTTTATTTATTTTTTATTTTAATTCCATTTATATCCCGCCCTTCTCCAAAGACTCAGGGCGGCTTTACAAACTTAGCAGTAGCCTTCATTCTATGTATATGCCTGCTTATTAGGGCTTTCACACACACACCAAGCGGCATTATTACAAAGTCAGCTTAATTGCCCCCAACAATCTGGGTCCTCGTTTTACCTACCTCGGAAGGATGGAAGGCTGAGTCAACCTTGAGCCTGGTGGGACTCGAACCTGCACTCATTGCAGGCAGCTGGTGTTATGTAGGGAGGCATTAGCCCACTGCTCCACCAAGGCTTTTAAAACTTTTCAATTTAAAAAAAAATTCACCTTTAATTCGTGCAATTTTAACATATATGTCACATTTATTACTGTGTTTCATCTTCCCCGTTTCAATGCAGCGTTTCTTTCGTTTGCGAATGGGTGGCATATAAACAATAAATGAGTGAAAGTAAAGAAAATACAGGGAGTCCTCAAAGCCATTTGGTTTATGACACTTCCCCCGCGGTCGCGTGATCCAAAGTCAGCCGCTTAGAAACCGACTCATGTTTACGACGGTCGCAGTGTCCTGGGCGGGGGGGGGCACGTAATCCCCTTTCGTGACCTTCTGACAAGCGAAGTCAATGGGGGAAAGCCGGATTCATTGAACGACCGGCTTACTAAACAACTGGTTCCCTTAGCAACGGCGGCGAGAAAGGTCGTTAAAATGGGGCAAAACTCAACCAATTTCTCCCTTAGCAACATAAACTTGGGGGCTCCATTGTGGCCATAAGGACTATCTGTAGAGCAGCGACCCCCGCCCCAACTTTTGGGGCATCGGGGATCGATTCCGTGGAAAGACGGTTTTCCAAACTCAAGAGAGCACCAAGGACCCAACAGTCCTCCCTCTACTTTATGACCATCACAGCCTCCCCGTGGTCACATGGTGAAAATCTGGACGCTCGGCAACTGACTCGTATTTATGACGGTCGCAGTGTCTTTTACGACCTTCTGACAAGCAGAGAAATAGGGGAGACATGATGGCAATATTCCAGTATTTGAGGGGCTGCTACAAAGAGGAAGGGGGGGGCTGTCAATTTAATTTAATTTAATTTTTAATTTAATAATATTTCTATACCGCCCTTCTCCCTGAGGACTCAGGGCGGTTCACAGGGCAAAAGTATAATACAAAATACAAACATTAAAAAGAAATTAAATAATTGCCCAAGTTTAAAACAATTACTATTCAATTATAAAACCCCAAAGATAAAATTAAGAATACAAAAAATAAAAAACCCCAATTTATTTATCCCAGAGGGAAGGACGAGAAACAACGGTTGGAAACCGATCAAAGAGAGAAGCAACCTGGAATTAAGGAGAAACTTCCTAAAGGGGAGAACAATTAACCAGGGGAACGGCTGGCCACCAGAAGTTGTGGGTGCTCCATCAATGGAGCCTTTTAAGAACAGACTGGACAGTCGCTTGTCTGAGACGGTATAGGTTCTCCTGCTTGAGCAGGGGGCTGGACTAGAAGACCTCCAAGGTCCCTTCCAAGCTCTATTCTATTCTAAAGTCAACGGGGGCAGCCAGATCCACTTAACAACCGTGTCACTAACTTAAGAGCTGCAGTGATTCACTTAACACCTTGCAGCAGGAAAGGTAGCAAAATGGGGCAAAATTCCTTTAACAACTGCCTGGCTTAGCGACAGAAATTTCGGGATCCACTGTGGTCGTAAGTCGAGGGCTACTTGTAATTATTTTCCTATTTACTTTTTTTTTTACTCTAAGTAGTTCAGGATCATTGTCTGAAATGGGATAGGGTTTCCTGCCTGAGCAGGGGGCTGGACTAGATGAGCTCCAAGGTCCCTTCCAACAACATCATCAAAATGAGAGCCTTGGTGGAGCAGTGGGCTGATGCCTCCTTAAGTAACACCAGCTGCCTGCCATTAGTGCAGGTTCGAGTCCCACCAGGCTCAAGGTTGACTCAGCCTTCCATCCTTCCGAGGTAGGTAAAACGAGGACCCAGATTGTTGGGGGCAATTAAGCTGACTTTGTAATAATGCCGCTTGGGGTGTGTGTGAAAGCCCTAACAAGCAGGCATATACATAGAATGAAGGCTACTGCTAAGCTTGTAAGCCGCCCTGAGTCTTCGGAGAAGGGAGGGATATAAATGGAATTAAAATAAATTAAAAAAAATCATCATCATAAAACTTTTATTCATAAAAAACATGAAACTCAGTCAACTGAACACTCAAATTGACTGGCACTAATGGATGACCCGGGTTGCTGCCAGCATCCTAGGTCTCAACCAGTTTGTTGCTGTCGTTGTTGTGGTGGTTATATCAGGGACATGGTCAGTGGATAAATTCAATAAATAAGTGAAAGAGCGAATAAAGGCAAAAAAGGAGGGCAGAGCTGATATATTTTAATTGGAATTGCTTGAAGTTGATGCTAGGTAAAATTTTGAGCTGGACTGACCGGGATTTTACACACCCGCTTGTGTAACGTTAGCCTTGTAAGTGCGACAGCCTCTAGATGGGATTAAGGCAGTTGCGTACAATTCAATCCTCCCCCGGGCCCAGCTCAGGGTTATGGACATTGTAATCCAGTATATATATATGGAAGGCTGGGAGGAAACTGGCTTAGCAGTTGGCGCGGTTACACAACAGAGATGACAGCACACAACCTTTGTCAACGCAGGTAGTCGACTTACAACCATTTGTTAAGGTTAACAAAGTTATAACGGCACAGGAAAAAAAGGGGCCGTTTTGCACACAACTGCTCCAGCATCCCCAGGGACACGCAATCGAAATTCTGAAATGTGGCAACCGACTCGTATTTATGACAGTTGCCGTGTCCCAGGGTGTGTGTGTGTGTGTGTGTGTGTCACACGATCCCCTTTTGCGCCCTGCTGACAACGGAGGAAGCCAAATTTCACGTCACACCTGGGCTCCTAACCACACAATCGCAGTGATTCAGTTAACAACTGCTGCATCTCCCCACCCCACCCCACCCTCGGGGGGTGGGGGGTGTCACGCGATCAAAATTCGGACGAGCTCGGCAACCGACTCGTACTTACGACGGTGGCGGCAGCGATCCCCTTTCGCGACCTTCGGGCAAGCAAAACGTCCGTGGGGAAGCCAGAGTCACGTAAGCAGCCCGTTTTGCTAACTGGACAACTGCCTTAACAACGGTGGCAAGAAAGATTGTAAAACGGGGCACTGCTCCCTGTTCTCGCTTAGCAACGGAAACCCGTCGGATGTGGTCATGAGTCAAGGACTACCAGTAAAGAGTCAGAGCCGGCTACGGTGCCTGGGAGATGGGCGGATTCTGGCAAGGGGGGGGGGGAGAGGAAGTCCCCATCGCCCATCCTCCACAACCTGATGGGCTTCCTGCGTGATCTGTCTGGAGGCGAGGGGCAATCTAGTGGCCCCGTTTCTTTGAACCGTGCAAGCTGTCCCGCCGGGTGCCGTAAAACGAAACCACGAATGGTTGCTTAGAAAGTACACCTCTCTCTCTGTTGTGGTGTAGCCGGCTGCCCACGCCCACGGTGCCCATCTCGCTGGAGGGGAATTCAGCTTTTCGCAAAAAAAAATAAATAAATTGCTTTTTCAATGTCATACCGGGGCTACTTCGCACCAGGGTTAAGTAGCCTTGGTGTTAGTGAAACTGGCTTGATCGTCAAGACGGGGATGATGCTTCCGCTACAGCTGGGGACCCCAAACCCCGGGAATGCGGACCTCCACCGGTCCGCAGCATGCCACAAAGCGGGCCCCACAAACAAACGAAGCCGAATCCTAACCCTGCAGCTCTTAAGTGAATTGTGCGGCCGTTATGTGAATCTTTGCTTGTCTGAAGGTCGCAGAAGGGGAACACGTGACCCCAGGACACTAAAACTATTGTAAATATGAGACAATATCCAAGGGCCCGAATTTTGATCACATGACCCAGGGGGAGGGGGAATGCAGCAACGGTTGTTAATGTGAAAACCGGTTGTAAGTCGCTTTTTCCAGTGCCGTTCTAACTTTGAACAGTCACTAACCGAATGGTTGTAAGTCGAGGACTATCTGTACTAAAAATGGCAAATGTAATCTCAGTAAAGCTATAGCTGAGCTCCTAGGATTGGAAGAAGACAAGCACATTGCTTTCTCCTGCTTGAGCGGGGGGCTGGACTAGAAGACCTCCAAGGTCCTATTCTATTCTATTCTATTCCATTCCATTCCATTCCATTCCATTCCATTCCATTCCATTCCATTCCATTCCATTCCATTCCATTCCATTCTATTCTATTCTATTCTATTCTATTCTATTCTATTCTATTCTATTCTATTCTATATTTTCTATCCTATCCCATCCTATCCCGTTCTATTCATTCTGAATTCTATATTCTATATTCTATTCTCGAAAAGAATTCAGAGATGGGTGAACCTATTTTTCTTCCAGGATATTTTGCCCGCCTTCCCAGTCTTGCCCGCAGCCTGGGATCACCTCTTGATCTCCCATCCCGGTTCTTTCCACCCCGACCAGCTTAGCTACAGTCAGTTGAGGACTACCTATATGCAAGTCGTCCTGGACTTACAACAGCTCGTTTAGTGGCCATTCCAAGTTACAACAGCACGGGAAAAAGTGTTTCTTTTTTCATACTGAGACGGGAAAAAGTGTTTCTTTTTTCATACTGAGAAGACTCTGCAGCATCTCCACGGTCATCTGATCAGAATTCAGAGCCTTGCCAACCGATTTGCATTTATGATGGTTGGGAGTATCCGGGCTTCTGACAAGCAAACTCAGTGGGGAAGCCAGCTTCACTTAACAAACTAGGTTACTAAGTTATCAACTCTAGTGATACATTACAGTAGTGGAAACTAACCAAGGAGAGAAGCAACCTAGAACTAAGGAGAAACTTCCTGACAGTGAAAACAATTAACCAGTGGAACAACCTGCCTCCAGAAGCGGTGAATGCTCCAAGACTGGAGGTTTTTAAGAAGAGACTGGCCAGCCATTTGCTTGAAATACTATGGTGTTTCCTGCTTGAGCAGGGGGTTGGAATAGATGACCTCCAAGGTCCCTTCCAACGTTATTATTATTACTTAACTGTGGCAAGAAAGGTCGTAAAAGGGGGCAGAACCCTCTTGAACCATGGTCTCACTTAGCAGCTGAGTTACAGGAGGTCCTTGACTTACGACCGCAATGGAGCTCAAAGCTTCTGCTGTTAAGCGAGACAACTGATAAGTGAATTTTGCCCCCTTGGACGGCCTACGTCGCCTTGGCTGTTAAGTGGATCGCTGCAGTTGGTAAGTGAGTAGCACGGTTGTTAAGTGAATCTGGCTTCCCCCTGTTGGTTTTGCTACTTTTCTCGTGAAACGAGAAATATGAGCCACTCGCCCAGTGTCTGAATTTGGATCACCTGATCCTGGGGATGCTGCCAAGGTCGTAACTGTGAAAAACGGTCACAAGTCACCCTTTCTGGTGCCGCCGTAACTTTGAATAGTCACTAAGCGAGCTGTCGCCAGCCGAGGGCTCCTTGTAGTTCTATTTTTCGGAGCCCTCCTCAGAACGTACAACCGTTGCAGCCTCCCCATGGGTCACGTGATGCAAATTCAGACCCTCGGCAACCGACTCGCATTTATGACGGTCGCAGCGTCCCGGGAGGGGTTCACGTGATCCCCTTTTGCGACCTTCGGAGAAGCAATGGGGAAGCCAGCTTCTCTCAACAACCGGGTTACTAATTTATCAGCTGCAGGGGTTCACTTAACGCCTGCGGCAAGAAAGGTCGTAAAATGGGGCGAAACTCAACAGCTTGCCCAGTAGTGGAAATTTGGGGCTCCCTTCATTTTTTGTATATAGATTTTATTAGTTAAGGATAAGGTGGGGTCGGGATTAGGGTTGGGGTCGAAGACTGGGGATAGGGTTTTTCCAAATAACATTTTCAATATTTAACAAACAGCATAACGTCTGGGTACATGTATTTAACTAACAAGAACAAGATATAGTTATTTAACACAAACAATGTTAATTAATGCTAATATATATTCAAAATCACAAATCACCTTCCTTCCTCTCTGACTCGTTTTTCTAGCCACGGATAGAAATTACCCCATGTTCTAAAGTACACGGAGTCTCCTTTCTCTTTAACCTTTAAAGCCAATCTATCCATTTCTGCACAGTCTAGAATTTTCCTAATTAATACTTCTTCAGCTGGTAAGTTTTCATTTTCCCAACGTTGGGCAAATACAATTCTTGCTGCTGTTAACATGTGCAGTATTAGATATCTGCCATCTTTTTCATAATTAGCTCCTATTATTCCTAACAAAAATAATTCTGGTTTAAAGTCTATTTGTTTTTTAGTCCTTTTCTCCAACCGTAAATGTATTTTAACCCCAAAACTTTTGTTTTTTGGGCTCCCTTCGGATCGTAAGCCGAGGACTACCTGTAAATGCACCTTAAAAAACAAACCCTAAGTGTATTGCATAACTTCTCTCTTCCCCAGAACCAGCTCGGCCCTCGTTCTCCATTTTCCCCTTTTCGGGGTCAGATTAAAAGGCGCTGCTCCTTACAGTTTAGCGACAGTTTTACGTTACGACAGCCCTGGAAAAAATGACTTACAACCAGGACTCGCACCGACAACCATCACAGGACCCACACCCAAGGTCACAAGGATCCAAATTTGGGCACTTGACCGTAATTGGTGTTATTTCCCACGGCTGCAGCCTCCGTGGGACACGTGATGGTTATCTGTGACCTTCCCAGCTGACTCTCCAAAAAGGCAAAGTCAAAGCGGGGGGGGGGGGGGGGGGGGGGAGCCAGGTTTAACAACCGTGTGATTCGTTTAACAAGGGCAGGGATTCACTTCACGACCACCCCCATCACCCCCCTGGCAAAAAGGTTGTAAAACAGGATGCAACACATTTAACAGCCGCCTTGCTCGGCAACAGAAATTCTGGTCCCAATCGCGGTCGTAAATTCAGGACTACCTGTATTTCTGGCCTTTTTATTCGATAGGTAGGTAGGTAGGTAGGTGGGTGGGTGGGTGGGTAGACAGATAGATAGATAGATAGATAGATAGATAGATAGATAGATAGATAGATAGATAGATAGATAGACAGACAGACAGACATAATGATAAGACAGACTGACAAACTGTAATAGATGATAAGACAGATAGATAGATAAATAGATAGATAGATAGATAGATAGATAGATAGATAGATAGATAGATAGATAGATAGACAGACAGACAGACAGACAGACCAAACCATATCTATTATGTGGGTGTAATTGTTTCTGTGTATGTGAGATAGGTAGGTAGGTAGACGAAAGAAAGAAAGAAAGAGAGAGAGAGAGAGAGAGAGAGAGACAGAGAGAGAGAACCATATCTATTATGTGGGTGTAATTGTTTCTATAAATATGAGACAGACAGAGAACCTCTGAAGGTCATAATAGAGCTAGAAGGGACCTTGGAGGTCTTCTAGTCCAACCCCCTACTCAAGCAGGAGACACTAGATCAGCAGTCCCCAACCCCTGGTCCGTGGACCGGTACCGGGCCGTGGCATGCCAGCAACCAGTCCGCACAAAGAAGCAAAGCCCCATCCGCGAGATGCAGGCAGCACACAAAACCACGCATTCTCCGGTCCGTGGAAAAACCTCTCCCCACGGAACCGGTCCCTGGTGGTGCCCGAAAGGTTGGGGTCCTCTGCTGCCCCTAAACCAGACATGTCAAACTCAAGGCCCGGGGGCCAGATCCGGCCCGCGAAGTGGTTTCATGCGAAGCCATCCTGGAAACAGTGAGGGAACGGCCCCCACTGCCTTGGCCCCGGCCCAGAGACCCTCCTCCTGCCAGAGACCCCCAGATCTGTCCCACTCCTGCCTGGGCCCCCATAGGCACCCTTGATGCCAACGATGTAGAGATGGCCACGCCCACCCAGTAGGCCATACACACTCTAGCCACGCCCACCCAGTAGGCCACGCCCACCCTGGCCATACCCACCCGGCCCCCTGAGGGCAACTGCAATGCTAATGCGGCCGTCAATGAAATTGAGTTTGACACCCATGCCCTAGACCAGGGGTAGGCAACCTCGGCTCTTTTATGACTCGTGGACTTCAACTCCCAGAATTCCTGAGCCAGCTTGGCTGGCTCAGGAATTCTGGGACTTGAAGTCCATGAGTCATAAAAGAGCCGAGGTTGCCTACCCCTGCCCTAGACCATTTCAGAGAGGTGGCTGTCTTGCCCCATCGAGTTTTCCTCCCCATGGGGTGAGTTCTAGTCCCCTGTGTTCTGTGTTCGAGAAAGCCTTAAGTTTTCCCCCTCCAAGTAAAGCAGCTCCTCCTCCTCCCTGACCCCTCAAGATGAGTGGGGGGGAGCTGGCCGAAAATCCTCCAGGGAGGTTGTAAAGCTGAATCCTACCCATGGAGAGCACCCCAGGCTGGAAAGTGCGGTGGCGGGGATAATGGGAACTATCTCGAAGCTCCCAAAGGGGGGGAAAAAAAGTAGGGATAGGGGATGGGGATGATGGGATCTGGCATCCCGACGAATATGGACGGCCTAGCATCAGGGTGGGCATTGCAAGTAAAGCAGCGAGGATCAGAGCCCGGGCGAAAACTAAGGCTGCAGATGTCGTCTATGGAGATTCTGGGGTGGAGGAGGAGGAGGAGGAGTGTAAGGTTGGGGACGATGGGGGTTGTAATACCAGGAACACAGGGCTGGGGAAAGGAATACAAGGAACACAGGGCTGCTGTGGGGGGAGGGGTTGTCCAAAGGATAAAAATATTGGGGGGGGGCGTGGGGAGATACTAATAAAAGGCTGGGGATGATGTCTATGGAGATTCTGGCGGGGAGGGGAGTGTGAGGTGGGGATGATGGGGATTGTAATAACAGGAACACAGAGCTAAGAAAAAGAATACTAGGAACACAAGAGCTGCTTTTGGGGGTGGGTGGCCAAAGGATATAGATATGGGGGGAAATACTAATAAAAAGGCTAGGGATGATGTCTATGGAGGTTTGGGGGAAGTGTGAAGTTGGGGATGATGGGGATTGTAATACCAGGAACACAGAGCTAAGAAAAAGAATACTAGGAACACAAGAGCTTCTTTTGGGGGGCGGGGGTGTCCAAAGGGTAAAAATATTGGAGGACGGGGAGATACTAATAAAAGGCTGTCTATGGAGGTTTGGGGGAAGTGTGAAGTTGGGGATGATGGGGATTGTAATACCAGGAACACAGAGCTAAGAAAAAGAATACTAGGAACACAGGAGCTGCTTTTGGGGGGGGGCGGGGGTGTCCAAAGGGTAAAAATATTGGAGGACGGGGAGATACTAATAAAAGGCTGTCTATGGAGGTTTGGGGGAAGTGTGAAGTTGGGGATGATGGGGATTGTAATACCAGGAACACAGAGCTAAGAAAAAGAATACTAAGAACACAAGAGCTTCTTTTGGGGGGCGGGGGTGTCCAAAGGGTAAAAATATTGGAGGACGGGGAGATACTAATAAAAGGCTGTCTATGGAGGTTTGGGGGAAGTGTGAAGTTGGGGATGATGGGGATTGTAATACCAGGAACACAGAGCTAAGAAAAAGAATACTAAGAACACAAGAGCTTCTTTTGGGGGGCGGGGGTGTCCAAAGGGTAAAAATATTGGAGGACGGGGAGATACTAATAAAAGGCTGTCTATGGAGGTTTGGGGGAAGTGTGAAGTTGGGGATGATGGGGATTGTAATACCAGGAACACAGAGCTAAGAAAAAGAATACTAGGAACACAAGAGCTTCTTTTGGGGGGCGGGGGTGTCCAAAGGGTAAAAATATTGGAGGGGGGAGGGAGATACTAATAAAAGGCTGGGGCTGATGTCTACGGAGATTCTGGAGGAAGTGTGAGGTTGGGGATGATGGGGATTGTAATACCAGGAACACAGAGCTAAGAAAAAGAATACTAGGAACACAAGAGCTTCTTTTGGGGGGCGGGGGTGTCCAAAGGGTAAAAATATTGGAGGGGGGAGGGAGATACTAATAAAAGGCTGGGGCTGATGTCTACGGAGATTCTGGAGGAAGTGTGAAGTTGGGGATGATGGGGATTGTAATACCAGGAACACAGAGCTAAGAAAAAGAATACTAGGAACACAAGAGCTTCTTTTGGGGGACGGGGGTGTCCAAAGGGTAAAAATATTGGAGGGGGGAGGGAGATACTAATAAAAGGCTGGGGCTGATGTCTACGGAGATTCTGGAGGAAGTGTGAGGTTGGGGATGATGGGGATTGTAATACCAGGAACAGAGGGCTGGGAAAAGGAATATAAGGAACACAGGGCTGCTCCGGGGGGGGGGGATACTAATAAAAAGGCTGGGGATGATGTCTATGGAGGTTTGGGGGAAGTGTGAGGTTGGGGATGATGGGGATTGTAGTACTAGGAACACAGGACCGGGAAAAGGAACACTAGAGCTGCTGTCCGGGGTGGGGGGAGAGGGTTTCCCCCCCAAAGGATAAAGATATTGGGGGCGGGGTGTGGGGGGTGTGGGCAACGCTAATAAAACCGGGGCCCGCTGGACCCTGCTGCGGACGATGGGAGGCGTAGTCCCAGCGCACGTGGACAGAACCACGCCGGCGGGGAGCGATGGGCCTTGTAGTCCGGCGCCTCCGCCAGGCTAGGGCAGGGGGGGTCCATTCGCTCCCCCTTCGCCCCCCTCCCCTCCACCTGTCAGATTGCCGCCAGCCTCGGCCCCCCCCCGCCTCTTCCGCCCCCCTTCTCCTCGGGCCTCTTCCCCAGCAGGCCGGAAGTGCCCCGCCCGGGAGGGACCCGCGCCAGGCCCGGCCCGGCCTCACCTCATCCCGCAAGTCGGCGGCGGCGGCGGCGGCGGCAGCAGCGAGACCTCCTCCTCCTCCTCTTGCGCCGCCATCTTGGCTCCCCCTCCCTCCGAGTCCCCCTCCCTCCGGCTTCCCCCAGGCTCCGCCCCCTCGCCCTCGCCCTCGCGCAGCGGGTCCTGGCAGCGCCGCCGAAGCCCCTGCGCCGACCTGAAGCCTCGCCGCGGCAGCGCTAGAAATAATGCCGTTCGCCCCTCCGGCAGGCGCTTGCTTGTTTCGTAACCCTCCGGAGAAGGAACGGGGGAAATTCAAGTCCACGGGAAATACGGGAGCCGACTCTGCTTAAAGGGCGTTCGCTACACCCCTTCCAGGACCGGGCGGCACCACTTAGCGAACTCTACCGTGGGGGGGAGGGGCACGCTTCGGGGAGAGAGTCGGAGAGGCGCGCGGGCCAATCGGGATGCAAAGGCGGAGGGGCGTGGCCCTGAGCAACCGGCCAATGGGGAGGGAGCGGTTTCAGGCGGCCTCTGAGGTGAAGGCGATAAAAGGGGCCTCTAGGGAGGTTTTGGGCGATAGACCTAGGAAACGTTTAGAGAGATACGTGAGGAATATATTGCGACACGATATTTTAGAAAACTCGCTTTTGCAAAATTCACCTCGAGCGCTCTAAGTTGAAGAGTTTTACTTGCTTTTGGTAATTATTATTTTTTTAAAAGGGCGCCCGATATTATATTCAAGTACATCTGCAATCAAAATAAAGGAACACTTTTTAAAAATAGAATACTATGTCACTTTAAATGCACACCAATCAGCATGCATTAAAACGGGATTTCGTTGCATTCAGCTCTCAAAGGGTAACCACCTCCAATATACACTGCATAAACATGACCCCCAAAAAATATGCATATACCCACATGCACAAGCATATATGATCCAGAGACATAATATTATTATTATTATTAGTAGTAGTAGTAGTAGTAATAATAATAATAATAATAATAATAATAATAATAATAATAATTAATAATAATAATAATATATAATAATTTATTGACTCAGCCTTTCATCCTTCCGAGGTAGGTAAAATGAGGACCCAGATTGTTGGGGGCAATAAGCTGACTTTGTAATAATGCCGGTTGGGGGGTGTGTGTGAAAGCCCTAACAAGCAGGCATAGAATGAAGGCTACTGCAAAGCTTGTAAGCCGCCCTGAGTCTTCGGAGAAGGGTGGGATATAAATGTAATAAAAATAAAAAATTAATAATAATAAGAAGAAGAAGAAGAAGAAGTTGGAAGGGACCTTGGAGGTCATCTAGTCCAACCCCCTGCTCAGGCAGGAAACCCTATACCATTTCAGACAAATGGCTGTCCAGTCTCTTCTTAAAAATTTCCAGTGTTGGAGCATTCACCGCTTCTGGAGGCAGGTTGTTCCACTGATTAAATTGTTCTAACTGTCAGGAAGTTTCTCCTTAGTTCTAGGATGCTTCTCTCTTTGATCAGTTTCCATCCATTGCTTCTTTTCCTGCTCTCAGGTGCTCTGGAGAACAGCCTGGCTCCCTCTTCTTTGGGGCAGCCCCTGAGATATTGGAACTTAATTAAGTAATTAAAATATCTGTTTGCTACACTGTCGACTAGAAATAAAATTGTTCTTTCTGGAAAAATATTGCAACTCTCTCTTAACCTCTTTAAACCCATGGAGGCTCTGATTTCTATTTCCCCGGATAATAACCAAAAAAGGGGGTCTTCTACTATAGACTTAGCATCTATATCCCAGCAAGAGAGGACCGACCTTCTTCATTTTCTAAATCTATGGGCTGAATACTTCCGGCTCTTCCTCTCGCAGATGACGTCACGCCCAATACAGAGCAGCAACGGAGAGCAGCTCTCCCTAACGCCATTGGCAGGCGGGACATCAGTCTCTCTCTTTCAACCAATTAGAATAGAGCAATCTGCCTGAAGTTAATTAAGAAATCAAGGGGCAAAGTCTCCTGGAAATAAGTGGCAACTTAAATTTTAATTGGTCCTTAATTGTAATTCAGGAAAAACTCTTTTCAACAAGGTTAATTACATGGGTTGGTTTAGATGAGCAACTTTCCAAAAGATTTTGGCTTCAGTGCTAACCATATTGGCAAGTTCATAAAACGACAGTGTTTTCACACATCACACTGTGACTATTTTGTAGTCAAAACATGAGTGCTTGAACCAAATATAATTGCCTAAACCAGGGGTAGGCAATCTTGGCTCTTTTATGACTCATGGACTTCAACTCCCAGAATTCCTGAGTCACCTGACTCAGGAATTCTGGGAGTTGAAGTCCATGAGTCATAAAAGAGCCGAGGTTGCCTATCCCTGGCCTAAACGTACATTATTCTACATCCTGGCAACGTGGAGATCCGTCGACTTCAATTCCCAAAAATCACCAGTAAACCTAGGGAATTCTGGGAGTTGAAGTCCACCTTTCTTAAAGCATGCTGGCTGAGAATTCTGTGAGTGGAAGCCCACCCATCTTAAAGCATGCTGGCTGGGGGATTCTGGGAATTGAAGTCCATCCATCTTAAAGCATACTGGCTGGGGAATTCTGGGATCTGAAGTACACACATCTTCAAGTTGCCAAGGTGGAGAAATAGTGTATTACACATTCAGAGCACAGTAGATTTATTCAGGATAGAAAGGTCGAAATAAACATATCGCATGATAGTTTCACGGACTTTGCAAAGTCAGCCCAGAAATAATATGGAAAAAACCCCATAATTTTCTAAAGAAGTTATCAACATACTGTATTGTTTTTAAATTTTGCCCTGTAAACCGCCCTGAGTCCTTCGGGAATAGGGTGGTATATAAACCGAATTAATAAATAATAAATAATAACAGTTGATTCTGCAGAAGATGCAAAGCCATTTATCAGTTATGGTGGGTACAAGCAACATACCAGCGGCAATGTGAAAGTCCCGTTTGACTCGGGTTACAAATTCCAGGTTCCACTTCCAGACATTTGTGAGAACACATCTTGAGTGTCAACATTCTCAGTTTGCAAGCCAAGAAATATGAGAGCTATACATTTCTTCTAAGTACAGTAATAAATAGCCAGTTGCATTTAGTGGTTAAGGCACCAAGGTAGAAGCCCAGTCCTGCCTTAGGCAGGAAAGCCAACTGGGTGAGTTTCGACCAGAGGGGCTTCAAACGTGGCCCTTTTATGACTTGTGGACTTCAACTCCCAGAATTCCTCAGCTGGGCACGCTGGCTGAGGAATTCTGGGAGCTGAAGTCCACAAGTCATAAAAGGGCCAAGTTTGAAGACCCCTGCTCTGGAAAGTCAAGTGAGTTTTACTCCCATCTTAGGCATAAAGCCATCTGGATGAGCCAATCACCCCCTTTCAGGCCAGCCCGCCTTTCAGGGTTGTTGTTATAGAGAAACTAGGAGGAAGAAGGATGATTACATATGTTCACTGTCATAGGTTATTTATAAAAGGCATAAAGGCAAGATATAAATAAATAAAATGCAAAGAAGTAAAGAAATATTCTGTCACGTTGGCTCTCAAAGTCTGGTTTGGGACCCCCTTGGAGTCCCCAACACCCTTTTGCGGGTTTCCCCCCCCAAAATACAAATATTACAAAATTACTCGGTTTTCACTTCTGATAAAGAGTAAATGTTGATCGATATATAATAACCCACATAAACCAAAGCCCATTGCGTGTCCTCAGTTTGTTTTAAGAATGTCAAAGTATCTAAAAAGTTTGGGAAGAGCTGTTCTATTCTAGATGCAGCCATTCAAAAATTCGTTTTAATTTTACCTGCCAGTATTTTATTTTATTTTTATTTTTTGGGGGGGAAAGGCCACAACTAATTTGAATGCTATTTTTTTTTAAAAAAATGTTTGTGGCATAACACTTTGGGCGTGACACTGATTGTTTGTGACCTCCTCCTGGGTTCATTCAGGCTTCTTTGCAGGCCTGTCGGTGTTCCACCCAAATAGACGTGGTTGGAGCTGAATTCTCAGTTCGTATTACATACATACGTGCATTGAGCAATGCAAGTTGTGGAAATGTCATCGTAGAAGAGCCTGTTTTCCTTCTCAATTGTATGATGTTAGAATCAGAACAGAGCCGGAAGGGACCTGGGAGGTCATCTAGTCCAGCCCCCTGCTCAAGGCAGGAGACCCTGTACTATTTCAGACAAGCGGTTCTTCTATCTCTTCTTAAACGCCTCCAGTGATGGAGCACCCACAGCTTCTGGAGGCGGTCTAATGAAGAGAAGGACGAGGGGGGACATGATAGCAGTCTTCCAATATCTCAGGGGCTGCCCCAAAGAAGATGGAGTCAAGCTCTTCTCCAAAGCATGTTGTCCCCAATTCGGATCTGAGCCTGGCGCCGAAGCCGATGAAGAACCCCAGACACGAGGTGCAGGTTTTCTTTCCTTTTATCGAAGCACTTCAGCAAAAGGGGCCCCAGCCAGCAAAATGCCAGGATCCAGAACAAAGGATTCAACAAGCTTTTATACAGTTTTTCAAGGTGGGATAAAGACGCGTTGTCTAACGGGCATTCTGAAAGTTACCTAAAAGGCCCTCCATTGGCTCCGTGCCATCCCTGTTGCTAAGTCTTAACTAATAAAGACTTCAAAAGAATGCCCAACAAGTATTCTATTGGCTCTCTTTCAGCCCTGTTCCTCGAAGTTAACCAATAGGCATCCTAGAAAACTCTCTTAGCAAGTCTTCTCTTGGCTCGTCTTAGCCCTGTTCCTTATCTTAGCAATATGTCTTGTATGATGATGTGCCTGGCAGTCGGCTCTTGTTTTATACATCGCCTGTCCACACTCCTTGTTGCTTTTTTCTTTCTTATACAGACCTGTACATCTCCTCCTTTCCTTCTGAGTTCACAACCACAACTTTGCATTTTTACAGCAGATGGCCCATCGTACTGTGGGATGTCAGCCCCCTCCCAGAAAGAAATGTGTTTTGGGAATATTAAAAGGCAGAATATTATATTTTCCCAAAGGATCTTAAAGGCAGGAACACACACACACACACACACACCAAGTCTCTATCCCCCAAACAGAAACCAGCCCTGCAGAAAGGCAGATGTGATAATCTTGTCAGAAACACTGGAGACAGGAAGCTGGGATTAGAAAGACAAAAGGTCCCCAGAATCAACAATCCCTCATACCCTCCCAAAAATCCAACAATAATCAGCCACAACCCCAGAGAAGCAGGATATGACCTTTGGGATATAATAGGATTAACCCTCCACCATCAGAATCCTGGGACCCAGTGGCTCAGGACGCTGAGCTTGTCGATCAGAAGGTCGGCAGTTTGGCGGGTCGAATCCCGAGTGCCGCGTAACAGAGTGAGCGCCTGTTACTTGTCCCAGCTCCTGCCAACCTAGCAGTTCGAAAGCACGTAAAAATGCAAGTAGAAAAATAGGGACCACTCCGGTGGGAAGGTAACAGCGTTCCGTGCGCCTTTGGCATCTAGTCATGCTGGCCACATGACCACGGAGACATCCTGAGCACCGGCCCCTAGAGTTGGAAACGACTAGCACACATCTGCGGGGGAACCTTTACCTTTATCAGAATACCAGAAAGGCACACTCAGGAACAATTCCAAACAAAAGCCCAAGGAGGTATAAAAACCCACCACTCCCTACTACATGTGGTCAGCTTTTCCCAGAGTCATCTTTCTGTCTGGCTCTCCTCTTCAATAAACTGCAACTTTCTTTCTAAAGCAGTCTCCATTTTGTTTATTCCTGGCTTGGACTGGACCTTGATGAAGATTTTTTTTTAACAGTACATAGGATTGGTTGTTCGATGATTTATTTAAACAGTAATGATGTCCTACTTACTTAAAGGTCTTGAGGAAAAGGCAAGCGTAACTACACTTGTGGAGAAATCTGCAAGACACAACTGCGTTCTTCATAAAAGTCTTTACTTGGAAGGGACCAACAGGCCTCTGTTCTAAGTAACCATACTTAAAACCAGATGCCAAAATACCTTTCCTTTTATGTTGAATGAATCCAGATGTCTTCTCCAGAACAAGAATGTGGGAGTCTGTCAATGCTGCAATGAAAAAAGGTTCAAAGACCTTGAAAAATGCAGCAGCTTTGTAGAGGCTACAAAGTATTTTTTTTTAATCCCATTTATATCCCGCCCTTCTCCGAAGACTCAGGGTGGCTTACAATCTAAAGCACAAATCAAGGTGCTTAGCAATAGCCTTCATTCTATGTATATGCCTGCTCAGTGCTTTTTTTGTAAAAGAAAAAGGTGCCGGAACTCACACATGTCATACAACCCACCTTTCCTACCCTACAAGGTTCCATCCAAAAAAGGTGCCGGAACTCCGTTCTGAGCATTCTATGAGAAAAAAAGCCCTGTGCCTGCTCATTAGGGTTTTCGGGGGGGGGGCATTATATATTAATGGAATTTATAAAATTAGAGTTAAGAGTTGGAATTTCGCAATCATTTTGGCCCAATGTTTACAACTTTGGCCACTTTAAGAGGGGTGGACTTCAACTCCCAGAAATTCCCAGCCCTAACAAGCACTGTAGTTGGGGAATTGTGAGAGCTGAAGACCACAACTGGGAATTCTGGGAACTGAAGTCCACCTATCTGAAAGAATGCTGGCTGGGAATAGTGTGGGAGTTAAAAGTTAAAGCATGCTGGCTGGGGAATTCTGGGAGTGGAAGTCCACCCATTTTAAACCATGCTGGATGGGGAATTCTAGCGGTGGCAGTCCTCCCATCTTAAAGCAGGGTGGCTGGGGAATTCTGGGAACTGAAGACCACCCATCTTAAAGTTTGCTGGTTGGGAATAGTGTGGGAGTTAAAGTTAAAGCATGTTGGTTGGAGAATTCTGGGAGTTGAAGTCCATCCCTCTTAAAGGATGCTGGCTGGGGAATTCTGGGAACTGAAGACCACTCATCTTAAAGCAGGCTGGCTGGGGAATTCTGGGAACTGAAGTACACCTATCTTAAACTTGAAATAAGTCAATGTTAGAATAAATATGAGCTTCATCCCTGTCGGAGATGGAAGATGCTACAAAGGCTATACCATTTCAGACAAGTGTCTGTTCCATTTCTTTTTGAAAACCTCCGGTGATGGAGCACCCGCCACTTCTGGTGGCCAGCTGTTCCACTGGTTAATTGTTCTATCACGAAATTTCTCCTTAATATCAGGTTGCTTCTTTTCTTGATTAGTTTTGTGAGATACACAATAACTGTACATTTATTGTGTATCTCACAGGAAGAAGAGGAGGAGGAAGACTGTTGGGGTCCTTGGTGCTCTCTGAGCTTGGTTATTTTCTTGCAGACATTTCGTACCCAACTAGGGAACATTATCAGTGCTAGAAGGGAGAGGGATTTGCAAAGAAAGAGCTAGGGCAGTGATGGCGAACCTTTGAGAGACCGAGTGCCCAAACTGCAACCCAAAACCCACTTATGTATCATGGGGTGCCAGATGGGTGTGGCCATTTGGGTGGGTGTGGCCAATTGGATGGGCGTGGCCCATTGAGTAGGCATGGCTGCAGTGGTAAAGGCAGACTGGGTTTAAAAAGTTAAATCGACCAATTCCAACTTTGCGAGAACTCCCCCCCCCCCCCCGCAAGAAGTTGAAATGGATTGATTGAACCTTTTTTTTTTGCACATGGCAGCAGAGGCCCAGGGCTTTTTTTCTCATAGAATGCTCAGAACGGAGTTCCGGCACCTTTTTTGGATGGAACCTTGTAAGGTAGGCAAGGCAGGTTGTATGACGTGTGTGAGTTCCGGCACCTTTTTCTTTTACAAAAAAAGCACTGCAGAGGCCTAAAGCGAAAAGGTTTTATAAAACCCAGCTGAAGGCCTAGGATGGTGCAGAGTGGAAGGATTTATACTCGGTGCAGACAGCTGGTCATTTGCATTTGTAGGAAGACACACACACACACACACCCTATGAAATATTTTGGGGAATATTAAAAAGGCAGAATATTATATTTCTCCAAAGGAATAATGGGGAAGATCTTAGAAGGCAGAAACCTCTCCCTCTCCCCCAGTCAGAAACGTAGCAGGCCAGGTCTGCAGAAATGCAGATTGGATTATCCCATTCAGCCCCATTCATGAGGAAATAGTACCTGCACAAACCCATTCAAGACAGGATCTTTGAAATCCCTTGCAGCAAAACTGATAGCTAAAAATAACAAGAGTGATAGAACTAAAATCAGCCACCCCTCACTCAAAAAAATCCAACACAGCACATAGCCATCACCACAGCCCCAGGGAAGCAGGTCATGGCCTTTAGGACATAATAGGATTAACACACGGCCATCAGCATACCAAAATGGACACGCTCAAAAGCTCAGGTCAAAGTTCATACCACAGGAACAACTCCAAACACAGAAGCCCAAGAAGGTATAAAAACCCACCACTCCCAGCTACATGAGGTCAGCTTTCCGAGAGCCCCATGCTGCTGTGCTTCTGCTCTTCAATAAATAGAATCTTCTTTCTAAAGCAGCCTCCATTTTGTTTATTCCCGGCTTGGACTGGACCCTGATGAAAAATTTTCTTTCGACACATTCTTTTAAGAGTCGTTGAGGCCACTTGGAAGTTGATCTGTGTCCTCTCTCTAAAAGAAGGCAAATGACCAGCTGTCTGCAAGGAGTATAAATCCTTCCATTCCCACCATCCAGTCGGAGCTGAAGAAGCTCAACATAGAATAGAATAGAGCTGGAAGGGACCTTGGATGTCTTCTAGTCCAGCCCCCTGCTCACGCAGGAGAACCTATACTATCTCAAACAAGTGACTGTCCAGTCTCTTCTTAAAAACCTCCAGTGATGGAGCGCCCACAATTTCTGGAGGCAGGCTGGTTGATTGTCCTCACTGTCAAAAAGTTTCTCCTTAATTCTAGGTTACTTCTCTCTTTGGCCAGTTTCCAAACATTGTTTCTCGTACTTGCCTCTGGTACTTTGGAGAATAACATGACCCCTTCGTCTTTGTGGCAGCCCCACTGCTATCATGTCTTCCCTATTTCTTCTTTTCTTTAGACTAGCCAAATCCAAGTCCTGCAGCCGTTCTTCGTATGTTTTAGTCTCCAGGCCTTGGATCATTCTAGTTGCTCTTCTCTGAATTTTTTCGACTCTCAACACCTTTTTTGCAATATGGTGACCAAAATTGGCTGCAGTATTCCAGGTGTGGCCTCACTAGGGTTTTATAAAGTGGTACTAATACTTCACGCGATCCTGATTCTATGCCTCTGCTTAGACAACCCAGGATTGTATTAGCTTTTTTGGCGGCTGCTGCACACTGCTGGCTCAAGTGCTCCTCGGATGAGAAGTGCAACGTATTCAAAGCAAAAAACAAGGAAGTCCAGCGGCCTCTTAAAAAAAAATCACCTTTGGGACTCTATAAAAATATACGAGGCGGAACCATTCTTCGCGGTTCAGGTTTCCATCCGGACTTCCTTTGTCCCTTCCTTCTTTTTCTTCTTTCCTGCCTTACAATGGCGACGACCGCCCTGCTTCTTTTTCCTCTTGCCCTTCTTTTGCTGTGGTTGCTTCCTCGCTTGTGGCTGCAGCGCTACCGCGGGCTGAGGAAGTGGAAGCGAAGGCCAGACCACCGGACGCTTTTCTCGGACGGACCGGAGGCGCTAGCGGCGGTGCGGCGCGACGTCCCGGCCACCCGCGTCCTGTTCGTGACGGCGCACCCTGATGACGAAGCGATGTTCTTCGCCCCCACCATCCTCGCCTTCAAGTCGGCCAGCCTGTGGCTGCTCTGCAGCTCCACAGGTGAGGGGGGGGGAGGGAAAAGGGAGATGCGGAGTTGCCTAGTAACCGCGGCCTCGGCACGCCCATCTTGCGTGCGGGCTGCACGAACTCATGCCGTTGCCCTACGTTATCGGCGGCGCTCTGACGTCATCTGGATCCGACCGGAGGGCTTTACAAAGAGCCCCGCCCATCTCTGGCCTGTATTGCCTGAGCTAATAAAGGTCTGCCATTTGAGCGTGACGTCACTGAGCCTCAGTTTGCCCTGTCTGCAAAATGGGCATAAGAGCCAAGCAGAAGTTGGTGATTGGAGAGGCTTATAGCCTAAAAAGATACGATGAGAGAAAAGAAAAGAAAAGGAAGGAGAGAAAAGCCCGCAATAATCACCTCATCAATTTTTCCCAACACAGTGGTTAAATGAGCAAAAGTCAGTGTGATACAATAACGTTAGAGTAGGACTGGGGAGACCCGCTTTATGACCATCACAGCATACGACCGTAATTGCAGGCTCAATTATGGTCGTACCTTGAGGACTACCTGCAATGGCAGAATTTATTCTTCTACCTCTTTTCAGCTACCAGGGTCTGGTTCCCAGTGTCTCGTTCCATTCTGTTATTTCAATTGATTGGTTGATTGATTCGACTAGTTTGCGCTATACGAATAATAGCTAGCCTTTTGAAATTTATCCAACCCTTTATTGAGCGTAATTGTCTGCTACTGCTCTAAAAACAACGCTTGGCAGTTTGCATGGGGGAAAAAAATCATTATAAAACTTAGCCAGTAAATAAAAATACATCCACTTTTATCCTTTTCCAGCTTAGCTTCCATTACATGGACTGTTATTTTGTTATTCATTAACTTTTGTGTTTTGAGTTCCTCAGAATAATAGAATAGAACAGAATAGAAAATATGAAATACAATAGAATTTGAAACAGAATACAGAAAATAGAATACAACAGAAACATTATTGCTGCTTTAAATGTTTATTTTTTTTTATTTTAATCCCATTTATATCCCGCCCTTCTCCGAAGACTCAGGGCGGCTTACAATCTAAGAAGCACAAATCAATGTGCTTAGCAGTAGCCTTCATTCTATGTATATGCCTGCTTATTAGGGCTTTCACACACACCCCAGCGGCATTATTACAAAGTCAGCTTATTGCCCCCAACAATCTGGGTCCTCATTTTACCTACCTGGGAAGGATGGAAGGCTGAGTCAACCTTGAGCCTGGTGGGATGCGAACCTGCACTAATTGTACACCAGTCATACATTAAAATGAAATTGCATTGCATTCAGCTCTCAAAAAAATGCTGTTTTAGCATATACACATATATGCACACACATATAGGACACAGAGAAATATCACACTCGAATTCGAATGTATACATGGCAAAAAGAAAAAAAGAATCTTGCGAGTTTACTAGATGGCACAAGGAACAAAGTTGTTACAGAATCCAGTAGTTCTGTTAGAAATGTTTCAAAAATCTCCTACCAGAGGGGAGCAATGGAAACAGACCGTGAAGTCTGCTAAGCACATTGATTTGTGCTTTAAATTGTAAGCCGCCCTGAGTCTTCGGAGAAGGGCGGGATATAAATAGGAATAAAAAAAAGTGGGCATGTGGGGTCTCTAAAAATGCTTTGAGCTCTAAGCACATGACGCTTATATCCTGCTGGAGCAGAAGACCCTATACCATTTCAGGCAAATGGCTATCCAGTCTCTTCTTTAAAACTTCCAGTGTTGGAGCATTCACCGCTTCTGGAGGCAAGGAGTTCCACTGGTTAATTGTTCTAACGGTCAGGAAATTCCTCTTTAATTCCAGGTTAATTCTCTCCTTGACTAGTTTCCATCCGTTGCTTCCTGTCCTGACTTCAGGTGCTTTGGAGAATATGTTGACCCCAGTCCCCCCTCTTCTTTGGGGCAACCCTTCCTCAGTGGCTTTAATTTTTCTTGTGGAGGGGGCGGAGGAAATTTGGTAAATAAATAGATTCCAAATTCTTTTATCATTCACAGGGAATTATTATCAGCAGGGAGAGATCCGTAAAGGAGAATTGATACAAAGCTGTAAAGTCCTAGGGATTCCTCCTTCCAATGTGACTGTCCTGGACCACAGGTAATTTGCTTAAAAAAGAGGGGGAAAGTAGCATTGTTGGGTTGTGCAAAAAGTCATGGAATCACCAAGTTGAAAGGGAACTTAGAGATCATCAAGTCCAACCTAGGATTCACTACACTAGGGCTTTTCAACCTTTTCACCCACTGTACCACTTTTAGGATATGGCAACATCCGAGTACCACCGCCCAGCAGGGTGTCAAAAACTTGAGGACAAAAAAAAAAAAGGAAAAAAGTGATGAAGTACAGGTAGTCCTCGACTTACAACAGTTCGCTTAGTGACTGTTTGAAGTTACCATGGCACTGAAAAAAGTGCCCCCCAAGCCACAGCCGAGCAAGAAACCTGCCTGCCCGCCCGGCGGCCCTCTTCCTCCTGTCCGAGGTTTTCCTTGTTGTGAGCATTTCTGTGGAGGATTGGCAGCGGGGGTGGGCTGGGGGGGTGTTTGGTTTTTATTCCCCCCCCCCGTCTGCTGGGTGGTTGCAGCAGGTTTTGGTCACTTCACATGACCCTGGGACACTGTGACCGTCATAAATATGAATCAGTTGCCAAGTATCTTGAATGTAAATCACAAGACCCTGGAGATGCTGCAACATTCCAGCTGATCGGCGCTTCTTCTGGGCTCAGCAGAAGCGCCAGGACCGGCGTCAAGCTCAAGCTGAAGCCTGGCGCTGATCCTGGCGCTTCTGCTGAGCCCCGACAGCCCTGCAGCTCCAGCCGTCTCTCGCTCAGGCTTGTGCGGTGCTGCCACCGGTTCAGCTCATTCCCCTCCCCCGCCACCACTTTTCTAGGATGGCCACGTACCACCTGCCAGGTGCCAATGTACCACCGGTGGTACCCGTACCACTGGTTGAAAAGCCCTGCACTACACCATCCCCAAAAGATGGCTACACGTAATCCTCGATTTACAACTACAGAATTGAGCCCAGAATTTCTGTTGCTAAGCAAAACAGTTGTTAAGTGAGTTTTGCCCCACTTTGCAACCTTTCTTACCCCGGCTGCTAAGTGAATCACTGCACATATGAAGTTAGTGACACTCCTTAGTTCTAAGTTGGATTTCTCTTTCACGATCCTGCCCTCAGGTGCTTTGGAGAGTAAGCTGACCCCCGCTCTTCTTTGTGAGGGCCCCCTCAAATACTGGCATATGGCTATCGTGTGTCCCCCCCCCCAGTCCTTCTTTTCTCTAGAGTAAAAGGTAAAGGTAAAGGTTCCCCCGCACATGCGTGCTAGTCGTTTCCGACTCTAGGGGCCGGTGCTCATCTCCGTTTCAAAGCCGAAGAGCCAGCGCTTGTCCGAGGACGTCTCCGTGGTCATGTGGCCGGCATGACTAGACGCCAAAGGCACACGGAACGCTGTTACCTTCCCACCGGAGTGGTCCCTATTTTTCTACTTGCATTTTTGCGTGCTTTCGAACTGCTAGGTTGGCAGAAGCTGGGACGAGTAACAGGTGCTCACTCTGTTATGCGGCACTCGGGATTCGACCCACCAAACTGCCAACCTTCTGATCGACAAGCTTAGCATCCTAACTCACTGAGCCAAATCCTGCAAACTATTCTTCATATGTTTTTGTCTCCAGGCCTTTAATCGTCTTAGTTGCTCCTCTTTGCAAGAACAGAGGTGGAGACAACTCGGATACTTTTAGACTCATGGACTTGCTGGCTGGGGAATTCTGGGAGTTGAAGTACAGGTAGTCCTTGATTTACTGGTTGGGCTGACATGCACCCCTTCCCCATCCAGCTTCCCATGCCCCAGAAATGGCATTTTAAACAGGAGCAGGGCACACTGCAGGATTTCAGTGCCTCCCCCAACAAAGTGAGTCAGCTGGCTAACAACAACAACAATAATAAAGCTGGAAGGGACTTTGGAGGTCATCTAGCCCAACCCCCTGCTCAGGCAGGAAACCCTATACCATTTCAGACAATCTCTTCCAGGGTTGGAGCATTCACAACTTCTGGAGGCAGGTTGTTAATAATAATAAAGTTGGAAGGGACCTTGGAGGTCTTCTAGTCCAACCCCCTCCTCAGGCAGGAAACCCCATACCATTTCAGACAAATGGTTGTCCATTCTCTTCTTAAAAACTTCCAGTGTTGGAGCATTCACAACTTCTGGAAGCAGGATGATGATGATGATGATGATGATGATGATGATATTAATAATAATAATAATAATAATAATAATAATAATAATAATAATAATAAATGAAACATGTAACTGGGAACTATGTCCAAAAACTTTGCAAAACACATCAAGAAACTGCAGCTTCCTGCAATAACTCCAGCAAAGCTACAAAAAACTGCGCTACTCGGTACATCTTACATTTTAAGGAAGTACCTGGTTGATACCTAGGATGCTGGCAGCAACCCGTGTCAACCATTAGTGCCAGTCAATTTGAGTGTTCAGTTGACTGAGTTTCATGTTTTATGAATAATAATAATAATAATAAGAATAAGAATAAGAATAAGAATAATAAATGAAACATGTAACAGTGTTACCCATCGTCTTCGGGGCACTGGGAACTATGTCCAAAAACTTTGCAAAACACATCAAGAAACTGCAGCTTCCTGCAATAACTCCAGCAAAGCTACAAAAAACTGCGCTACTCGGAACATCTTACATTTTAAGGAGATACCTGGTTGAGACCTAGGATGCCGGCAGCAACCCATGTCAATCATTAGTGCCAGTCAGTTTGATTGCTCAGTTGACTGAGTTTCATGTTTTATGAAAAAAAGTTTTATATAATAATAATAATAATAATAATAATAATAATAATAATAAAAAATAATAAAAATAATTAATAAATAATGATGATGATGTTGGAAGGGACCTTGGAGGTCATCTAGTCTGACCCCCTGCTCAGGCAGGAAACCCTATACCATTTCGGACAAATGGCTGTCCAGTCTTTTCTTAAAAATGTCCAGTGTTGGAGCATTCACAGCTTCTGGAGGCAGGTTGATAATAATAATAATAATAATAATAATAATAATAATAATAATAATAATAATAATAATAATAATAATAATAATTGTAAGGGATCTCGGAGGTCATCTAGCCCAACCCCCAGCTCAGGCAGGAAACCCTACACCATTTCAGACAAATGGCTGTCCAGCTTGAATTATTCTAGTGTTCAAACAGGCTCCTTCCGCCGAGAGTCCGTTTCCTCTTCTCGAAACCCAAACCGAGGAAGGAACTTGTTTGTCCTTCACCAGCCCAAGAATGAGGAAGTATGTAACAAAAGGGATGTGTCTGTGTTTCTGTGTGTGTGTGGTTTGTGTGTGTGTGTGTGTGTGTGTGTGTGTGTGTGTGTGTGTGTGTGTGTAAGTGTGTATGTGTGAGTGAGTGAAACCAAGAAAGAGAGGGAAAGTTGCCGTAGGTTCCGTTCTGGATGACAACAAGAACAAAGTGACTTGTGAACAAGGGCGGTATTTCCACACAGCAGCCGTTGTTATTTCTGAGTCCGGCCTTCAAATTCGGTCCCCGAAGAGGAATAACATAATAATGCAACTTACAACCGTTCATTTAGTGACTGATCAAAGTTACAGCGGTGCTGAAAAAAGTGACGTAGGACCATTTTTTATACTTGCGACCTTTGCAGCCTCCCCGTGGGTTGCGTGATCAAAATTCGGATGCTTGGCAACCGACTCGTACTTATGGCGGCCCCGGGGTGTCACGTGATCTTCTTTTGCGACCTTCTGACAGGCCGTGAGGGGAAGCCAACTTCACTTAACAAGCGGGTTACTAATTTATCAACTGTGGTGATTCACTTAACAGCTATGGCAAGAAAGGTGGTAAAAGAGGGCAAAACTCGCTTAACAAATTGTCTCACTTAACGACAAAAATTTTGGGCTCCGTTTTGGTCGTACGTCGAGGACTGCCTGTGTTTGGAGACAGCAGCTGTTGTTATTTCTGTGTCCGGCCTCGAAATTCTGTCCCTTAAGAGGAATAACATCATAATAATAATGATGGGAATAATAATAACAACAACAGGACCACGAGTTCAAAAGATGCACATGGCCTAATGGATTTGGCCTGATTGATGATGCCCTACCCCAGGGGTCAGCAACCTGAAACAGTGAAAGAGCCACTCGGAACCGGTTCCCTCACAAAAGGAAAAACTGGGAGCCACAAAAATGTGTGCACATGCGCATACATGCACCTACATGCGCAGAACAGGGTTTGACTGAAGAGTGGAGCCAAGGTGAGATATGCACCTACCCTGCATATTTGAATTGATTGGTTGAACTTTTTTAGTCCCACTTTTTTTTTTGGACTGCACATGGCAGAGGACTGGGAGCCGCAGGAGACGGCTGAAAGAGCCACATGCAGCTCCGGAGCCGCAGGTTGCAGACCTGTGCCCTACCCAGTCAGATGGACTCTTAGCAACCAAATATGGAGGTAGTCCTTGACTTTTTAAAGAAGAGACTGGACAGCCATTTGTCTGAAATGGTATAAGGTTTCCTGCCTGAGCAGGGGGTTGGACTAGATGACCACCAAGGTCCCTTCCAACTTTATTATTATTATTAACAACCTGCCTCCAGAAGCTGTGAATGCTCCAACACTGGGACTTTTTAAGAAGAGGCTGGACAGCCATTTGTCTGAAATGGGATAGGGTTTCCTGCCTGAGCAGGGGGTTGGACTAGATGACCTCAAAAGGTCCCTTCCAACTTTTGGATGATGATGATGACGATGAACACATTGGAGGCCGAAATCTCCGTTGCTAAGCAAAAGGGTTGTTCAGTGAATTTTGCCCCATTTTACGACCTTCCTCGCCAGGATTGTTAAGTGAATCACGGCAATTGTTCGCTTAGTCACGCGTTGTTAAGTGAATCTGGCTTCCCCATATCACCATATCGCATATGGTGATCACACGACCCCGGGACGCTGCAAGGGGTCCTAAATACGAGCCAAATGTCCGTCTTTTGATCGTGGGGGGAAACCGCAACGGTCGTTAAGTGTGGGAAAAAAGGTCACTTTTTTGCCCCAACACCATAACTTCGAACGGTCACTAAACGAGTCGAGGGCTACCTCGATTCGCCGAACGTGCTTTCTGAGAGCGAAAGACGGGCGGCTCTAACCGCACCCTCCTTTTCAACTAGGATTTGTTACAAAATGCCACCAGACGCCTCGTTTTAGAAGCGTTCTTTTTCCCCGCTGTTTCTCTCAGCTCCGTTTTTATTTTATTTTTTGGCAGAGTGGGATCTGATGGAGCAGCTTTTTTCACCCCACCGAAAACATCAGACAGGGTGTACAAGTCAGTTTCTCTCTCTCCTTTCCATCCTGGCCCATCCCAGAGGATCCTTATTACTTTATTACTTCCTTCCAAGAAGTAATCTCCCCCCCCCTCCCACCCCCAACCCCTGGGAATTACAAACCATGCCGTCTACTTTTTTTGCCAGCTTATTATTCCTGGAAATTCTGAGGTTTTGCAACCCCTCTCCTTCCCTCCAGACGGGCTGTTTTTAGAGGAGGAGAATTTTTTTTTAAAAAAAAAATACCGTATTTTCTGGCGTATAAGATGACTTTTTAAACCCATGAAAATCTTCTCAAAAGTCAGGGGTTGTCTTATATGCTGGGTGCTGAAACTTTAGGGACAGGGCTGGCTGGAAAACCTGGAGCGGATCTCCCATTTGGTCTGCGCAGGGAAAGCGGGACCAATTGGAGAGGAAGGTGCAGTCTGTGATTTTTTACAGGCTGGGGTCTGGGCGTCTTTCCTCCTAAAGTTGAAGAGCAGCTGCAGTCTATCCCAACTTGAAAGGCAGGTGGGGAATGCAGCAGTCAGAGCAGCTGCTTAGCTCTAAGGACACATTTGACTCAGGAACTGGGCGGGCTGGCTGGAAAACCTGGAGCGGATCTCCCATTTGGTCTGCGCAGGGAAAGCTTTAGAGTGAATTAGGAAAAGTTTAATCCACTTGCACTGTTTTATGTTTACATGTTTGATGACAAACAGCCTTATGTTTATAAGTGACAGTTTTCCTACTAAGTACCTGCATGTCATAAGCATTTGAATTAAAATGACCGTATTAAAATCAAATCTGATGTTTTTTTCATTTTTATTTGGTGTGCGTTGGAAGAGGGGTAGTCTTATACGGCGAGTATAGCCCAAACCCTATAATTTAACAGGAAATGTAGGGGGGCGTCTTATACGCCCAGGCGTCTTATACGCCGGAAAATACGGTAAATAAATGAATTCCTGTGGTTTTGGTTTTTTTTTAGCTCAGTTCCCACAGAGACAATCCTGCTAAGGAAAATCCTTGGCTGTTGTTTCTACACCCCCGAAGCTTGCCAAGTTTGGAGAAAGTCCCAAAGGTGTTTTGTGTGTTTTGTTGTTTTTCCCCAAAAGGCAATTGAACTTTCTTGGTTTGGTGTTTCTCCCCCCCCCCTTTGAAAACCGTTTCAAACGTTCTTCAGCCTCTTGGATGAGAAGCAAAATATTTTCAAAGAAAACAACAACAAGGCAGTTGCTTTGGGGAACCTTTGGGACACCCGTGAGCTGGATACAGAATACAGAATAATAAGAGGTGGAAGGGTCCTTGGAGGTCTTCTAGTCCAACCCCCTCTCCTCAAGCAGGAGACGTCCTTCTGGACATGAGCCAGCCGTGTGCTGCAGCTGCCAAAAAAGCCAACACAGTGCTAGGCTGCATTAACAGAGGAATAGAATCAAGATCACGTGAAGTACTAATACCACTTTACAAGGCCTTGGGAAGGCCACACCTGGAATACTGCATCCAGTTGTTTTTTTTTTATTTTAATTCCATTTATATCCCACCCTTCTCCGAAGACTCAGGGCGGCTTACAAGCTTAGCAGTAGCCTTCATTCTATGTATATGCCTGCTTATTAGGGCTTTCACACACACCCCAGCGGCATTATTACAAAGTCAGCTTAATTGCCCCCAACAATCTGGGTCCTCGTTTTACCTACCTGGGAAGGATGGAAGGCTGAGTCAACCTTGAGCCTGGTGGGACTCGAACCTGCACTAATTGCAGGCAGCTGGTGTTACTTAAGGAGGCAGTAGCCCACTGCTCCACCAAGGCTCTTTTGGTTTTGGTCACCACGATGTAAAAAAGATGTCGAGACTCTAGAAAGAGTGCAGAGAAGAGCAACAAAGATGATTGGGGGACTGGAGGCTAAAACATACAAGGAACGGTTGCTGGAATTGGGTATGTCTACTTTAATGAAGAGAAGGATGAGGGGTGACATGATAGCAGTGTTCCAGTATCTCAGGGGCTGCCCCAAAGAAGAGGGAGTCAAGCTATTCTCCAAAGCACCCAAAGGCAGGACAAGAAGCAACAGATGGAAACTCATCAAGGAGAGAAGCAACCTGGAACTAAGGAGAAACTTCCTGACAGTGAGAACAATTAACCAGTGGAACTCCTGGCCTCCAGACGTGGTGAATGCTCCAACACTGGAAATTTTTAAGAAGAGACTGGACAGCCATTTGTCTGAAATGGTATAGGGTTTCCTGCCTTAGCAGGGGGTTGGACTAGATGACCTCCAAGGTCCCTTCCAACTTATTATTATTATTATTATTATTATTATTATTATTACATATAGCTGTGCAATCTCTTCTTAAAAACCTCCAGCGTTTGGAGTGTTCACGACTTCTGGTGGCAAGCTGTTCCGCTGATTAATTGTTCTCACGGAAAGGAAGTTTTTCCTTAGTTCCAGGTTGCTTCTCTCCTCGGGTTAGTTTCTCCATCCGTTGCTTCTTGTCTTGTCCTTCCGGTGCTTTGGACAATAACCTGACCCCCCCCCCACTCTCTTCTTTGGGGCAGCCCCTCAAATGCTGGAAGACTGCTATCATGTCACACACACACCCCTCCTTCTCTTCCTTAGACCAGACATAACTAGTGAGATTTATTATCACAGCAGCTGTTCTGGATGAGGAACAGGCGGTTTTTAAAAAAAAAGCAAGATAATTTGTATTTTGTTTTTTAATATTTATTGCCCTGTACACTGCCCTGAGTCCTTCGGGAGAAGGGCGGTATAAAAATTTAATAAATATAAATTTAATAAATATATCATCATTTTGAAATGAGAAACTGGCTGGCCATCAGGAATGCCAGCCAGTTTGGTCTCCTGGTTAAGGCACCAGGTTAGACGCAGGAGACGGCGAGTTCTAGTCCTGCCTTAGCCATGAGAGGCAACTGAGTGACTTTGGGCCAATCACCCGGAGACGGCGAGTTCTAGTCCTGCCTTAGCCATGAGAGGCAACTGAGCGACTTTGGGCCAATCACCCGGAGACGGTGAGTTCTAGTCCTGCCTTAGCTATGAGAGGTAACTGAGCGACTCTGGGCCAATCACCCGGAGACGGTGAGTTCTAGTCCTGCCTTAGCCATGAGAGGCAACTGAGCGACTTTGGGCCAATCACCTGGAGATGGCGAGTTCTAGTCCTGCCTTAGCCATGAGAGGCAACTGAGCGACTTTGGGCCAATCACCCGGAGACGGCAAGTTCTAGTCCTGCCTTAGCCATGAGAGGCAACTGAGTGACTTCGGGCCAATCACCCAGAGACGGTTTGTTCTAATCCCAATTTAGGCATAAAAGCCATCTGGGGGAGTTTGGGCCAGCTCCCCGCTCTCTCCCCCTCACAGGGTTGTTGTTCTTGTAAAAAGAGGAGGAGGAAAGTATGCTGGATATATTTGCTGCCTTGGCTTCTTTGCAAAAACAGTAAAGGTGAGATAGGAACAAACGAATGAATGCAAATAGTCCTCAACTTACGACCGCAACTGACCCAAAGTTTCTGTCGTTCAGCGAGTGCAGAGGCCATGGCATGCCAGGGTGTGCTGCGCACTGCATTCCAGAGCTGCACACAAGGGGATATCCCGGAGCATCGGAGGGTCTGCCAAAGGTTTGCCTTGCAGCAAGCTGGAAAGTGCACCTGGGTTGAAAGGCAGCCAGAGAGGGAAGGTGGAAGCAGCGCACAGGGATGGAAGCGGCCTTTTTCAGCCTGGGCCACTTTAAGAATGGTGGACTTCCGCTCCCAGAATGCCCCAGCCAGCCTGCTTTAAGAGGGGTGGACCAACTCCCAGAATCCCCCAGCCAGCCTGCTTTAAGAGGGGTGGACTTCCACTCCCAGAATTCCCCAGCCAGCCTGCTTCAAGAGGGGTGGACTTCAAGGCTCTTATAAGAGCCTTGGTGGAGCAGTGGGCTAATGCCTCCTTAAGTAACACCAGCTGCCTGCAATTAGTGCAGGTTCGCATCCCACCAGGCTCAAGGTTGACTCAGCCTTCCGTCCTTCTGAGGTAGGTAAAATGAGGACCCAGATTGTTGGGGGCAATAAGCTGACTTTGTAATAATGCCGCTTGGGGGGGGTGTGTGTGAAAGCCCTAACAAGCAGGCATATACATAGAATAAAGGCTACTGCTAAGCTTGTAAGCCGCCCTGAGTCTTCGGAGAAGGGCGGGATATAAATGGAATTTTTTTTAAAAAAAAAACTCCCAGAATCCCCCAGCCAGCATGCTTTAAGAGGGGCGGACCTCCGCTCCCAGAATTCCCCAGCCAGGATGCTTTAAGAGGAGTGGATTTCCACTCCCAGAATTCCCCAGCCGGCCTGCTGTAAGAGGGGTGGACTTCAACTCCCAGAATCCCCTAGCCAGCCTACTTTAAAAGCAGCGGACCTCAACTACCAGAATTCCCCAGCTGTCATGCTTTAAAAGGGGAGGACTTCCTCTCCCAGAATTTTCCAGCCAGCCTGCTTTAAGAGGGGTGGACCAACTCCCAGAATCCCCTAGCCAGCCTACTTTAAGAGTAGCGGAACTCAACTCCCAGAATTCTCCAGGTGTCATGCTTTAAGAGGGGTAGACTTCCACTCCCAGAATTCCCCAGCCAGCATGCTTTAAGAGGGGTGGAATTGTGCTCCCAGAATTCCCAGCCAAATGTGAGAAAGAAGCTCAGATTTGCTCTTTCCTAAATCCTAAGAATGTGGACCTTCCAGATTCTGTTGCTACAGCCCCTATCAATTTAAAAAAATCCAGGCTAATTTACAGGAAATCCTTGACTTACAATGATTTCTTTACTGACCGCAAAGCTCATCAAACCGGGAAAACTCCCCTTACAACTGTCTTGCTTAGCGACAGAAATGTTGGGCTCATGTACGGCCGTAAGTCGAGGACTACCTGTATCTTTTATGCCCTTTCAAAATCCTCGGCGCTTAGAGGGGGAAAAAAAGATTTCTCTCTCTCTCTCTCTCTCTCTCTCTCTCTCTCTCTCTCTCTCTCTCTCTCTCTCTCTCTCTCTCTCTCTCTCTCTCTCTCTCTCACACACACACACACACACACACACCATCTGTGCCTGTTTTGTGAGTCTACGGGCCTCCGATTAACCTAGTTTTCACTCAGCAGGCGAGGCGAGGCTGTTTTTCCACCCGCTGAGGTCAAAGGGATCTATTTGATCCTCCGCCTCCCGCTGTCGGTTTCCACTGACCTCGGGCGAACTTCAGCCACGGAAGCCACGGAAATCTGCCTTTCCCTCAGCCGAAAGAGAAACGGCTGGATCGACAGGATTTGGGACAGTCAAAATCACAGAGAGCCCTCAGCTTACGACCAAAACGGATGCCCAAGTTTCTCTTGCCAGTTCTTCCGTGGGTTTTGCCCTGTTTTACGACCTTTCTTGCCAATGTCATTAAGCGAATCACGGCAGTTCCTAAGTTAATAATGCGATCCTTAAGTGAGTCTGGCTTCCCCGTTGACTTTGTCGGAAGGTCGCAAAAGGGGATCACGTGAGTCCTCCCGGGACGCTGCGACCGTCGTAAATATGAGTCGGTTGCCCAGCCTCTGAGCTTTGATCATGTGACCCGTGGGGATGCTGCGACAGTCCTTAAGTGTGAAAAATGGTCATGAGCTGCTTTTTTCCAGTGCCGTTGTAACTTTGAACGGTCACTAAACGAGCGCTGGCAACTGGAAGACGGCCTGCGCTACTGTTTAGCCGAAGTCCAGTGACCCCCTGCTTGATTTTCAGAGATTTGTGTCTTGTTGTCCCAAGGAACACACAATTGTGGCCTTGATTTACGGCCACAGTTGAACCCAGAAGGTCGGTTGTTAAGCAAAACCGTCGTTAAATGAGTTTTTGCCTGCATTCTACCACCTTCCTTCCCACGATGGGTAAGTGAACCGCTGGAGTTATTAAATGGACCCAACTAGGGAACGTCGTCAGTGCTAGGCAGCGCTCTGTTTACGCCCAGTGGCTATAATAACAATATTCTAATGATGAAGGAATAACCAAGAAGGAAAAAAAACACCCACCCCAAGCCATTTGTACATAAATATGGAGCAAGACCGACTCTCTCCCAGTACTGACAATGTTACCTAGTTGGGTCAAGAAACGTCTGCAAGCAAATATCCGAGACAATAACATAAACCTCCTCCTCCTCCTCGCAAACCCCTTTCCCTTCTGGCACTGATGATGTTGCCCAGATGGGTGATGAAACGTCCGCAAGAAAACCACCCAGCTCAGAGAGCACCAGGGACCCCACCGTCCTCTCCTAGTCCCAAAGATGCTTTTTCACCAGGCAACTGGACTTCCTTGTTTCTCTTTGAAGACGTTTTGCTTCTCTGAAAAAGCTTCTTCGGCACTGAAGAAGCTTCTTGTAGGAGAAGGGAAACGTCTTCAAAGAAAAACAAGTGAGTCCAGTTGCCTGGTGAAAAAGCATCTTTGTGATAACTATGATCTGGTCCAGGGGTAGGCAACCTCGGCTCTTTTATGACTCGTGGACTTCAACTCCCAGAATTCCTGAGCCAGCCATGCTGAGGAGAAAGGGAGAGGTTTCCAAGCTGAGCCATGCTGGCTCAGGAATTCTGGGAGTTGAAGTCCACAAGTCGTGAAGGGGCCATACTTCCCCCATGTTGGCTCAGGAATTCTGGGAGTTGAAGTCCACAAGTCATGAACAGGCCATAGTTCCCCCATGTTGGCTGAGGAATTCTGGGAGTTGAAGTCCACAAGTTGTGAAGGGGCCATACTTCCCCCATACTGGCTCAGGAATTCTGGGAGTTGAAGTCCACAAGTCGTGAAGGGGCCATACTTCCCCCATGCTGGCTCAGGAATTCTGGGAGTTGAAGTCCACAAGTCATGAAGGGGGCCACATTTCCCCCATGTTGGCTGAGGAATTCTGGGAGTTGAAGTCCACAAGTCATGAACAGGCCATAGTTCCCCCATGTTGGCTGAGGAATTCTGGGAGTTGAAGTCCACAAGTTGTGAAGGGGCCATACTTCCCCCATACTGGCTCAGGAATTCTGGGAGTTGAAGTCTACAAGTCGTGAAGGAGCCATACTTCCCCTATACTGGCTGAGGAATTCTGGGAGTTGAAGTCCACAAGTCGTGAAGGGGGCCATAGTTCCCCCATGTTGGCTCAGGAATTCTGGGAGTTGAAGTCCACAAGTCGTGAAGGGGCCACATTTCCCCCATGCTGGCTCAGGAACTCTGAGAGTTGAAGTCCACAAGTCATGAAGGGGGCCACATTTCCCCCATGTTGGCTGAGGAATTCTGGGAGTTGAAGTCCACAAGTCATGAACAGGCCATAGTTCCCCCATGTTGGCTGAGGAATTCTGGGAGTTGAAGTCCACAAGTTGTGAAGGGGCCATACTTCCCCCATGCTGTCTCAGGAATTCTGGGAGTTGAAGTCTACAAGTCGTGAAGGGGCCATACTTCCCCTATACTGGCTCAGGAATTCTGGGAGTTGAAGTCCACGAGTCATAAAAGAGCCAAGGTTGCCTATCCCTGAACCTGGACAACTCAAACTCTCCATAGACATTCTCTCCTATTGAAGTTCTTCCCACATAGTTTTAATCTATCGGTTCTCGTCTTTCTCTTTGGGGCCAGAGAATAACGTTAGTCACTTTTCTACGGGGCAACCCTTCAGATCTTTGAAAGCCATATTATTGTTGATTGTATGGTTTGTGTTAAAATTAAGAGTTTCTTCCTGGCTTGCAAGTTATTTCAATCGTTCATTTTTTTTTGTAGGAAACTTCCAGACCATCCATCCACCGAGTGGGATGTACCACTCCTTGCACAGCTGATCCTCTCACACATCGAAACCTACCAGATCAACCTGGTAATGTGGCAATTTAAGCATTTCTTATTGATTTCAACTTCCTTTTCTTTTACACACCGGCGAAGGTTCTAAATAATAATAATAATAATAATAATAATAATAATAATAATAATAATAATAATAATAATAATAATAATAAAGCTGGAAGTGACCTTGGAGGTCATATACCATTTCAGACAACTGGCTGTCCAGTCTCTTCTTAAAAACTTCCAGTTTTGGAGCACCCACAACTTCTGGAGGCAAGTCGTTTCACTGGTTAATTGTTCTCACTGCCAGGAAATTTCTCCTTTACACTTTAATACCACTTTACAATACCTTGGTAAGGCCACGTTTGGAATACAGCATCCAGTTTTGGTCACCACAATGTAAAAAAGATGTTCAGACTCTAGAAAGAGTGCAGAGAAGAGCAACAAAGATTATTAGGGGACCGGAGGCTAAAAACGTATGAAGAATGGTTGCTGGAATTGGGTTTGTCTAAGTCTAAGAGAAGGACGAGGGGGGGACATGATAGCAAGTCTTCCAGTATCTCAGGGGCTGCCCCAAAGAAGAGGGAGTCAAGCTATTCTCCAAAGCGCCCGAAGGCAGGACAAGAAGCAACGGATGGAAACGAGTCAAGGAAAGAAGTAACCTAGAACTAAGGAGGAATTTCCTGAGAGCGAGAACAATTAACGAGTGGAACGGCTGGCCACCAGAAGTTGTGAATGCTTCAACACTGGAGGTTTTCAAGAAGAGACTGGACATCTTTGTGCTAGAGTTTTAGTTTCTGCCTGGAAAATTTTTGCAGCCCGGGTCAGCTCTGCAAGGGCGGAGAGCGAGGCCCATCTGGGCACGATCCAGTTAAAACATCGGTTGGCAGATGCTGGCATCGCCTTGGCCCAGGATGAACTTTGAACACCAAGCTGTTCAACGCTGCCTCGTGTTGACTTGTTTGGCAACTCAGATTCCTCTTTTGCATAGCGAGGCCCATCAACATTGATGTGACTGCTGGAAATCTCAGGGTGCATGTTGCGTTCAGCCATCGCTTGTTCAGTGACAGAATAACAAAAGAGAATAACTGAATTACAGAAGAGAATAACCAAAAAATGGAATAACCAAAGAGAATAATGGAATAAAAAGAATAACAGAACAGAATAACAGAGTAATACCGGAATAATGGAATAACAATAACAGAATAATGGAATAACAGAACAGAATAATAGAATAACAGAATAATGCAATAATGGAATAACAGACTAGAATAGAATAACAAAATAACAAAACAGAATAATAGAATAACAAAATAACAGAACAGAATAACAGAATACAGAACAGAATAACGGAATAATGGAATAACAGAACAGAATAATAGAATAATAGAATAACAGAATAATGCAATAATGGAATAACAGACTAGAATACAATAACAAAATAACAAAACAGAATAATAGAATAACAAAATAACAGAACAGAATAACAGAATACAGAACAGAATAACAGAATAACAGAATAATGGAATAATGGAATAACAGAACAGAATAATGGAATAACAGACTAGAACAGAATAACAAAATAACAAAACAGAATAATAGAATAATGGAAGAACAAAATAACAGAACAGAATAACAGAATACAGAACAGAATAACGGAATAATGGAATAACAGAACAGAATAATAGAATAACAGAATAATGCAATAATGGAATAACAGACTAGAATAGAATAACAAAATAACAAAACAGAATAATAGAATAACAAAATAACAGAACAGAATAACAGAATACAGAACAGAATAACAGAATAATGGAATAATGGAATAACAGAACAGAATAATGGAATAACAGACTAGAACAGAATAACAAAATAACAAAACAGAATAATAGAATAATGGAATAACAAAATAACAGAACAGAATAACAGAATACAGAACAGAATAATGGAATAATGGAATAACAGAACAGAATAACAGAATAATAGAATAACAGAATAATGCAATAATGGAATAACAGACTAGAATACAATAACAAAATAACAAAACAGAATAATAGAATAACAAAATAACAGAACAGAATAACAGAATACAGAACAGAATAACAGAATAATGGAATAATGGAATAACAGAACAGAATAATGGAATAACAGACTAGAACAGAATAACAAAATAACAAAACAGAATAATAGAATAATGGAATAACAAAATAACAGAACAGAATAACAGAATACAGAACAGAATAACGGAATAATGGAATAACAGAACAGAATAATAGAATAATAGAATAACAGAATAATGCAATAATGGAATAACAGAACAGAATAATGGAATAACAGACTAGAACAGAATAACAAAATAACAAAACAGAATAATAGAATAATAGAATAACAAAATAACAGAACAGAATAACGGAATAACAGAATACAGAACTGATTGCTGGTTAGTGGGGCTGCAAGAAGGGGGTCCACCCAAAGAGACCCCCCCCCAAGATCAGGCTGTGAAGAAAGAGAGGAGGGGGTGCACCCCCTTCGTGTCCCCCGCGGCTGGCCGAGGGTCTTTGGGACGCACCCCAAGGGTGGGGGAGTGTGTGTGTGTGTGTGCCCCAGAAGTCCTGTTCCCTGGAATTGCTGCAGCTCGGCTGCAACCAGTTGCAGGGGGGTGGGGGGACACACAGTCACTTTTACTTGCCCCCCCCCAAGAAGTCAAACCGGACCAGCCAGGAAGGCCAGGGGCGTTTTCTCCCTCCGGCCCCTGCAGGGCCCCAAGATGGCGCCGGGGGGAGGAGGCAACGGCCAGAGCCCGGGGCGGCCCCCAAGCCCACGTCGGAGTGGTTTGCATCGGGACTGCCTGTGGGGAGAGGGTCAGAAAAGTCAAAATGGCTTCCTTCTCCTCTAGTCTCATCTTTCCTCCCTGCCTTCCTCCTTTTCATCCTTTCTTCCTTCCTCCCTCTTCTTCCCTTCTCTCCCTCCTCCTTTCCTTCCTTCCCCTCTTTTTCCTCCCTTCTTCCTTCCTTCCCTCCCTCCTTCCTTTCTTCCTTCCTTTCCTTCTTTCTCTCTCCCTCCTTCCTTCCTTCCTTTCCTTCTTTCCTTGCTTCCTCTCCCTCCCTCCTTTCCTTCCCTCCTTCCTCCTTCCCTCCTTCTTTCCTTCTTTCCCTTCTTTCCTCCTTCCCTCCCTCCTTCCTTCCTTCCTCTTTCTCTTTCTTCCTTCCTTCCTTTCTCTCTTCCTTCCTCCTTCTTTCCTTCCTTTCCTTCCTCCTTCCTTCCCTCCCTCCTTCCTTCCTCCTTCCCTCCCTCCTTCCTTCCTCTTTCTCCTTCCCTCCTTCCTGCCTCCCTTCCTCCTTCCTTTCCTTCTTTCCTTGCTTCCTCTCCCTCCTTTCCTTCCCTCCTTCCCTCCTTCTTTCCTTCCTTTCCTTCTTTCCTCCTTCCTCCCTCCTTCCTTCCTTCCTCTTTCTCCTTCTTCCTTCCTTTCTCTCTCCCTTCCTCCCTCCTTCTTTCCTTCCTTTCCTTCCTTCTTCCTTCCCTCCCTCCCTCCTTCCTTCCTTCTTTCTCCCTCCTTCCTGCCTCCCTCCCTCCTTCCTTTCCTTCTTTCCTTGCTTCCTCTTCCCTCCCTCCCTCCCTCCCTCCCTTCCTTCCTTCCTTCCTTCCTTCCTTCCTTCCTTCCTTCCTCTTCCCTCCTTCTTGCCTCCCTCCCTCCTTCCTTTCCTTCTTTCCTTGCTTCCTCTCCCTCCTTCTCTCCCTCCTCTTCCCTTCCTTTTCCCTCCCTCCCTCCTTCCCTCCCTCCCTCCTTTCCTTCCTTCCTTCCTTCCTTCCTTCCTCTTCCCTTCCTTTTCCCTCCCTCTTTCTGTGATCGGTGGAAGACCGCTTCCCCTTGAGTAAAAACAACAACAAACCACACAATCCCTTTTTGTGACCCTTTTCCTCCAGGTTGTAACCTTCGACGCCGGAGGAGTGAGCGGGCACCCGAACCACCGCTCCGTTTATGCCGCCGTCAGGTACGCTCCTGCCTCCCCTTCGGGAAAGGAGGGTTGCGCTGGGGAATTCTGGGAGTTGAAGTCCACCCGACTTAAAATTCCCACGGTTGGGAAACGCTGCTTCCCAAGATGTCGCAGTGCAGTTCCCAGAGTTCCCCAGCCGACCCACTCAAGGAATTCTGGGAGTTGCAGTTCTCAAAGCGGCCTTAGAAGGCAGGGGGGACGATCGATCGTGCGAATCTTTTAAAATCAATAATATAAACACATCTTGTTACAGCCGAAGGGGCTCTGCTCTGCTCTGAGGACTAGGCCAGATCTTCAAAACTGAGTACAGGGAGTCCTCGGCTTGCGACGATTTGTTTAGTGGCCGTTCGAAGTTACAACCGCTCTGAAAAAAGCGACCTAGCACCGTTTTTCACCCTTACGACCGTCGCGGCCTCTCTGTGGTCAGGTGATCAAAATTCAGGCACTTGGCAACTCATATTTATGACGGTCGCAGCATCACGTGATCCCCTTTTGCGACCTTCTGACAAGCAAAGTCAATGGCGGGGTGGGGGGCAGGAAGCCAAGATTCACTTAAGGACCGTGTGGCTAACTTAACAACTGCCGTAATTTGCTTTGCCGTAAAATTGAGTGTGGCTCGCTGAATAGGCAGGGGCAACAGAAATTGTGGTCTCCGTTATGGTCGTTAAGTCGAGGACGACTGCGGCGATTCACTTAACAACTGTGGCAAAGAAGGTCATAAAAGGGGGGAAGACTCTCTTCATAAAGGTCTCTCTTAGCAAGAGAGATCTGGGGTCGTAAGTCGGGAACCCCCTGTCGTTCTTCCTCAAAGTCAATCTTGCCCATCCCTACATGTTGGGGCTTCCAATGCTTAGAATTCGCACCCATGTTCCAGGTCCCGTGTTTCTTGTGTAGATGTCTGTTTAGACTGCTTTTTTTTCCCTCCGGAAAAAGCTTGGAAGACCTCGGTAGTTCTCAACTTACAACCCCAATTCAGCTCAAAATTCCCGTTGATAAGCAAGGCAACGTTAACTGAGCCGAAACCTTTTTTTTTTTTTGCCACAGACATTAAGCAGATCACTGCCATTGTTCAATGGGTCAGTCAGTCGTTAAGCGAATCCGGCTTCCCTCGTGGACTCTGTGCAAATTTTCTACAACTTTTCTCGCTACGGTTAGGAAGCGAATCTCTGCAGTTTGTTAAGTGAGTCACCGGGTCATTAAATGAACCCGGCTCCCCCTGTTGATGAGGGAAGGTCACAAAGGGGGAACACGTGACCCCCGGGCAACGGCAACCGTCGTAAATACAGGCCGGCTTGCCGATTGGCCGAATTTTGATCCCGTGACCAGGAGGATGCTGCAACGGTCGCAAGGGTGAGGACCGGTTGCAAGTCACTTCTTTCAATGTCGTCGTAACTTCGAACGGTGACAAAACCGAACCTGTCACTTTTTTCAACGCTTTCAATTTTCGAACTAAACGGTTGTAAGTCGAGGACTTCCTCAGCCTTCTGGGCTGGCAGGATGACCTTGCTCCAGCGTTGACGCAGGAGCCGCTCTAATGGAGCCTTGAATTCAAGTCTTCCCAATCCTGATCCAGTAATTTAAGATGCCCCCCCCTTTTTTTGTGTGTTTTAATTTTGAATCCTTGGCATAACATGCAAAGGACCCTTTTTTTTGCCCACCTACGCGGACCTCTACCATTTTAGATTGTTTTTAAAATAAGTGAATTATAATTTTATTTCCATGGGGAAAGCCACACACTTGCTGGGTGCCAGACCTCCTTTATCCCTGATGCCCAAACTTTGGTTGGTTGTGCGCAGGAGAGAGGAACGCAGCTGTTGCAGCCCCAGACTTCCCAGCCAACCACAAACACCACACAAGCACACACAACACACGCACACACACACACACACACACACACACACACACACACCACCCTTGAGCTTCAGGAACACGCCCACTCCCCACACGACTTTGCTGCATAATAATGCAATACTTTTTTAAAAAAAATTCAATATTGTGTTTTTATTGCTTGTAAGCTGCCCAGAACCTCCGTGAGCGAGTAGGCGGCTATGTAAATGTTTTAACTAACTAACTAACTAACTAACTAACTAACTAACTAACAAACATCACAAATCTCATGCCAAAAGGAAGGGGTGAGTAACTTTGGGGATTTCCCTGTTGGCACCCCATCCATGCACCACACGGGTGTTGTGTAACCAACGCTTAACACTTGGCAAAAGAAAAAAAAAATGTTTTGCAGAGGAGGCTGCCCCCTAGAGGTCTTCCAGAGCATTTGGAGAGCCTTTGGAGCAGCTTGCAATGTCTGCAGTTGTCCTTTTGTCAGGACGGTTTCGCTGCGCCCTACACGCACACACGCACAAAAACATAGACACACACACACACACACACACACACACACAGAGACAGACAAACAATGGAGCAACCCAGAAGTTTATTTATTTTATTTATTTATTTAATTAGATTTTTATACCGCCCTGTTCCTGAAGGACTCAGGGCGGTTTACAGGGCAGCATAAAATACAATATAAAGATAGCATAAAATTAAAATAAATTAAATTAATGAAGCCCAACAATTAAAGCAATATTTAAAAAGCTAAACTCCCTTCAGTCCAGGCCTGACAGATCAAAAAAACCAGGTTTTCAGGTCCCGGCGAAATGAACGCAGATTGGGGGCGGTCCGAAGTTCCACCGGTAAATCATTCCAAAGGGCAGGCGCGCCCACAGAGAATGCCCTCCCCCTGGGGATCACCCGCCGGCACTCCTTAACCACCGGCACCCTGAGAAGGCCCTCCCTGTGGGAGCGCACAGGACGATGGGAAGTTGATGCCGGCAGCAGGTGTTCCCTTAGATAAGTTGTGACTGCTCCAACACTGGAAGTCTTTTTAAGAAGAGACTGGACAGCCGTTTGTCTGAAATGGGATAGGCCTAGGTCGGATCTCCTGCTTGAGCAGGGGGTTGGTCTAGATGACCTCTGTGGTCCCTTTCAGCCCTATTACAGGTAGTCGTCGACTTACAACCACAATTGAGCGCGCTTGTTTGTGTTGCC
>NC_139512.1:356447928-356570428 GCF_947247035.1 Vipera ursinii | reverse complement strand
CCTAGACCTCAGCCTGGGTCCCCTGTCCGACCCGGAGGAGTATTTTTTTAAAAAAAAAACTTCCATTGGGATTTGTTCCTGGAGTTTAAATCCTTGCAGTCCGAAGCAAGAGAGAAAGCCGCGACCTCCTCCTGCGGGAGATTCTCTGCCGGCTCCGAAGAGCTCGACCACCAACGCCGGGGCGGCAGAGGCTTGCAGGGCTGGCAGAGGTGGCGGCAGTCCAGCGTTGTTTCTCCCCCTCGTGTGTGTGTGTGTGTGTGTGTGTGTGTGTGTCAGACCCGCAGGAATGGCTAGTAAAGGTGGCGGCAGTCCGGCATTTGCGTTTCTCTGTGTGTCAAGCCCCATGGGCTCGACACACAGGAAGGGGGGGAATGCCGGAATGCCGCTTCCCTACCAGCCATTCCCGTGGGTCTGACACACGCACGCACGAGGGGGAGAAACAACGCTGGACTGCCGCCACCTCTGCCAGCCCTGCAAGCCTCTGCGGCAGAGGCTTGCAGGGCTGGCAGAGGTGGTGGCAGTCCAGCGTTGTTTCTCCCCCTCGTGCGTGCGTGTGTGTGTGTGTGTGTGTGTGTGTGTGTGTGTGTGTGTGTCAGACCCGCAGGAATGGCTAGTAAAGGTGGCGGCAGTCCGGCATTTGTGTTTCTCTGTGTGTCAAGCACACAGGAGGGGGGGAACACCGCTTCCTTACCAGCCATTCCCGCGGGTCTGACACACGCACGCATGCATGAGGGGGGGAAACGCCGGACTGCCGCCACCTCTACCAGCCGTTCCCGCAGGTCTCTCTCTCTCTCTCTCACACACACACACACGCACGAGGAGGGAAACAACGCTTGACTGCCGCCTCCCTAGCAGACCTTCCCTGCGGGATGTGCTGCCAGGAAGCCTGGCAGCCTGATGAGCGGACCCTGCGAACCGCGGCAGAGCCAGCTCCGGGATGCTGCCAGAGTCAACGAGCGGCTCGTCGTGGCACAGAATATAGATATGTTGCTAAGAAGGGGCCAAGCTTATACTTATACTCGGCTTATACTCGAGTCAATAACTTTTTCCAGTTTTTGGGGTAAAATTAGGGGTCTTGGCTTATACTCGAGTCGGCTTATACTCAAGTATATACGGATATATATATGTTTTCTGAGGTTTATATATATATATATATATATATATATATATATTTAATAAAGTCTTTGTTGAATTTCAACCTCAAGCATTAACATTCCAACGAAGCTCAAAGGGAAAGGAAGTAACACATCACATCTAAAGTGAAGCCAAATGTTATGCATCAAAGAAATTTATAATTCCTAGGTCAGGGTTGTCCACCCTTCGCAACTCGAAGACTTGTGGACTTCAACTCCCAGAATTCCCCAGCCAGCCGTGCGTGCAAGTCTTCCAGGTTGACAAATTTGGCTACCCCGACGTCGAGGGACGAAAAATCTTTCTTCCCATTTTTTTTAAAAAACAGCACAGGGTTGCAAGGAGTTAAAAAACAGAAACGAAAATTAGCCTCCTAGGGGTTGGGTGGCATCCTCTGTTGGCTTGTTCTATTGGTGATAAGATGATTTACATTTTCCAGTAATTGTTCAAGTACGAGCAGGTCTCTGCTGGCTTTTAGCCAAGGGACAAAGTCTGCCTTCTCCATGAGGCTTTGTGGCTGCTGGAGAAAAATTGTTCTGCTGGGAGATTTATCTCTGAGTTGCTTGTTTTTCTTTTTACTTTGCCATCCTTACCCTTCAGTCCGGCTTAACTTCTGAGGAGGAGAATAGAAGAGAGTAGAATGTCTTTATTGTCACGGGGTAACTCACAGTGAAATTAAGCTGTGATATAATTAATTTAAATTAAATTAAGGAGGAAGTATAAATTGTATGGTTCTCTATATATGTATATGTACATACTTTTTTATTAAAAAGGACATAAAAAACACAAATTAATGAGAAACAGAGAGAAATAAATAAATAAGAAAGAAAGAAAGAAAAAGAAAGAAAGAAAGAAAGAAAGAGAAAGAAAGAAAGAAAAGAAAAAACGAACAAGGAAGGAAGGGTAAAGGTGCAGAAAATAGACAGAAACAGAAAGAAGCTTTGAATGTCTTTCACACTACAGCAAACATAAATATAATTTACAAACTTATTTTTTACTCTTTGATTACAAAAAAGCTCACTTTTTCCATTCCCCCCACTAATTATCAAAACCTCAAACCATACAATGACACTGAATAAAATGACTTGGCAACCAGCATCTATTCATGATGGTTGCAATGTCCTGGTGTCATGTGATCGCCTTTTGTGATCATCAATGCTAAAGGGAGTTGGGTTTGGGGAGAAAGGAGAGGAGGAGGAGGAGGAGGAGGAGGAGGAGGAGGAGGAGGAGGGGACTGTGGGATCCTTGGTGCTCTCTGAGCTGGGTGGTTTTCTTGCAGACGTTTCATAACCCAACTAGGGAACATCATCAGTGCTAGAAGGGAATGAAGTGGTGGGAGGAGGAGGAGGAGGAGGAGGAGGAGGAGGAGGAGGAGGAGGAGCAAGAGGAAGAGGAAGAGGAAGAGGAGGAATGTGGGATCCTTGGTGCTCTCTGAGCTGGGTGGTTTTCTTGCAGACCTTTCATAACCCAACTAGGGAACATCATCAGTGCTAGAAGGGAATGAAGTGGTGGGAGGAGGAGGAGGAGGAGGAGGAGGAGGAGGAGCAAGAGGAAGAGGAAGAGGAGGACTGTGGGGTCCCTGGTGCCCTCTGAGCTGGGTGGTTTTCTTGCAGACGTTTCATGACCCAACCAGGTAATAGCATCAATGCTAGAAGGGAGGAGGAGGAGGAGGAGGAGGAGGAGGAGGAGGAGGAGGAGGAGGAGGAGGAGGAGGAGGAGGACGGCGACTGTGGGGTCCTTGGTGCTCTCTGAGCTTGGTGGTTTTCTTGCAGACGTTTCATGACCCAACTAGCTAACATCATAAGTGCTGGGAGGAGAAGGAGGAGGAGGAGGAGGAGGAGGAGGGGGGGAGGAGGAGGACTGTGGGGTCCTTGATGCTTTCTGAGCTGAATTGATTTCCTTGCAGGCATTTCATGACCCAACTAAGGAACATCATCAGTGCTAGAAGGGAGTGAGGTGTGAGGTTTGAGGAGAGGAGGAGGAGGAGGAGGAGGAGAGGACTGTGGGGTCCTTGGTGCTCTCTGAGCTTGGTGATGTTCTTGCGGACGTTTCATTGCCAAATTAGCTAACATCATCAGCGCTAGATATAGATGTAGCACTGCTGATGTTACCTAGCTTGGTCATGAAACGTCTGCATTAACACCACCAAGCTCAGAGACCACCAAGCACTCCCTAATTTAAATCCTGCCCCCCTTCTTGCCAGTTCATCGAAACTGATTTAATCTCACGAAACCTGATGCCTTTCCGGAAAATGTGTGTTGTTGTTGTTTCACACACACACACACACACCCCAGAAAACAAAAAGCAGACAGATTCTTCCTGATGCTCTCCTACAGTCTCTAAAACTGCAGGGCGTTAATTCTTGGAAAGAGAGCGGAGATATTTTCATGAGCTCAGGGCGGAATTGCTGGAGATACACAGCCGAGGAGGCCCAGCTGCGTTCATCGTTACCTATTTACAACCTGGTATTATAAATCTGATGGAAAGGGGGGGTCACCTGGGGCCAGCTTCACAGGTGGCAGAGGGCTTGCCGAAGAGACTGGCTTTGGGAAAAACAAGTTGGAAAGGTGAGGAGGCAAAGGTAAACCTGTCGAATTTCACCCGCTGTTTGTGTTACTCACTCAGATTGTCGGTTCCTCATCCTTGAGACCGTGAACCTTTTCCGGAAATACATTTCCATCTGGGACGCTCCGCTCAGCTGCCGCAAAACCCCGGACGTTCTCTTCGTAGTGACAGAGCAAGAAGCAGAACTGGCCAAGGTGAACGGACATTGGGGGGGGTTCTTGTCCCAATCCAGAAACTCCCCAAGAAGAGGTTTCTATACACACAGGAAGCAAACAAAGGGAAATATTTGTAGCTCAGACCTGAAAAGAGGGGTCCTTGGTGCTCTCTGAGCTGGGTGGTTTTCTTGCAGACGTTTCATGGCCCAACTAGGGAACATCATCAGTGCGAGAAGGGAGTGGGTTTTGTGGGAGGAGGAGGAGGAGGAGAAAGGGAGGAGGAGGAGGAGGAGGAGGTGGACAGTGGGGTCCTTGGTGCTCTCTGAGCTGGGTGGTTTTCTTGAAGACGTTTCATGACCCAACTAGGTAACATCATCAATGCTCGAAGCAAGTGGTGTTTATGGGAGGAGGAGGAGGAGGAGGAGGAGGAGGAGGAGGAGGAGGTGGAGGAGGAGGAAGAAGAGGAGGAGGAGGAGGAAGAAGAGGAGGAGGAGGAGGAGAAAGGGAGGAGGAGGAGGAGGAGGAGGAGGAGGACTGTGGGGTCCTTGGTGCTCTCTGAGCTGGGTGGTTTTCTTGCAGACGTTTCATGGCCCAACTAGGGAACATCATCAGTGCTAGAAGGGAGTGTGGCTTGAGAAAGGGAGGAGGAAGAGGAGGAAGAGGAGGAGGAGAGCTGTGGGGTCCCGGGTGCCCTCTGAGCTTGGATGTTTTCTTGCAGACGTTTCATGACCCAACTAGGGAACATCATCACTATTAGAAGGAAGTGGGGTTTGAGGAATGGAGGAGGAAGAGGAGGGGAAGGAGGACTGTGGCGTCCTTGGTGCCGTCTGAGCTGGGTGGTTTTCTTGCAGACGTTTCATGACCCAACTAGGGAAACTCATCACTATTAGAAGGAAGTGGGGTTTGAGGAAGGGACGAGGAAGAGGAAGAGGGGAAGAAGAAGAAGAAGAAGAAGAGGAGGAGGAGGAGGAGGAGGAGGAGGAGGAGGAGGAGGGGGAGGAAGACTGTGGTCTCCTTGTTGCTTTCTGAGCTTGGTGGTTTTCTTGCACAGGTCTCATTACCCAACTAGGTAAGGTCATCAGGGCTAGATGTCTGCAAGAAAACATCTGTAAAACATCTGCAAGAACCAAGGACCCCTCCTATACAGGAAGATTTGGAGAGCTGGATATAGCCTCTTTTGGGGGGGGCTGTTGACTTTCGCAGGTGATAGTTGATTATTGATGTGGCTTTACCTGTTGATTAGCAACCCCCTGGACAGTTGGCTGTACGGATTTACAACAGTTTGTTTTGTGAGATCTGGAAGTTCCAGCAGAGCTGAAAAAAGGGACTGGTTTTCAAACCCAACCGTTACAGCATCCCTGTGGTCATGTGATCAACCTTTGGCTGCTGGGCAATCGGCTCATGTTTACGACCGTTGCAGTGTCCCAGGTCACACGATCACGCCTTCTGACGAGACCCAAATGTTTGTTGCCAACAAGACCGTTGGGTTTTGCCTCGCTTTACGACTTTTCTCACCACCATTGCTGTTATGTGAATCGCTGCCGCTGTTAAGTCACACAGTCGTTAAGTGAATCCGGATTTCCCCCCCCCCTTGAGTTCGCTCGTCAGAAGGTCGCAAAAGGGGATCCCGGGACCCCCGGGACACTCGCCACCGTCGTAACTCCGAATCCCTTACTAAGCCTTTGAATGTGGATGACTTGAGCGTGGGAATGCTGCAATGGATGCATAAACAAGGGTCACTTAATAATAATAATAAAGTTGGAAGGGACCTTGGAGGTCATCTAGTCCAGGGCGTTTCAACCTTTTCACCCACTGTACCACTTTTAGGATATGGCAACATCCGAGGACCACCAGTCGCCCAGCAAGATGTCAAAACCTTGAGGACCAAAAAAAAAAAGGAAAAAAGTGATGAAGTACAGGTAGTCCTCGACTTACAACAGTTCGCTTAGTGACTGTTTGAAGTTACAACGGCACTGAAAAAAGGGCCCCCCAAGCCACAGCTGAGCGAGACACCTGCCTGCCCGCCCGGCGGTGCTCTTCCTCCTGTCCGAGGTTTTCATTGTTGTGAGCATTTCTGTTGAGGATTGGCAGCGTGGGAGGGGTGGGAGGTGTTTGGTTTTTATCCCCCCCCTCGGTCTGCTGGGTGGTTGCAGCAGGTTTTGGTCCCTTCACATGACCCTGGGACACTGTGACCGTCATAAATATGAATCGGTTGCCAAGCATCTAAATGTAAGTCACAAGACCCTGGAGATGCTGCAGCATTCCAGCTGATTGGCGCTTCTTCTGGGCTCAGAAGCACCAGGATCGGCGCTGAGCTCCAGCTGGATCCTGGCGCTGATCCTGGCGCTTCCGCTGAGCCCCAACAGCCCTGCAGCTCCAGCCGTCTCTCGCTCAGGCTTGTGCGGTGCTGCCACCGGTTCAGCTCATTCCCCTCCCCCGCCGCCACTTTTCTGGAATGGTCGCGTACCACCTGCCAGGTGCCAATGTACCACGGGTGGTACCCGTACCACTGGTTGAAAAGCCCTGTTCTAGTCCAATCCTTTGCTCAAGCCAGGAGACCCCGTACCATCTCAGACAAATGGCTGTCCAGTCTCTTCTTAAAAACTTTTTCCAGCAATGTTGTAAATTCGGTCACTAAACGAATGGTTGTTAAGTCAAGGATTACCTGTACTCCTGGTTTCACCCGAAGCATCCCCCTTCATTGTTCTCCTCGCCTACAAGTCTGGCCCTGGCTAAAATCTAATGCTGTCTATCTTTCCAGAAGGCGATGCGCTGTCACCACAGCCAGCTGCTTTGGTTCCGCCGTTTGTACGTGAGGTTCTCGCGCTACATGGTGATCAACTCGCTGCGTTTCCTCTAACGGGGAAGAGAGCCGGGATGAACTGGAGACAGAGAGAGAGAAAGGGAGGAAGACCTGACTCTGGAGGTCCCTGACGAGTGGAAAAAAATCTAGCAGGACCAAGAGGGAGGGCCTTCTTCGTGGTGGCTCCTTCCCTCTGGAACATCATCCCTGTGGAAATAAGATTGGGAATAAGGTGTTATGGGTCCCCTCTCTTAAGGAGGTTTATCTGGTGGGACCAAGAAGAAGGAACTTCTCCCTCTGGAACATCATCCCTGCGGAGATAAAATCGGAAATGTTATGGGTCTCCTCCCTTAAGGAGATCCATCCGGTGGGACCAACAGGGAGGGCCTTCTCCGTGGTGGCTCCTTCCCTGTGGAACATCATCCCCGCAGAGATAAAATCGGAAATGTTATGGGTCTCCTCCCTTAAGGAGGTCCATCTGGTGGGACCAAGAAGAAGGGACTTCTCCTTCTGGAACATCATCCCTGCGGAGATAAGATTGGAAATAGGACATTCTGGGTCCACTCTCTTGAGGAGGTCCATCTGGTGGGACCGAGAAGGGCCTTTTCCGTGGTGGCTCCCTCCCTGTGGAACATTATCCCCGCAGAGATAAAATCAGAAATGAGATGTTATGGATCCCTTCACTTAAGGAGGTCCATCTGGTGGGACCAAGAGGGAGGGCCTTCTCCATGGGGAACATCATCCCTGCGGAGATAAGATTGGAAATAAGATGTTATGGGTCTCTTCTCTTGAGGAGCTCCATCTGGTGGGACTGAGAAGGGCCTTCTCCATGGTGGCTCCCTCCCTGTAGGACATCATCCCCGTGGAGATAAGTTTGGCCGCCATCTTGGCACTCTTCCACAAGACCCTGATGATTGTGGCTTTTCTGGTGGGCCAGGGGACCCCCCCCCCCCAAAGAGCAGGATGGAGCCCATCAAATGGCACTTTTGACCAGGGAGGTGGGGAATTGCGGCTTTTTAAAAATTGTTCTTGTGTTGGATGTGTATCTTGGTAAGCCGCCAGGAGTCACCGAGAGTGAGTTGGGCAGCCATATCCATCTTCTTAAATAAATAAATAATAAAAATCGAAGAGGACCTGCTCTGGACTCACCGACCTGCCTGAATGGGGAGCTGATGTCGGGGGAATCTGGGAAAAAGTCACAAAAGGGAGGGAGGGGGGGTCTTTCCCAAGGACCAAAGAGGCAGGTCAGTCTGGAATCCTCGGTATGCTGGAAGAGATCCAGGAAAGACTCTCCCTGGCTGGAAGGGACCTTGGAGGTCTTCTAGTCCAGCCCCCCGCTTAAGCAGGAGAACCTATACCATCTCAGACAAGCGACTTGTCTAGCGCCTCTTCTTAAAAATCTCCAGTGATGGAGCGCCCACGATTTCTGGTGGCAAGCTGTTCCACTGGTTAATTGTCCTCACTGTTCGGAAGTTTCTCCTTAATTCCAGGTTGCTTCTCTCTTTGGTCAGTTTCCATCCATTGTTTCTCGTCCTTCCCTCTGGTACTTTGGTGAATAATATAACCCCTTCTGCCTCATGGCAGCCCCTCAAATACTGAAACACTGCTATCATGTCTCCCCTATTTCTTCTTTTCTTTAGACTAGCAGGGATAGGCAACCTTGGCTCTTTTATGACTTGTGAACTTCAACTCCCAGAATTCCTGAGCCAGCATGGGGGAACTATGGCCCCTTCATGACTCATGGACTTCAACTCCCAGAATTCCTGAGCCAGCATGAGGGAACTATGGCCCCCTCATGACTCGTGGACTTCAACTCCCAGAATTCCTCAGCCAAAATGGGGGAACTATGGCCCCCTTCATGACTCGTGGACTTCAACTCCCAGAATTCCTGAGCCAGCCTGGCTCAGCTTGGAAACCTCTCCCTTTCCCCTCAGCATGGCTGCCTCAGGAATTCTGGGAGTTGAAGTCCACGAGACATAAAAGAGCCAAGGTTGCCTACCCCTGTTCTACCCAAACCCAAGTCCCACAGCCGTTCTTCGTATGTTTTCGTCTCCAGGCCTTGGATCCTCTTAGCTGCTCTTCTCTGATTTTTTTCCAAACTCTCAACATCTTTTTTGTGACATGGTGACCAAAATTGGCTGCAGTATTCCATAATATTATAATAGATGTGCATGTTGGCTTTACCCCGGCAAGATTCTTGTCCGTTGGCAAGCGATAATAATAAAGGATCCACCGAAAGGACAAATGTTTTAAAAATATGTATTTATTATTATTATTAATTTTTTTTTCAAAAGAAGAATTTCCTCAAAAGTGAGAAGTGTCATTTTGGGCAAAGCGACATTAAAACAGCATTCATACCTAGCGCTAAAGGTGGAAACTGAACTGAGCGACTTGAGGCATTCACACACGTACGCAAAGACATTCCCCACCCCAATTCCCAGAAGAAACCGAGTTTCTTAGTCTGTGCAGCTCCAGCTACTAACTTAGCCACTGATTGAATCAAGGCCGTCGTAAAAAAAGAGGCCTCTATAGAAATTATTCTAAGCACCATGAGGGATCAAGCGCCTCCTTCAAAAAAAAAAAAAAGAAAAAAAATTAAAAATAAATCAGAATCCATTTTTCTTTTTCTAAAAAAAATGGAGATCTTCTCCAAATTGTCAGGCTGTCTTAATGGGATCCTGCTTCCACTTGCAGATCTCCTTGCCCAAAATACAGGTAGTCCTCGACTTACGAGCACAGTTCAGCCCAACATTTCAGTTACTGAGTGCGCTGTTAAGTGAGTTTTGCCCCAATGTACAACTTTTCTTAGCCACGGTTGTTAAATTCAATCACTCTTAAGTTGGTCACACAGGTATTAAGTAAACGCAGCTTCCCTGTCGACTTTGCTTTTCAGAAGCTTGCAAAAGGGGATCACCTGCAACCGTCGTAAGTACATGCCAGTTGTCGAGCCTCTGAATTTTGTGACCATGGGTGTGTGTGTGCTGCAATGGTCGTTAAGTGTGAAAAATGGTCATAAGTCACTTTTTTTCCAGTGCTCTTGTCGTTCTGAATGGCCACTAAACGAAAGATTGTAAGTCGAGGGCTACCTGCAGGACACCTCTGTGGAAATTCCCCCGCCGGATCTTTGCACGTTAGCAAATATTGGGGGCTTGGCGGTGTTTAAATCTTCCTTTTAGCGCTCTTTTTTCTCAAGATAAGGAGGCTACAGGTTTTTTTTTTCTGTTTTCAAGGAGGGGTGTAGGATTGAGATAATCCCATTTCTATGCCGCTATTCTATCGATGGGGGAAATAGGCAGTAGAGAAAGGATATTTCACCAAAAAAAATGGCACTCTTTGGTTTCCTAAATCAGGGCTTTTCAACCAGTGGTACGGGTACCACCTGTGGTACATTGGCACCTGGCAGGTGGTACGCAACCATCCTAGAAAAGTGGTAGTTGGGGAGGGGAATGAGCTGAACCGGTGGCAGCACCGCACAAGCCTGAGCGAGAGACGGCTGGAGCTGCAGGGCTGTCAAGGCTCAGCGGAAGCGCCAGGATCAGTGCTTCTTCGGGGCTGTCGGGGCTCAGTGGAAGCGCCAGGATCAGCGCCAGGCTTCAGCTGGAGCTCGGCGCTGATCCCGGCACTTCTGCTGAGCCCAGAAGAAGCGCCGATCAGCTGGAATGTTGCAGCGTCTCCAGGGTCTTGTGATTTACATTCAGATGCTTGGCAACCGATTCATTTTTTCAGTGCCATTGTAACTTCGAACAGTCACTAAGCGAACTGTCATAAGTCGAGGACCACCTATACTTCATCTCTTTTTTCCTTTTTTTTGGTCATCAAGTGTTTGACCCCTTGCTAGGTGACTGGTGGTACTCGGAGGTTGCCATATCCTAAAAGTGGTACAACAGGTGAAAAGGTTGAAAAGCCCTGTCCTAAACGAAACCCGAGTTAAAGAAGGGAGATGTGGTGGCCTGTTGTGGTTTCCAGAACCAGGACGGTCACGGCTTGGACATGTTCCTGATGGCGGGGTGACCCTTCACCGCTTTCTCCCATTCCTTGCCGTTGATGGGCTCCACGGTGATCTTGCTGATGGTCCCCTCGTCCAGGCAGTGGGGCGCGATTCCTGCAAAGAGAGAGAGAGAGGCAGCGGTAGCAGAATGGCAAGAATTGGAAGGGACCTCGGAGGTCGTCTAGTCCAACCCCCTGCTCAGGCAGGAGAGCCCATACTGTTCTGGACACATGGTTGTCCAATCTCTTCTTTTAAAACCTCCAGTGATGGAGCAGCCACAACTTCTGGAGGCAGGTTGTTCCACTGGTTAATTGTTCTCACCGTCAAGAAATTATGACCATGATGGGCAGGCTGTATTACCGTTGTAAGGAGAGGACTACTTGTAGATTGTTGAAATTTTTTGGAATGGTAATAGGTAATAGCAATAGAACAATAGATAGATACCACCGTAGTGGGTCTTATTATAGGTGGAGATGAAACAGCGTACAGGGCGGAGGTACAAAAACTATCCCTATGGTGTCTAGAGAACAACTTGCACATGAACATCGGCAAGACGAAAGAGATGGTGTTAGACTTCCGGAGGAAAAAGGAGGAACCTGCCCCACTTTACATCAGGGAGGACTGTGTGGAGAGAGTTTCCTCCTTTAAATTCCTGGGAGTCTACCTCTGCGAAGATCTGACCTGGAAAGTTAATACAACCCAGGTGGCCAGAAAGGCCCAACAGAGACTCCACTTCCTCAGGGTCTTGCGGAAGAACAGGGTAGAACAACGGCTAATGACCCTCTTTTACCAGTCTACTATAGAGAGCGTCGTCTCATACTGTATTGTGGTTTGGTATGCTGGTCTGACAGCCGCGGATAGGAAAGTATTACAGAGGGTGGTGAGCACAGCACAAGACACCATGGGGCTGTCCCCTGACACCACTGGATGACCTCGCCAGGGCCCGCTGCCTTGGAAGAGTGAGGAAAATTCTCAGGGACGACTCACACCCTGGACGGTATCTCTTTACTCTCCTACCATCGGGTAGGAGATATAGGAATATAGCTAGCCGTACCAACAGGCTGAAGAACAGCTTCTATCCGTGGGCTGTCAGGCTCCTGAACGGGAAATAATAGTTTTATAATTTTATGTATGATTGACTTGCGAGGCCGGTGTGTTGTGCAATTAGCTCACATGGTGTTAACAAGATGGTGGGTTTGTTGTCACTGCGAGTAGTGGTGGTGGTGGTGGGGGCACAAAGGGAGGCTCAGCCAATCTCAATGTATACATGGTTGTACTTTGACAATAAAGGTTCATTCATAGAACCAGCCCTCTCTAAGCAGTTTACAGAGTCAGCCTATTTGCCTCCCAAACAATCCGGGTCCTCATTTTACCGACCTCGGAAGGACAGAAGGCTGAGTCAACCTTGAGTCGGTCAGGATCGAACTTCCTGGCTGTGGGCAGAGTTTTCCTGCAATGCTGGATTCTAACCACGACGGCACCATGGCTTCCTTTCTCAAGTTTCTGACTTCTGGGCTTTTCAAGTGACTCTGAGGCGTTGTTTACCTTAAAAGTCCTTCATTTAGCCCCATACATTGCTCGAAGGAAGCTGGAATCTGAAATCTCCGCCCCCTTGCACAATATATTAAAACACAATTCTCCACCTTTCTAATTTTGTCATTAATCACATTCTCCAATTAATATAAGTCCCCAAAATATAAGCATATAAGTTCCCCCCCCCAAAAAAAATTTAAAATAAATAAATAAATAATTTAAAGAATTAGTTTCTCTTCCCTTAGACAACCGGCCAAGTTCTTATCTTGTTTAATTATAGACAGCCTTGAGGTACAATCCTCTTCTTCCCCCCTCCCAACCTTAATCCAATCTCTTAAAGCAATACACATGTTTAATGTATGAAATAGCTGCTTCTTCATCGCTTGTCGAGCAAGAACATCCGGGCCCTCATTTTACCGACCTCAGAAAGACGGAAGGCTGAGTGAACCTTGAGCCAGTCAGGATCGAATCTTCCTGGCTGTGGGCAGAGTCAGCCTGCAATCAGGCCCTCTAACCACGGCGCCACCAAGGCTCATAATAGCAGGCGAAGAAAAATCCAGGGTTCAAACAGCTGCAGGAGGCAATCAGTGATCAAGATCAAGTGAAGTACTAATACCACTTTACAATGCTTTGGTAAGGCCACACCTGGAACACTGCATCCAGTTTTGGTCACCACGATGTAAAAAAGATGTCGAGACTCTAGAAAGGGTACAGAGAAGAGCAACCAAGATGATTGGGGGGCTGGAGGCTAAAACATATAAGGAACGTTTGCTGGAATTGGGTATGTGTAGTTTAATGAAGAGAAGGATGAGGGGGGACATTATAGCAGTCTTCCAGTATCTCAGGGGCTGCCCCAAAGAAGAGGGAGCCAAGCTATTCTCTAAAGCACCTGAAACCAGGACAAGAAGCAACGGATGGAAACTAGTCAAGGAGAGAAGCAACCTAGAACTAAGGAGAAACTTCCTGACAGTTAGAACAACTAACCGGTGGAACAACCTGCCTCCAGAAGCGGTGAATGCTCCAACACTGGAGGTTTTTAAGAAGAGACTGGACAGCCATTTGTCTGAAATGGGACAGGGTTTCCTGCCTGAGCAGGGGGTTGGACTAGATAACCACCAAGGTCCCTTCCAAGTTTATTATTATTATTATTATTATTATTATTATTATTATTATTATTATTATTATTATTATTATTATCATTATTATTATTATTATTATTAGTAGTAGTAGTAGTAGTACAGTAGTAGTAGTACAGTAGTAGTATACAGTAGGTCCCAACAGACCCATCACTATCTAACCATGGAACAAACAAAGTGTGGTCGCATGCTCTTAAAGAAAATTCTGGTTTTTTTTTGCCATAAAACACTTGATAATGATAATGATAAGAGGAAGAGGAAGAGGAAGAAGAGGAAGAGGAAGAAGAAGTAGTTGGAAGGGATCTGGGAGGTCATCTAGTCCAACCCCTTGCTCAGGCAGGAAACCCTAGACCATTTCAGACAAATGGCTGTCCAGTCTCTTCTTAAAAACTTCCAGTGTTGGAGCATTCACAGCTTCTGGAGGCAGGTTGTTCCACCGGTTAATTGTTCTAACTGTCAGGAAGTTTCTCCTTAGTTCTAGGTTGCTTCTCTCTTTGGTTAGTTTCCATCCGTTGCTTCTTGTCCTGCCTTCAGGGGCTTTGGAGAAGAGCTTGACTGCCTCTTCTTTGGGACAGCCCCTGAGATACTGGAACACTGCTATCACGTCCCCCCTGGTCCTTCTCTTCATTAAACCAGACAGACCCAATTCCAATTTTCACAGATTAGCTTTGCAATTCTGCAAAAACAGAAATAGCTTTCACCTAACCTAGAGGGGGAAGGCAAATCACACCTGTCGCAGCCCGAGAAAATTAAAATGGAGGAAAAAAAACCCAGGGTTGTAAAAAAGATGACGGCTTCACGTCTGGGAGAGAATGGCGGGATTCGACCCAGATTTGCCCACCCACTGCCCCGAATTGTATCCTACCGTAGCCGTCCGGATTGGAACGGGGTGTGTAAAAGCTCTGGACGCCGCACATCTTGCAGAAGGTGTGCTGGGCGCAGTGAGTGTTGAAGGTGTACGTGGTGAGATGGTCAGCACCCTGGAGGGAAAGAAGACACAAGGTGTGGTTTTGTGTGTGTGTGTGGGGGAGAAAGACCCAATTTTACGGGCATCGTTCCTGTGTTTTGTGAGATCTAGGAGAAGAGTGGAGGTGTGTGTGTGTGTGTGTCTCCAGAGGCTTTTAAGAAGACGTTGGACATCCACCACCTCCCCATGATGGCCGAAATAATGTAGTTTGCAGGGAATTGGATTAGATCAAGGGTATCAAACTCGCAACGTCACGTGACGCATCGCGACGTATCACAACTTTTTTTTCCATTGCCGGTGATGTAGTGGGCACCATTTCGGCAAGCCGCATCTGGCCCACGGGCCGGCAGTTTGACACCCCTGGATTAGATCCACATTTCTCAACCTCTGCAACTTTAAGAGATGTGGACTTCAACTCCCAGAATTCCCCGAAACACCGAGCTACAAAGAGCCCTTGACTCATGATAGTTCTTTTAACGATGGTCTGAAGGGATGACAACCTCAGAAAGGGTGTTTTGAGGCCTGTAAGGCTCTTCTGACTGTTACGAAATGTTGTAGACACAAAAGCACACACAAAGAGAGTCATGATATGTAGAAAAAGAGCAGTCAGAGTCTAGGGGTGGTGTCAAGCGAGCAATCAGGCTAGAATCATTACGTTCCCATAAATGGTCTAAGCCAGGGGTAGGCAACCGTGGCTCATTTATGACTCATGGACTTCAAATCCTAGAATTCCTGAGCCAGCATGGCTGAGCTTGGAAATCTCTCCCTTTCTCCTCAGCATGGCTGGCTCAGGAATTCTGGGAGTTGAAGTCCACAAGTCATAAAAGAGCCAAGGTTGCCTACTCCTGGTTTAAGCCCAGGCCTTAGCTCAGGGTTGAACTGTGAGGGCCTTGCTGGTCTCAGACCTCGGGTGGCTTTCTTGCAGACGTTTCATGACCCAACTAGGAAGGAACATCAAACAATCAAACAGTAAACCACAGCCTAATCAAGAAGCACCAAGAAGAAAACAACATTCTCACCAACACTGATGGGGCAAGCCACTGGTATATAAGCAGACAGGAAACCCTGCTCCCTTCTAGCACTGATGATGTTACTTAGTTGGGTCATGAAACGTCTGCAAGGAAACAACCAAGCTCAGAGAGCACCAAGGACCCCACAATTGTCATTTCCCCCCCCCTCCACTCTGCAAACCCCACTCCCTTCCAGCAACTACCTAGTTGGGTCATGCAATGTTTGCAAGAAAGCCAAACTCAGAGAGCACCAAGGAACCCCAGTCCTCTTCCTCCTCCTCCTCCGCCTCCTCCTCCTCCTCCTCCTCCTCCTCCTCCTCCTCCACTGATGATGTTACCTAGTTGAGTCATGAAACGTCTGCAGGAAAATCACCCAGCTCGTCCTCCTCCTCCTCCTCCTCCTCCTCCTCCTCCTCCTCCTCCTCCTCCTCCTCCTCCCCCATGTCTTCCTTTTCCACAACCCATACTCCCTTCTAGCACTGATGATGTTACCTAGTTGGGTCAGGAAATGTCTGCAGGAAAATCACCGAGCTCAGAGAGCACCAAGGACCCCACCGTCTTCTTCCTCCTCCTCCTCCTCCTCCTCCTCCTCCTCCTCCTCCACCACCACCACCACCACCACCTCCTCCTCCTCCTCCTCCTCCTCCTCCTAGCACTGATGAAGTTACCTAGTTGGGTCAGGAAATGTCTGCAGGAAAACCACCCAGCTCAGAGAGCACCAAGGACCCCACATTTGTCCTCCTCCTCCTCCTCCTCCTCCTCCTCCTCCTCCTCCTCCTCCTCCACCACCACCACCACCACCACCTCCTCCTCCTCCTCCTCCTCCTCCCCCTCCTCTTCCTCCTAGCACTGATGAAGTTACCTAGTTGGGTCATGAAACGTCTGCAGGAAAACCACCCAGCTCAGAGAGCACCAAGGACCCCACAGTCTTCCTCCTCCTCCTCCAACTCCTCCTCCTCCTCCTCCTCCTCCTCCTCCTCCTCCTCCTCCTCCTCCTCCTCCCTTCTAGCACTGATGATGTTACCTAGTTGGGTCATGAAACGTCTGCAGGAAAATCACCCAGCTCAGAGAGCACCAAGGATCCCGTGATGCAAGGCCCCTAAACCTGGATCTCAACTAAACCCTTCGCAGTGACTGTCTCTCAAGCAAGTGGATTTTCCACCGCTCAGAATGCAAACAGGGGAAAACCCCACAGGACTCCGGGCAACACCCACCCACCCACCCTCTTCTTACCTTCAAGAGCTTAAAGTGGGAAGCCGGTACGATGAAATGCCTGTTTTGCTTCTTCACACAGATGCTGCAACTGGAGGAGGGGAGAGGGAAAAAGAACGAGGACAAGAAAAAAACGTGAATTGGGGAGAGAGCCTTTCCACAAGAGGCCGAAATAAGGAGGCTGAGACTGTGAGTGAAAAAAGCAAAACGGACTTTGATAGTCCCCTTTGTTAAGGAAAAAACAAATTGTCAGAGAAGTGGACACACGGTAGGAACGTGTGTGCTGTTGTCTGAGGCAACCTTGAAGGCCTCAGTCCAGGTTGTCCTTGACTTACAACCACAATTCAGCCCAAACTTTCCATCGCTAAGCAAGAGCGTTAAATGAGTTTCGCCCCGTTTTTACCTCTCTTTTTTTGCCACGGTCGTTAAGTGAATCGCTATAGTTGTTAAGTGAATCAAGGTGGTCATTAAGCGAATCTGGCTTCCCCCGTTGACTCTGCTGATCAGAAGCCAGCTGGGAAGGTCTCAAAACGGGATCCCACGGCCCCGGGACAGTCTAGCCATCATAAATGTGAGTCAGTTGCTGAATTTTGGTCACGTGGCCACGGGGGTGCTGCAACGGTCATTAAGTGTGAAAAACAGCTCCAGGTCGCTTTTTTTTTCCAGCGCTGTTGTAACTTCCAGTGGTCACTAAATGAACTGTTGTAAGTCAAGGACCACCTGTATGTTTATCCAAAAAGCTATGGCAACTGAACTGATATCTTTCTATGTTGCTAACGTGTTTCCACGCCTCAAAGAAGAAGTAGAAGATTTTGTGAGCTTTTGGAAAAAGGGCTACCAGGCTCCTCCTGATTTGGGGGTTAGTGTAGACCAGGGATGGGGAACTATGGTCCTTTTATGACTTGTGGACTTCAACTCCCAGAATTCCATGAGAACCACTTGAACACCATATGGGCATTGACAAAAATCGCCATCCGTCAATTGCGGAAGGCAGCTTCGCTCGGAACAGCTTTCATCCTGCCACGATACCTCTAACACCATCAAACATCCACATTTGTCTATCCCAGGTCCTTAGGAAGGACTCAACAGGTGGTCAAAAATGCCAAATCTAGTCTAAATATCTGGCTGACTTTGTGACCAATAATAATAATAATCCCCAAACATCTGAAGCACCACTTGAACCCCATAAGGTAACAATAACAATAACAATAACAATAACAATAACAATAACAATAACAATAACAATAACAATAACAATAACAATAACAATAACAATAACAATAACAATAACAATAATAAAAATAATGTTGGAAGGGACTTTGGAGGTCATCTAGTCCAACCCCCTGCTCAGGCAGGAAAAGGTAAAGGTTCCCCCGCACATGCGAGCCAGTCGTTTCCGACTCTAGGGGCTGGTGCTCATCTCCGTTTCAAAGCCGAAGAGCCAGCGCTTGTCCGAGGACGTCTCCGTGGTCATGTGGCCGGCATGACTAGACGCCAAAGGCACACGGAACGCTGTTCCCTTCCCACCGGAGTGGTCCCTATTTTTCTACTCGCATTTTTACGTGCTTTCGAACTGCTAGGTTGGCAGAAGCTGGGACGAGTAACAGGCGCTCACTCTGCTACGCGGCACTCGGGATTCGACCCGCCAAACGGCTGACCATCATTGACAAAGTCACTATCAGTCAATTGCAAATGGCAGCTTTGCTCAGAACGGCTTACATCCTGCCATGAAACCTTTATTAATATTCAACAACAACATCTGCCTATCCCAGGTGCTTGGGAAGAACTCGACAGGTGAACAAAAATGCCAAATGCAATCTGAGCACCTGGCTGATGGGTGAGAACCACTCGAACACCTTATGGGCATTGACCAAAATCACCATCCACCAATTGCGGAAGGCAGCTTTGCTCGGAACAGCATATATCCTGCCACGAAACCTTTAATATTATTAAACATCCACATCTGCTTATCCCAGGTCCTTAGGAAGGATTCAACAGCTGGTCAAAAATGTCCAATCCAGCCTGAACATCTGGCTGACTGTACGAGGGGAAGGATAACACATCCTTTATAGCCTTCCCAAGGAGAAAATATCTGGTGATAACTTACTTGCAATCAAAGACATGGAGGTTCTCGGAGGCCCAGACTTCAAACCGGACAGCCCCACAATGGCAGCCTCCTGTGTGTTTCACCAGCCCTTGGTACTCACTAAAGAGAAAGAGATCCATTCCTGGTCATTTCTAGAACCGATGAATTACAAGACAGGCAGTCGTTAATTTCAAACGGTCAGTAAGAGAATAGTCGTAAGCCGAGGACTGCCTGTACAACCACTAGTAGATAGAAGAATGGAATAGAAGCCTGGAATCCTGCAGACTGAACCTTTTGCACGGGATCCCACCTGCTCTCTTTACACCAAGACTGTCCCACCTTGGCGGCTTTAAGACCTAAGTGAGGACTATGCTGGCTGGGGGATTAATCATAATAATAAGTTGGAAGGGACCTTGGAGGTCATCTAGTCCAACCCCCTGCTCAGGCAGGAAACCCTATACCATTTCAGACAAATGGCTGGCCAGTCTCTTCTTAAAAACTTCCAGTGTTGGAACATTCACCGCTTCTGGAGGCAGGTTAATTGTTCTAACTGTCAGGAAGTTTCTCCTTAGTTGCTTCTCTCCTTGACGAGTTTCCATCCGTTGCTTCTTGTCCTGCTTTCAGGTGCTTTGGAGAATAGCTTGACTCCCTCTTCTTTGGGGCAGCCCCTGAGATACTGGAAGGCTGCTATCATGTCACCCCTCACCCTTCTCTTCGTTAAACTACACATACCCAATTCCAGCAACCGTTCCCTATATGTTTTAGCCTCCAGTCCCCCCAATCATCTTTGTTGCTCTTCTCTGTACTCTTTCTAGAGTCTCAACATTTGGGAGTTGACGTTAATGATGATGCTGATGATGTCCTTGGTCTTTAAGGAGAGTGGACAACCATTTGTCTGCCTGAGCAGGGGGTTGGAATAGGTGACCTCCAAGGTCCCTTCCAACATCATCATCATCATCATTATTATTATTATTATTATTATTATTATTATTATTATTATTATTATTATTGTTATTATTGTTATTATTGTTATTATTGTTATTATTGTTATTATTGTTATTATTGTTATTAAACTTTTATTCATAAAACATGAAGGTCAACTGAACACTCATATTGACTGGCACTAATGGTTGACACGGGTTGCTGCCAGCATCCTAGGTCTCAACCAAGTATCTCCTTAAAATGTAAGATGTTCCGAGTAGCGCAGTTTTTTGTAGCTTTGCTGGAGTTATTGCAGGAAGCTGCAATTTCTTGATGTATTTTGCAAAGTTTTTGGACATAGTTCCCAGCGCCCCGATGACAATGGGTATCCCTGTTACGCGTTTCATCCATAATCGCGCAGTTTCGATGGCCAAGTCGCGGTATTTCGTAATTTTTCCCAGTTCTTTTTCTTCGACTCTGGCATCTCCTGGTACAGCGATATCAATCAGCTGTACGCTTCGGTTCTCTATGACTGTGATATTATTATTATTATTATTATAAAACATTTATTCATAAAACATGAAACTCAGTCAACTGAACACTCAAATTGACTGGCACTAATGGTTGACAGGGGTTGCTGCCAGCATCCTAGGTATCAACCAGGTATCTCCTTAAAATGTAAGATGTTCTGAGTAGCGCAGTTTTTCGGAACATCTTACATTTTAAGGAAATACCTTGTTGTTGTTGTTGTTGTTAAGTCCTCTGGTTTTTAAGAAGAGACTGGACAGCCCTTTGTCTGAAATGGTATAAGGTTTCCTGCCTGAGCAGGGGGTTGGACTAGATGACCTCCAAGTTCCCTTCCAACTTTATTACTATTATTATTATTATTATTATTATTATTATTATTATTATTATTATTATTATTATTATTATTATTATTACCACCACCTCTGGCTTCCCCACAGATGTCTAGGCACATGGACCTTCCTGCTCGCTAGATGTCCATGGGTGCAGATCCATTCCATTCACTCGTCCCGGCCCAGAACTCTGGAGAAAACCTCTGGGGCGTAATGGGAGGAGGGTCCCAGGCACAGACCCAGAGGGGCTCTGGACGTGGAAGGAAGACCCCCACCCCCACCCCCGATTCAAGAAAACCAACCCTCTTAAAAGAAGCCCCTCCCTTCTTCTCCAAACTTTCTTACTTGGGGGGGGGAGGTCCAAATAAGGGTGCTCTTAAAGACACAATTCCCAAGGGCAGTTCAGCTCTTCCTAGCTTCCGGGTAAATGCCAGCCACTGGGGTGCCCCTTCCCCATAGTGGGGTGTCCCAAGGCTTTTACAGGACTCCCCAAGGACCCCTCCCACCTCACCTACCCAAGGGAGAAGCTCCAGGCTGAGCAAGACAAGGGACCCGCCCATTGCGGGTGCTGAAAGCCCCAGGCTAAATTGGGGGTTCTGCCTTTAAGGGGATGGGGGCCCGAAGTTCTGCTTAAATTGGGTGAGTGGGGGGGGACTCCTGGGGTCTCACAGCTGCAATAGCAGCAAGGTCCACCTTCCCATCCCGCAACAGCCCCCAGGTCTCTCAGAAAAAGGGGTGCACTTGATTTGCAAGTCAGGAAAGGGGGTTCGTTGGGTTCGCAAGTGGGGTTTGTTGGGTTCGCAACTCAAAAAGAGGGGCTCATTGGGTTTGCAAGTCAAAAAACGGGGTTCGTTAGGTTCGCAAGTCAAGAAAGGTGTTCGTTGGGTTCGCAAGTCAAAAAAGGGGTTTGTTAGGTTTGCAAGTCAAAAAAGGGGTTCATTGGGTTTGCAAGTCAAAAAAGGGGGTTTGTTGGGTTTGCAAGTCAAAAAAGGTGTTCGTTGGGTTCGCAAATCAAAAAAAGGGGGGTTGTTGGGTTTGCAAGTCAAAAAAAGGGGGTTTGTTGGTTCGCATGTCAAAAAAAGGGGTTCATTGGTTCGCACGTCAAAAAAGGGGGTTTGTTGGGTTCGCAAGTAAAAAAAAGGGGTCCGTTAGGTTTGCAAGTCAAAAAAGGGGTTCGTTGGGTTCGCAAGTCAAAAAAGGTTTCGTTGGGTTTGCAAGTTCAAAAAAGGTTTGTTGGGTTTGCAAGTCAAAAAAGGGGGTTCGTTGGGTTCGCAAGTCAAAAAAGGGGGCTTCACAAGTCAAAAAGGGGGGTTTGTTGGGTTTGCAAGTCAAAAAAACGGGGTTCGTTGGGTTCGCAAGTCAAAAAAGGGGGTTCGTTGGTTCGCACGTCAAAAAAAGGGGGTTCGTTGGTTCGCACGTCAAAAAAAAGGGGTTCGCTGGGTTCGCAACTTCTCGCCGCCCGCCGTGGCCTTCCCCGCGCCCCCTTTCCCTCCCCTCCCTCTCCCCCCCCCCCCGACTCACAAGGTGTCGAGCAGGAGCTTGGCCGCCTCCTCGCAGCTGACCCGCTGCCGCTTCTGGAACTGCAGCCAGCGCTCCCGCTGCGCGCCCAGGGCCAGGCTGGGGGGCTCCTCCTCGGCCGCGCCCGCCGCGCCCCCCGGCCCCGAGCCCGCCGCCTTGGCCGGCTGCGGCTGCGGCTTGGCCGGCGCCCGGCCGGCGCTCTTGGCGGCCCGTTCGCGGGCGGCTGGCGGGGCCGGCGGCGTCCGCCTGCGGACCGGGGACCTCCGCGCCTTCCCCATCCTGGCCGGCCGCTCCTGCTGCGCTGCCCGGCCGGCCGCTGGAGGGCGAGCCGGCTCCGAGGAAGCGCCGGGGAGGAGGAGGAGGAGGAGGAGGAGGAGGAGGAGGAGGGGAGCCGGGGGGGGGGCGAGGAGCGCAGCCTCCAGGAAGGGGAGGGAGGGGGGAAGGGAGGAAGGAAGGAAGGAGGGAGAAGGGAGGGAGGGAGGAAGGAAGGAAGGAAAGAGGGGGAGGGAGGAAAGAAAGGGAGGGAGGAAGAGAAAGAAAGGAAGGAAGGAAGGAAGGAAGGAAGGAAGGAAGGAAGGAAGGAAGGAAGGAAGGAAGGAAGGAAGGAAGGAAGGAGGGAGGGAGGGAGGAAAGAGAAAGAGGGAGGGAGGGAGGGAGGGAGGAAGGAAGGAAGGAAGGAAGGAAGGAGAAAAGGGAAGAAGAAAGGAAGTAATGATGGACGCAGGGAGGGAGAAAGGAAAGGAAAGGGAGGAAGGAAGGAAAGAAAGAGGAAGGAAGGAAGGAAGGCAGGAAGAAAGGAGGGAGGAAGGAAGGAAGGAAGGAAGGAAAGAGGAGAGGGAGGGAGGAAAGAAAGAAAGAAGAAAGAAAGAAAGAAAGAAAGAAAGAAAGAAAGAAAGAAAGAAAGAAAGAAAGAAAGAAAGAAAGAAAGAAAGTCGGGAGGGAGGGAGGAAAGAGAAAGGGAGGTAGGAAGGAAGGAAAGGGAAAAGGGAAGAAGAAAGGAAGTAATGATGGACGGAGGGAGGGAGAAAGGAAAGGAAAGGGAGGAAGGAAGGAAAGAAAGAGGGAGGAAGGAAGGAAGGCAGGAAGAAAGGAGGGAGAAGGGAGGGAGGAAAGAGGGAGGAAGAGAGGAAAGAAAGAAAGAAAGAAAGAAAGAAAGAAAGAAAGAAAGAAAGAAAGAAAGAGAGGAAGGCAGGAGGGAGGGAGGAAAGAGAAAGAGGGAGGGAGGAAGGAAGGAGCAAAGGGAAGAAGAAAGGAAGTAATGATGGACGGAGGGAGGGAGAAAGGAAAGGAAAGGGAGGAAGGAAAGAAAGGGAGGGAGGGAGGGAAGGAAGGAAGGAAGGAGAGGGAGAGAAAGAAGGGAGGCAAGAAAGGACAAAGAGGAGGGGAGGGGGACAGGACTGTGGGGTCCTTGGTGCCCCCTGAGCTGGGTGGTTTTCCGCCAGACGTTTCATGACCCGACTAGGGAACCTCATCAGGGCTGGAAGGGAGGGGGGCGCAGGAGATCAACCTTGCCAGGGCTGCAGGCCAGACGGGGGCGTTGGAAGGAGCTTTCAAGAAGAGACTGGGCAGCCACTTGTCTGAAATGGCATAGGGTTTACTGCTTGAGCAGGGGGTTGGACTAGATAGCCTCCAAGGTCCCTTCCAACTCTGTCATTCTGCTAAAAATCCTTCTAAAAGGAAGCAAGCGGAAGCTGCTTTCCTACTGCTGAGACATGGGCTTGCATCTCTCCACCTACCGCAGTGAGGAAGCCGTGGGGGGACAGAGAAAGGTCTCCATCTCATGCTTGCAATTTCCACCCCCCCCTCGTCCCCCAATAATAACCGAATGAACCCAGTTCTGGCTTTGAATACAGGCCGTCCTCGATTTACAACGGCTCATTTAGTAACCGTCCGAAGTTACTACAGCACTGAAAAAAGGGACTTAGGACCGTTTTTTTACGGTTAACGGCCGTCCTAGCGTCTCCATGGTGATGTGACCCAAATTCGGACTCTTGGCATTTATTTATTTATTTATTTATTTATTTATTATTATTTGGATTTGTATACCGCCCCCTCTCCCAAAGGACTCGGGGCGGTGTACAGGGCAATTAAAACACTATATACAACACGTAATATATAAAAATTAAAATAAATTAAACAAGTAGCCCTGAACAATAAAAAAACATTCTAAAATTTAAAATTTTAAATTTTAAATCTAAAATCCCAGTCCCTCAGTCCAGGCCGGCAAATTCGAATAGCCAAGTCTTCAGGTCGCGGCGGAAAGAGCGAAGGTCGGGAACCATCCGGAGCTCAACAGGGAGCTGATTCCAGAGGGCAGGCGCGCCCACAGAGAACGCCCTCCCCCTGGGGGCCGCCCGCCGGCATTCCCTGACCGGCGGTACCCTGAGGAGGCCCTCCCTGTGGGAGCGCACAGGACGATGGGAAGTTAACGCCGGCAAAAGGTGCTCCCGTAAATAATCCGGACCCAAGCCATTTAGGGCTTTATAGGTCATCACCAGCACCTTGAATCTCACCCGGAAGACAACTGGAAGCCAATGCAGCTCGCGGAGCAGAGGTGTTACATGGGAGTATCGGGAGACCCCCATCACAACTCGTGCAGCCGCATTCTTCACCAGCTGGAGCCTCCGAGTGGTATTCAAGGGCAGCCCCATGTAGAGAGCGTTGCAGTAGTCTATCCGAGAGGTCACGAGCGCATGAGTGACTGTGCGTAGGGCATCTCGGTCCAAGTAGGGCCGCAACTGGCGCACCAGGCGAACCTGGGCAAAAGCCCCCCTGGTCACGGCTTCTATATGATCTTCAAAATTGAGCTGCGAATCAAGGAGGACACCCAAGTTGTGAGCCCTATCTACGGGGGGTAACACCTCACCCCCTATAGATAAAGATGGAATAGAATGGACAACCCGAGATGCCAATACGCACAGCCACTCAGTCTTGTCGGGATTTAGACAAAGCCTGTTCCTCCCCATCCAGACCCTCACCGCCTCCAGGCAATGGGACATCACGGAGAGGGCATCACTGGGTTGATCTGGGGTGGAAATAAAAAGTTGGGTATCATCAGCGTACTGATGATACCCCACCCCAAAACCACGAATGATCTCACCCAGCGGCTTCATATAGATGTTGAACAGGAGGGGAGAGAGAACCAACCCCTGAGGAACTCCACAAACGAGAGGCCTCAGGGCAGATCTCTGCCCTCCCATCAACACCGACTGCGAACGTCCCAGGAGGTAGGAGGAGAACCACTGAAGAACCGTGCCTCCCACTCCCAACCTCCTGAGACGCCGCAGCAGGATACCATGGTCTATGGTATCAGAAGCCGCTGAGAGGTCTAATAGGACTAGGACAGAGGAGCAACCCCTGTCCCGAGCCCGCCAGAGATCATTCACCAGCGCAACCAATGCCGTCTCCGTGCTGTACCCGGGCCTAAAGCCCGATTGGTAGGGGTCCAGATAATCCGCTTCCTCCAGGAACAGAGGAAGCTGATGAGCCACCACACTCTCAACAACCTTCGCTAAAAAGCGAAGGTTGGAGACCGGACGATAATTGTTCAAAATGGCCGAGTCCAGGGCAGGCTTCTTGAGGAGGGGCCTCACCACCGCCTCCTTCAAGGAGGCGGGGAAGCTACCCTCTCTCAAAGAAGCAGTTATTACTGCCTGGAGCCAGCCTCGTGTCCCCTCCCGAGCTGCAAAACCAGCCAGGAGGGGCACGAGTCCAATAAACAAGTGGTGGAACTCAGCTTCCCCATGATCCTGTCCACTTCTTCCTGAGTCACAAGATCGAATTCTTCCCAAGTAATATTCCCAAGACCGCTCGATTCCCCATCGTCAGACTCTGCCCAGTCGGAGTCCAAGCCGGCCCGAATCTGAGCGATTTTATCCGCCAGATATTGACTGAATTCCTCGGCACGACTCTGCAGGGGCTCCTCCCTCACCTTCTGATTCAGGAGGAAGCGAGTCACCCCAAACAGGGCGGCCGGGCGATTATCTGTGGATGCGATGAGGGCAGCGAAGTAATTAGACTTCGCTGCCTCCATCGCTGCGAGATAAGACCTCGTGAAGGTTCTTAATCGCAAACGATCAGACTCAGACTGGCTGGACCTCCAACAGCTCTCTAGGCTCCGTCTCCGATGCTTCATCTCCCGGAGCTCCACGGAGAACCATGGTGCCTGCCAGGATCTGCGCCAGGTCAGGGGCCCTTCATCCACGCAGTGACATTGACAGACTCTTATCTACCAAGGCAAATAAGTGGACGTGGAATGCTTTAAGTACATCAGATGGTTGAAGAAGAAAAAATGGCTTTGGAAGAATATCTGAAGGACAATGATAAAGATGCACTGAAATTAATATATCAGGAACGCTTACTGACTACTGGAGAGACCAAACTGGCCTACAAGAAAGACCAAATGAAGAACAGAATAGAGGCATGGGAAGACAACGCACTACATGGCCAGCACATTAAAAAAAATAGCTGGGAAAGCAGATAATAACAAGACCTGGCAATGGCTAGGAGCAGGAAAATTGAAGAAAGAGGCCGAGGGACTAATTCTGGCTGCACAAGACCAAGCCTTAAGGACAAACGCATACAAAGTCAAAATGGAGAAGACAGCAACAGACAGTAAGTGCCACCTCTGCAAAGTAGCTGAAGAAACAGTGGACCACCTGGATAGCTGCTGCAAGAAGATCACACAGACTGACTACAAGCAGCGGCACGACAAAGTAGCAACAATGGTGCCTTGGAAGATCTGCAAGAAATATCATTTGCCTGTAAGCAAGAACTGGTGGGATCATAAAACAGAGAAAGTCATAGAAAAGGATAAAATTAAACTGCTTTGGGACTTCAGAATTCAAAGAGACAAGCACCTGCAACATAACACCTTGTTATCGACAACAATTGTCAATAAGAAAGACAAATAAGTCTGGAGAGTGGACGTGGCAGTGCCTGGAGACAGCAGAATAGACAAGAAAGAACTGGAGAAGATAACAAAACACAAAGACCTACAAATAGAAATAGAAAGACTGTGGCAAAGGCGAGCAAGGGTGGCACCAATAGTCATAGGCGCCTTGGGTGCAACCCCAAAACAACTGGAGCACCACTTGGACACCGTCATCGGCATTGACAAATTTGTCATGAGTCAATTGCAAAAGGCGGCCTTACTAGGAACTGCTTGCATCCTGTGACGAGATCTGTGATACCATCCAACATCCACATCTGCCTATCCCAGGTCCTTGGGAAGGACTCGATAGGTAGACAAAAACGCCAAATCCAGTCTGAACATCTGGCTGACTGTGTGATGATCAATAATAATAATGTTGGGAGGGATCTTGGAGGTCATCTAGTCCAACCCCCTGCTCAGGCAGGAAAGCCGACACCATTTCAGACCAATGGCTGTCTAGTCTCTTTTTAAAAACTTCCAGTGTTGGAGATTCACAGCTTCTAGAGCAGGCATGTCAAACTCGCGACGTCACGTGATGTCGCGTGACGTATCGGGACTTTTTCCTCATTTCCGGCAATGGAATAGGCGTGGTTTCGGTGTGACGCATCCAGCCCGCGGGCCGGCAGTTCGACATGCCTGTTCTAGAGGCAGGTTGTTCCACTAATTAATTGTTCTAATTGTCAGGAAATTCCTCCTTCGTTCCAGGTTGCTTCTCTCCTTGATGAGTTTCCATCCGTTGCTTCTTGTCCTGCCTTCAGGCGCTTTGGAGAATAGCTTGACTGCCTCTTCTTTGGGGCAGCCCCTGAGATACTGGAAGACTGCTATCATGTCCCCACTCGTCCTTCTCTTCATTAAACTGAACATACCCAATTCCAGCAACCGTTCCTGGTATGTTTTAGCCTCCATCCCCCTGATCATCTTTCTTGCTCTTCTCTGTTCTCCTCTTTCAAACCTCCTTCATAAAAGAAGTTGAACTGGATTCTTTCCTGCTTGATGCGTTGTGTTCTGTATAAACCACAGCTGTGACTCAGTTATAAATTACGGGTGATGCAGGGAAATCTTTTTAAATAAATGATCATCACACAGACTTGAAATGCATGCTTCCTGTATTGGAGCGACAACGTCAGGAAGTATTGCGGGCCCAATTGGCAAAAGGACCGTATGGGTTGCAGTCAATAAGAGAATGGCTAAAATGATGAATTGTGAGGTCACGTGATGGGAACTGGATTTCGAAATCTTCAAAACCGAGAAATCTTTTGAGAAGAAGGACTAGGGGAGACATGATAGCATCTTCCAATTTTTTTTTTTTAAAAAATTAAATTCAGAATAGGGACCTTGGAGGTCTTCTAGTCCAGCCCCCTGCTCAAGCAAGAGACGCTATGCTATTTCAGACAAGTGGCTGTCCAGTCTCTTCTTAAAAAACCTCCAGGGATGGAGCACCCACAACTTCTGGAGGCAAGGAGTTCCACTGGTTAATTGTTCTCCCTGTCAGGAAGTTTCTCCTTAGTTCCAGGTTGCTTCTCTCCTTGATTAGTTTCCATCTGTTGCTTCTTGTCCTGCCTTCTGGTGCTTTGGCAAATAAGTTGACCCCCTCCTCTTTTTGGGGGGCAGCCCCTCAAATATTGGAGTACTGCTATCATGTCACCCTTCGTCCTTCTTTAGACTAGCTGCCAAACACAAATCTGCAACAGTTCTTCATATATTTTTGTCTCCAGGCCTTTAATCATCTTAGTTGCTCTTCTCTGCACTTTTGAGAGTTTGCCACAAAGAAGAGGTGTGTGTGTGTCAAATTATTCTCCAAAGCACCTGAAGGCAAGAGAAGAAGCAACGGATGGAAACTCATCAAGGAGAGAAGCAACCTGGAATTAAGGAGGAATTTCCTGGCAGTGAGGACAATTAATCAGTGGGATGATTTGCTTCCAGAAATTGTGGGTGCTCCATCTCTGGATGTTTTCAAAAAGAGATTGGATGGCTGTTTGTCTGAAATGGTATATAAGGTCTCCTGCCTGATCAGGGGGTTGGACTAGAGGACCTCCAAGGTCCCTCCCAGCTCTAAAGAGGCCCTTGAGTCAAGCTCAACTCCTAATGGCCTGATCACATAAACAGGAAATCATAATTAAAGGTCTGAGCTGTTCCAGAGGCTCTTCCTGTCCTGGTTAAAAAAAAAAAGGATTTTTCTCAGAGCTCTTAATGCCCCGGAAATGGTTTGAAGACCAAAGCAAAACCGTGAATAATAGAAGTAGAACCGATGAGCAATCTTAAATTTTACACTTCAATGTTTGGTAGGGTTGACGTGGGGCAGAATGGCATAATAATAATAATAATGTTGGAAGGGAACTTGGAGGTCATCTAGTCCAACCCCCTGATCAGGCAGGAGACCCTATACCATTTCAGACCAATGGCTGTCCAGTCTCTACTTAAAAACTTCCAGTGTTGGAGCATTCACCGCTTCTGGAGGCAAGGAGTTCCACTGGTTAATTGTTCTAACGGTCAGGAAGTTTCTCCTTAGTTCTAGGTTGCTTCTCTCTTTGGTTAGTTTCAATCTGTTGCTTCTTCTCCTTCCTTCAGGTGCTTTAGAGAATAACTTGACTCCCTCTTCTTTGGGGCAGTCCCTGGGATATTGGAAGACTGCTATCATGTCACCCCTCACCCTTCTCTTCATTAAACTACACATACCCAATTCCAGCAACCGTTCCCTATATGTTTTAGCCTCCAGTCCCGCAATCACCTTTGTTGCTCTTCTCTGTACTCTTTCTAGAGTCTCGACATCTTTTTTACATCGTGGTGACCAAAACTGGATGCAATATTCCAGGTGTGGCCTTACCAAGGCATTGTAAAGTGGTATTAGTACTTCACGTGATCTTGATTCTATCCCTCTGTTAATGCAGCCTAGCACTGTGTTGGCTTTTTTGGCAGCTGCAGCACACTGCTGGCTCATATTTAAGTGATTGTCCACTAGGACTCCGAGATCCCTCTCACTGTTGCTACTGTTAAGCAAGGCACCACCTATACTATACCTGTGCATTTGATTTTTCCTGCCTAAATGTAGAACCTTACTTTTTTCACCACTGAATTTCATTTTGTTAGATAGTGCCCAGTGTTCGAGTCTGTCCAGATCCTCCTGTATCTTAAGCCTATCTTCTGGAGTATTGGCTATTCCTGCCAGCTTGGTGTCATCTGCAAATTTGATGAGTTCCCCATCTATCCCCTCATCCAAATTGTTGATGAAGATGTTGAAGAGCGCTGGGCCCAGAACACAGCCCTGGGGCACCCCACTACACACTTTCTTCCATGTAGATGCGGTTCCATTGAGGACCACACGCTGAGTACGGCCTGTCAGCCAGCTACGAATCCATCTGGTGGTGATGCTATCTAACCCACATTTTTCTATCTTATCAAGTAGTAGGTTGTGATCAACTTTATCGAATGCCTTACTGAAGGTATAGTTTGTGTGATCAGACCATTAGCAGTTGAGCTTGACTCAAGGGCCTCTTTAATTTCATAGAATAACAGAGCTGGGAGGGACCTTGGAGGTCCTCTAGTCCAACCCCCTGATCAAGCAGTAGACCTTATATACCGTTTCAGACAAAAGCCATTGCAATCGAAAACAAAAGAAGCACAGAATGGGAAGAAAGAGGGCAGGTCCTAAAACGAAGCAGCCCATTCTGAATCACGGATGTGTTGGACTATTATAGACAGTCCTTGACTTCCAACCATCCTTTTGCTGACAGTTCAACGCTACAACCGCATGATTCAATAATAATAATAATAATAATAATAATAATAATAATAATAATAATAATGATGATGATGATGATGATGATGATGATGATGATGTTGGGAGGGACCTTGGAGGTCATCTAGTCCAACCCCCTGCTCAGGCAGGAAACCCTGGCCTATACCATTTCAGACAAATGGCTGTCCAGTCTCTACTTGAAAACTTCCAGTGTTGGAGCATTCACAGTTTCTGGAGGCAAGGAGTTCCACTGGTTAATTACCCTCACTGTCAGGAAGTTTCTCCTTAGTTCTAGGTTGCTTCTCTCCTTGATGAGTTCCCACTCGTTGCTTCTTGTCCTACCTTCAGGTGCTTTGGAGCCTAGCTTGACTCCCTCTTCTTTCGGGCAGCCCCTGAGATACTGGAAGACTGCTATCCTGTCCCCCCTGGTCCTTCTTTTCGTTACTAGACAGACCCAATTCCAGCAGCCGTTCCTGATATGTTTTAGCCTCCAGTCCCCTTATCATCTTTGTTGCTCTTCTCTGCACTCTTCTCTGTACTCTTTATCAACCGCAATGATTAGCTTAACAACGGTGGCAAAAATGGTCCATTAAATGGAGGCAAACTCACCTAACAACTGCCTTTTCTTAGCAACCTTAATTTTGGGCCCCGTTGTGATGGTATGTCAAGGATCACCCATATTTCTGCTTTTCAGCATAAAATTTCTGGTTTCTAATTCGTGTGGAATTGTAATTCGTGTGGTTTGTAATTGTGTGGCCCAGTAGCTCAGAGGTTAAGACGCTGGACTTGTCAGATGGAAAGCCACTTCAATAGGAGCCAGCCGCGTGCTGCAGCTGCCAGAAAAGCCAACACAGTTCTAGGCTGCATTAACAGAGGGATAGAATCAAGATCACCTGCAGTGTTAATACCACTTTACAATGCCTTGGTAAGGCCACACTTGGAATACGGCATCCAGTTTTGGTCACCACGAAGTAAAAAAGATGTTGAGACTCTGGAGAGTGTGCAGAGAAGAGCAACAAAGATGATTAGGGCACTGGAGGCTAAAACGTATAAGGAGCAGTTGCTGGAATTGGGAATGTCCAGTTTAATGAAGAGAAGGGTGAGGGGTGACATGATAGCAGCATTCCAGTATTTGAGGGGCTGCCCCAAAGAAGAGGGAGTCAAGCTATTCTCCAAAGCGCCTGAAGGCAGGAGAAGAAGCAACGGATGGAAACTAATCCAGGAGAGAAGAAACCTGGAACTAAGGAGAAACTTCCTGACAGTGGGAACAATTAACCAGTGGAACAACCTGCCTCCAGAAGTGGTGAATGCTCCAACACTGGAAGTTTTTAAGAAGAGACTGGACAGCCGTTTGTCTGAAATGGTATAAGGTTTCCTGCCTGAACAGGGTGTTGGACTAGGTGACCTCCAAGGTCCCTTCCAACATCATTACAGTATTATTATTATTATTATTATTATTATTATTATTATTATTATTATTATTATTATTATTATTATTAAACTTTTATTCATAAAACATGAAACTCAGTCAACTGAACACTCTAATTGACTGGCCCTAATGGTTGACACGGGCTGCTGCCAGCATCCTAGGTATCAACCAGGTACCTCCTTAAAATGTCCGAGTAGCACAGTTTTTTATAGCTTTGCTGGAGTTATTGCAGGAAGCTGCAATTTCTCGAAGTGTTTTGCAAAGTTTTTGGACATAGTTCCCAGTGCCCCGATGACAATGGGTATCACTGTTACGCATTATTATTATTATTATTATTATTATTATTATTATTATTATTATTATTATTATTATTATTATTATTATTATTATTACTGGCAGCCCAGAGTTCCTTGGTCCATCTTTTGCCCAGCTAGCAGTTCAAAAGCCATGTAAATGCAAGTAGATCAATAGGTACCACTTCTGTGGGAAGATAGCAGTGCTCCACACTGTCATCGTGGCCAGTGACAGCGGAAAAGGTCTTTGGATAGCACTGGCTTAATTGCCTTGAGACGGAGATGAGCACTGCCTGCTATAGTTGGCAACAGTTGTGGTCGTAACTTGAGGACTAGCTGTTATGACCACAACGGAGCCTTCCCATTACGGTCTTATGTCGTGATAGGGGCAAATGGGGTCGTCCACATGACCGATCCAATTTCACCACCTTGTTTTGCATTGTGCAAATCTGAAGGGAAAAAAAATGCCCAAGATCTTTACTGGATCTAAGTGAGGAGTTAATAAATACACCAAGGCCGTTTCCACTGACAACTGTTGCTAGGAAGTCCAGAAACAAGGGGTTTTGTTGGGAAATAGAAAACAGTCTCATGCTGTGTGCGTGTTTGTGTGTGCCGCGCAAGCAGAGAAAGAATAAACTGGAAACTGTGACCTGGTTTACAAAGTTGGTGGGGCGTTCGAAGTTCCTTTGCTATCAGGACTTTGTGAGTTTCCAAATACATTTCTTCTCTCTCCACACCCTGCAGCCTTGCTCTCTTTGCGGGAATGTTTGCATGATCATGAGTCAGCAGGGCAAAGGTTCCTGGGAAGCCTGCCCGTTTTGTGATTCAGACGGAGAAATTGCAAAGGGCACCCGGCAGGCCCAACCAGAACGTCTTCCTGCCTGGGTCAGCTGCTTTTAAACCAGCTTGTGCAAGGATCCACCCACAATCTCTGCAATTTGTTTAGGCAAAAGTTGCTGCCCAGTGTTCTGTACCAGCCTGCTACCAGCCCTGCAGCAAAAGCAGGGACAACCCCTTTACAAACGGCAAGAGGCTGGAATAAAGCCTGCCAAATTTATTCACATAAAACAGAGCGAGACAAGACACCAACCATGAAACAGGAGCTATGAAACAGGAACATTCCAAGCGGTTGCCTTCAGCAAACCAGCCCTCCCACACATTCCCCTTAAATACAGTTCAGGGCGTGGCCTCTCTCTGCCTCCTTCCGAGGTGCCCCATTGCCTTCCTCTGTTTACTCCTGATTGACTGCCTCCTGCGTCGGGCGTCCTTGAACAGGGCCAGCTGTGGGTCATCTTCATCCACGCTGTCAGGCTCACACAGCTGGGTCTGCGTCGTGACCAGATGAGAGGGGCCTGGCTGGGGGCTCTCATCAAGCTGTCCAATCCCCTCAGCAAGTTCTTCAACACCCCCCTCCTCCTCCTCTGAGTCGTCCGACCCAACTGCCGAACCCACAGGCTGACCCTGAATCACAACACCCAGTACGGGAGAAATATCTAGCTTCAGATCAGCTCCGTTCGGTCTCACTAATCCTTGACTTAAAATTGAGCCCCAAATTTCCATCGCTACTCAAGGCAGTTGATGAGGGAGTTTTGCCCCATTTTACGACTTTTTTTGCCGCAGTTGTTAAATGAAACACTGCCGTTGTTAAGTTTGTAACACGGCTGTTATGTGAAACTGGCTTCCCTATGGACTTTGCTCGTCAGAAAGTGGCAAAAGGGGAATCGCAAGATCCCGGGATACTACGACAGCCATAAATACGAGTCAGTTGCCAAGTGTCGGAATTTTGATCCCAGGACAACAGGAATGCTGAAATGGTCATAAGGGTGAAAACCAGGGGCGGGATTCAGCCGGTTCGCACCACTTTGGCAGAACCGGTAGCTAATTTTTTGTTGTCCAGGCCCAGAATGGACTTCCGGAAGCGGCATCCACACAGAGAACCGGTTGTTTGCATATTTGAATCCCGCCAGTGGTGAAAACCGGTCACAAGTCACAATTTTCAGTCCCGTTGTAAGTGTGAAATGGTCACTGAACGAATGATTGTGTCGAGGACTAGCCGTAATTATGAAAGCCAGAAAGTTTGTTGAGACACATCTAGTCACCCGCTAAGAACTGCTTTCTGCTTAGCATTTATTTGAAAAGTGAGATTGGGACACTCCCCTAGAAAAAATTATAATATTATTCCAGTAACTTGAGAGGGATCTTGCAATTATATTAGAGAAACGATTGATCCAGAAGAAGAGGTCTTTTAATATGGATCATTTTTAATGGGCCTTCCGGGAAAAAATATATTTAAATCTCATATGGAGGTTTAGACAAAAAAAAAATCCCGAAAAAAATCCCAATTGGCTCAAATTCAGAACTAGACTTTTTAAAAGTAGGCATCATGAACCAAAGATTGCTTGCTGGAAGGAGCCGGGAAGGAAAAGGCTGGTTGGAAGGATTAAGAAAGGATGTTTTAGGAAGCTACAAATTCCAGGATATTAAACAATGTAAAGGCCAGGTTTAATAATAATAATAAGTTGGAAGGGACCTTGGAGGTCATCTAGTCCAACCCCCTGCTCAGGCAGGAAACCCTATACCATTTCAGAAATGGCTGGCCAGTCTCTTCTTAAAAACTTCCAGTGTTGGAGCATTCACCACCTCTGGAGGCAGGTTGTTCCACGGGTTAATTGTTCTAACTGTCAGGAAGTTTCTCCTTAGTTCTAGGTTGCTTCTCTCCTTGATTAGTTTCCAACCGTTACTTCTTCTCCTGCTCTCAGGTGCTTTGCAGAATAGCTTGGCTCCCTCTTCTTTAGGGCAGCCCCTGAGATACTGGAAGGCTGCTATCATGTCCCCCCTCGTCCTTCTCTTCATTAAACTAGACATTCCCAATTCCAGCAACCGTTCCCTATATGTTTTAGCCTCCAGTCCCCCAATCATCTTTGTTGCTCTTCTCTGTACCCTTTGTAGAGTCTCGACATCTTTTTTACATTGTGGTGACCAAAACTGGATGGAGTATTCCAGGTGTTTCTCAGTGTGAAACTAAAATCAAAGAATTGCTCACAAAATGTATGCATAGTAGTGTTCACAAACACTACCCTGCTCAAAAATGTCTAGTTTAATGAAAAGAAGGACTTGGGGTGACATGATAGGAGTCTTCCAGTATCTCAGGGGCTGCCCCAAAGAAGAGGGAGTCAAGCTATTCTCCAAAGCGCCCAAAGGCAGGACAAGAAGCAACGGATGGAAACTAGTCAAGGAGAGAAGCAACCTAGAACTCAGGAGAAACTTCCTTACAGTCAGAACAATTAACCAGTGGAACAACCTGCCTCCAGAGGTGGTAAATGCTCCAACACTGGAAGTTTTTAAGAAGAGACTGGACAGCCATTTGATCTGAAATGGGATAGGCCAGGGTTTCCTGCCTGAGTAGGGGGTTGGACTAGATGACCTCCAAGGTACCTTCCAACTTTATTATTATTAGCAACCTGCCTCCAGAAGCGGTGAATGTTCCAACACTGGAAGTTTTTAAGAAGAGACTGGACAGCCATTTCTGAAATGGTATAGGTATAGGGTTTCCTGCCTGAGCAGGGGGTTGGACTAGATGACCTCCAAGGTACCTTCCAACATTATTATTATTATTATTATTATTATTATTATTATTATTATTATTATTATTATTATTATTATTATTATTCTGTTTTTCAGACAATCTTCTTGAACCTCGAGGGCCAGTTACAGGTCTCTTCCTTCAGCATCATCATAACTTGGAACAGTCACTGAACATATGGTTGTAACTCAAGGATTACCTATGGGGGAAAAACCCAGTATCACTGAATGATCTTTATACTATCCCAACAAATCCACCTGTGAGAATTCCATCAATTTTTGTCTTAATAAGAATACTTCTGGGAGATTTTTTCACATATATTTTAGTACCCACGGCAACCTATAAATCAATTTAAATGTCCAGGTTGTGATGGGTAATGGGTTTGTAGGTTGTTGTCCCAAAACCCCCCCAAAACAGCCCCACACACATTTATCCAATTGGGGGTAAATTTACTCAGGTATGGGAAGTACAGACTTTTTAAGGAGATTTTAAACCCTTGAATTTGAGCTATCCAGGTTCCTGGTTTAACAAAAACATCCAATACACCTTGCGTTGAATTCTTGTGATGCTAGGAAGTCAGTCTATCCATAATTGATAAATTGGTCCTCTATTGCTGTTGTGATAAGCACTTAAAGAATGTATTCCGATTAACATTGTTGTTTAGGATGAATCCAGTTAAAAAAAAACAAACATTCTCGAATGTGGTTTTTTTCTGTTCGATCTCCTTGAACCTGTTCTGTTTTTTTCTTTTTCTGGAATCTTCCACATTTTACCTTTCAAAATTAGTGCTGTAGAGATGTCAACGAGTGATTCACTTCATTCGGGCTTGTGCAAAGAGACTCTGACTGGCTATGTCCAGCTCTCATTTCCAGACCATTAGATCATCTCAACCTACTTTCCATCAAAAGGTCACAGTTCTGCAAGGTTTGCCAGAGTAGCAGGAGGAAGAGAAAGAAGGATTTGCCACTCAGTTGGAAAAATGTATCTATTGTTCCGAATGTTCAAAAGATTTTTAAGAGAAAGATAAAGTTTTCTCCGCAATTGTTTTTATTGGGTATTGTTGTAGATTGTGATGTTAAAGAAACCAATTTGATGTTGAACATGATAACAGCAGCACGGTTACTGGTGGGACAATATTGGAAGAAGGATAGTTTGCCTACTATAGAAGAATGGGTGTTTAAAGTTTCGAATCTTGCAGAAATGTCTAAGATTTCTGCTTACTTGAAAGATCATTCACAGGAAAGATATATTTCAGTTTGGAGGAGATGGATAGATTATATTCAGAATAAATATGGGACTAAAAAATTCCATTTAGCTTATGAGTAGATTTTAGTGGGATATTGTTATTGGTACTTTGTATGTATTTATGTTAAAGGGGAGTTAAAGCACATTATGAATTTGGTTAATTGTATATTAGGCATAATTTTTATTTAGAATATGATTATTATAACTATAATCCTGTATTTAGCTCTGGGAAGTGGGGGGGGAAGAGGGTGGGTTTGGGGTGGGGGGGGATTTGGGGATATATTGTAAAATCTTGTTTTTGTAAAACTCTTTAATAAAAAAAAGGAAAAATGTATCTATTTATTTTTGTTTATTTAGAAGTTTTATATCTCCAACCGATCACTCTCAGTGATTTTGGGTGGCTTATAAATTAAGATTTGTAAGGTTTGTTGAGGTTTGAAGAATTGCAGTGAATAAAATAGTCAGCCCGCAGGAGTATTTTCCAAAAAAAAAAAAAAAGATATTTACAAAAAGTTAATTCGGCACACAAAGGCACATGCCAGGCCAAAGGCAAAAACAGTGGTTTATGCTAAAGAGGTTTTTTTTTTTTTACAAATGTACATAATCACATTTTTCTCAACCTCGGCAACTTAAAAGACGTGTGGACTTCAGCTTCCAGAATTCTCCAGCTAGCAAGGGAAGATGTGACTGTCCAAAGTTACAACAGCACTGAAAAAAAAATGAGATGATTGGTCCTTGCACTTACGACTCTCACAGCATCCTGCAGACGACACCAAGCTGGCAGGAATAGCCAATACTCCAGAAGATAGGTTTAAGATACAGGAGGATCTGGACAGACTCGAACACTGGGCGCCATCTAACAAAATGAAATTCAATTGTGAAAAAAGTAAGGTTCTACATTTAGGCAGGAAAAATCAAATGCACAGGTATAGTATAGGGGGTACATTGCTCAATAGTAGTAACTGTGAGAGGGATCTTGGAGTCTTAGTAGACAATCACTTAAATATGAGCCAGCCGTGTGCTGCAGCTGCCAAAAAAGCCGACACAGTGCTGGGCTGCATTAACAGAGGGATAGAATCAAGATCGCGTGAAGTACTAATACCACTTTACAATGCCTTGGTAAGGCCACACCTGGAATACTGCATCCAGTTTTGGTCACCACGATGTAAAAAAGATGTTGAGACTCTAGAAAGAGTACAGAGAAGAGCAACAAAGATGATTGGGGGACTGGAGGCTAAAACATATAGGGAACGGTTGCTGGAATTGGGTATGTGTAGTTTAACGAAGAGAAGGGTGAGGGGTGACATGATAGCAGTCTTCCAATATCTCAGGGGCCGCCACAAAGAAGAGGGAGCCAAGCTATTCTCCAAAGCCCCTGAAAGCAGGACAAGAAGCAATGGATGGAAACTAGTCAAGGAGAGAAGCAACCTAGAACTAAGGAGAAACTTCCTGTTAGAACAACTAACCAGTGGAACAACCTGCCTCCAGAAGCGGTGAATGCTCCAACACTGGAGGTTTTTAAGAAGAGACTGGACAGCCATTTGTCTGAAATGGTATAGGGTTTCCTGCCTTAGCAGGGGGTCGGACCTCCAAGGTCCCTTCCAACTTTATTATTATTATTATTATTATTATTATTATTATTATTATTATTATTATTATTATTATTATTATTATTATTATTATCTCCACAGTCATGTGATCAAAATTTGGATGCTTGGCAACTGGCGTGTCTTTACAATGTTTTGCGCATAGTCCAGGATCATGTGATCACCATTTGTGATCTCCCCTCCCACACATGTAGTAAAAGAGGTTACTTTTGAGTACAAATAGAAGAAAAAGAGCAATTTCCTATGCATTAGTTAACTCTTTTTCTTAGGAGGCAAACAAGACTGTCCTATAAAATCTGTTTGGTTTCCTATTGCATGTTGTTGTTGTTAGTTGCGAAGTCATGTCCGACCCATCGCGACCCTATGGACAACGTTCCTCCAGGCCTTCCTGTCCTCTACCATCTTCTGGAGTCCATTTAAGCTCACGCCTACTGCTTCAGTGACTCCATCCAGCCACCTCATTCTCTGTCGTCCCCTTCTTCTCTTGCCCTCCACCTTTCCCACCACTAGGCTCTTCTCCAGTGAGTCCTTCCTTCTCATGAGGTGGCCAAAGTATTTGAGTTTTAGCTTCAGGATCTGGCCTTCCAAAGAGCAGTCAGGGTTGATCTCCTCTAGGACTGACCGGTTTGATCGCCTTGCAGTCCAAGGGACTCGCAGGAGTCTTCTCCAGCACCAGAGTTCAAAGGCTTCAATTCTTTGGCGCTCGGCCTTTTATGGTCCAGCTTTCACTGCCATACATTGCAACTGGGAAGACCATAGCCTTGACTATACGCACTTTTGTTGGCAGGGTGATGTCTCTGCTTTTTAGTGTGCTGTCTAGATTTGCCATGGCTTTCCTCCCCAGGAGCAAGCGTCTTTTAATTTCTTGGCTGCAGTCCCCATCTGCGGTGATCTTGGAGCCCAGGAAAACAAAATCTGTCACTACCTCCATTTCTTTCCCATCTATTTGCCAGGAATTGAGAGGGCCGGATGCCATGATCTTGGTTTTCTTAATTTCTTAATTTCTATTGCATAGAAATGTTTTATATAATCAAAGCAACCACCTTCTGTAATGAGGTATAAGACTCCATACAGTATCTGTTTTGTAAACACACAGAACTTTCTTTTCATGTAGTAGGGTGTTGTTTTTTTAAAACCCGTAGCCAAGTGGTTGGTTTTTTTTAAGCTCAAGCTGATTTAAATTCTTCTGGGGACTCTGAATGCACCCACGTGATCAAGCTGGTCATAAGGTCGAGATGCATGTTTGCCTGCCCTGTAATTTTCCTGGCAGCAATTGTTTGCTATCCACTTAATCATCCAGAATTATCAGCATAGCACAGCAACCTGTTTTAAAGGCATTGCAGGAGCAATCACAATTTTTCCTTGCTTGCGCCACAGAAATCTCCATGTACAGGCACTGCATTTGGAAACCCTAGAGATTATTGCCAAACGTTACGATTTTCATGGACACAAAATTCCTCTGGAAGATGGGTGGAAATTATTTTAAAGGTAGCTTGTCAGAGTAGACCCTAACCCTAACCTTAACCCTACAGAGATGGGTAGCGACTAGGTTGGCGCAAACCAATTTTAATGATTATATCTCATCTCGTGCCTTTCATTTCTTTGTCTGTTTGTTGTTTTTTCCCCCTGTGCGTTGCTCATCCCAAAAAAAAAGGCACAAGGGATATCGTTTCTCAGAACTGTGTCCACCTGAGTCTCGGGCCGTGCATCAACAAACACCAAAGAGCTGTTTTTATCCACAAACCGTTGAAAGTTCTCAGAGGCCTTTCTGCACAGATAATTAGATGTAAGTCCCTGTGGTTGTACACCAGGGACCAATTGAAATTGATGCTGGTACACTGCCTTCCCTACTGCACAGCAATATCCCTGCCTTGGCTGCTGGATACCTCTACTAGGCTGGCAATACAGTCCTTGAGGTTTGGATGCTTGGGGATTTCAATTTGCTGCCTAGTGGTGTCAATTCCAAGGAAGCTCCGAAGTTCGTGGCCTCTATGGTAACCGTGGACCTCCCTCGTGTCATAGACAACCTGACGCATGCCAGCAGCTGCACATTAGATCTGGGTGGTTTTTTTTGTCTTAGGACAATTGTGATGTGATCTGGTGGTGGAGGACATTAACAGAGCATTTGGTGATTACTTTCAGAGTCACTGGTGCCACTGGTTGTGATTCTTCGCCAGCCCGTGAAGTCTGAGGACTCAGATGAGGAGGAGGGGCCTGGAATGACATTAGAGTCAGAGGAAGGCTCTGAGGAGCTCTGAGACTCACAGTCGGACAGGGAGCCTGGCCCCTCTACTTGCGCTCAGGCTGAGACACAGCTGAGCTGGGAGGCTGAGTTGGACAGTGATGAACCACAGCTGGGAGAAATCCAGGATGCATGAAAGCGGCAGCAAGAGAAGAGAGTAGGACAGAGGAATGCAATGGGGCAGCTCCAAAGGCAAAGGAGAAGGCATTAGGAAGCCAAGCCTGGGCTGAATTATAAAAGGGAAGATGTGGGAGGTGCTGGTTGCCGAACGCAACCGTTCGTGTTGAGGATTGAGTTTCTGTGAACTGTGTCTGTTTGCCTTGGACATTGACTCAGGTCTGTGAATAAGAAAAGGAGTTTGTTTTTTTCTTGCGGTTCTTGCCTGCTTGTTGGAAGAGGGGCTTCTCCTTGTGAGCATAACAAGGACTCACATAGGCTGGGACAGAACACCAGCCTCCATTATGGGAAAACAGAGTTTATTTGATCAGCCGGCCTCAGGCACTAGATGGAAGATATGGGGATCCAAACAGGGTATCAGATCCTCAAAGAAATGTATTACTTTCTCTGCTAGCTTATACATGCTTCCATAACCATTTTTTGGGGCCTGCCATTCTGTTGGGAGAGGGCATTACAATGTGGGGATATACAACATGCTTTGCTTTTCCTATGCCATATTGCCCTTCCCCAGGAGAAGGAATGCGCTTGGATGCCATCACCCTTATCTGGAAGACGGTTTGCGCCTGGAGCCGGAGGAAAATGAAGCCAAGACCTTGAAGAGCATGCCAGAGGAGACTGTTACCAAAACAATATACCGCCTGTGGATTGGCCACAAATCAAATGGACAGAGTGTCCCTGGGGGGGAAGGAATAACAAATACTGCTTTTGATATACTGCTTTTGCGGGATTTTTCCACAGACCTCGCTTTGCTTCCTTGCTGTCACTAACTCTCAATAAAAAGTTCCTTTTGTGACAATGCCTGTTTCAAGAGTTCTGCTTTCTTCGGAGACCTAGTTGAGGCAGGTCCTGGAGTTCTCCCTAAGGATCTGGGGGGGGGGGGGTTGACCAAGACCTTGATCACCACCTGGGAATGGAGGGCACCTTGGACTTTATCACCCCAACACCACTTCTCCATGTACACTGTGCTCAAGGACAAAAAATTAATTTACTGAGTAGCTTCAGGAGATGAAGTGCCAGAAGAGACAACTGGAGAATTATCCGTGCCAAAAATGATTATGGGTAAGAGCCCATGGTGTAGATTACCTTGTGGTGATAAAGGTGGTGAAGCATTAAGACTTGTCCAGTGTTATTGTATCGGTTGGTAACTGCCCAGTGTCCCTCTTTGTGTTGATTCAGTCCCTGCTAGGTAGGGACAGGAGACAAGTTCACCTACAAGGATGCTGTGACAGTGGCGTAGCGTGGGGGGTGCAGGGGGGGCCGGCCGCACCGGGCGCAACATCTGGGGGGGCGCGCTCACACTCGCAGCTCTGCCCCTGCCTGGCTCACTCACTCTCTCTCACTGCAGTGCTGGCTGTGCGAATCCGATCCACCAGGTCGCCGCCCACTGTGGAGGGGGTGTGTGCCAGGCGTGCGGTGCGGGTTAGGGGGCGCAAATTACTTGCCTTGCCCCGGGTGCTGACAACCCACGCTACGCCACTGTGCTGTGAGGAATGATCTGCCTTTTTGATGAATAAAGTTACTCAGATTCATGCTGAATTGACTCAGATGGGTCAAGGTATTGTGTACTGGGCTTCAGTAGGCAAGGAACAGAGCAGCATGGATACAACATTACTTATTGACTCAAACTAGAACTGAGAACTATAGGCAATTACCTGTAATTTATACTCTGAGCCCACAGGGCCTTAACCAATTACAATACTTGAACAACAACCCGCCCAAATATGAATGTTCAAAATTTCCCTCCAAAAAGAGTTGGAGTTAACAGTCAGGGTCATCTAAGGTTAGTTTCATTTTAGCTTCACAAGCAGTTGGAGTTAAGTTAGTTTCACTTTAACACAACTCTCTATACATAACACAAGGTACCAGAACAGGGAGAAGAACAGGGAAGAACAGGGTAGAACAACGGCTAATGGCCCTCTTTTACCGGTCTACTATAGAGAGCGTCCTCTCGTATGGTATTGTGGTTTGGTATGCTGGTCTGACAGCCGCGGACAGGAAAGTATTACAGAGGGTAGTGAGCACAGCACAAGACATTGTGGGCTCTCCCCTGACACCACTGGATGACCTCGCCAGGGCTCGTTGCCTTGGAAGAGTGAGGAAAATTCTCAGGGATGACTCACACCCTGGACGGTATCTCTTTACTCTCCTACCATCCGGTAGGAGATATAGGAGTATAGCCAGCCATACCAACAGGCTGAAAAATAGCTTTTATCCGTGGGCTGGTAGGCTTTTAAATGGGACATAATCTCTGTGAACTTATGCAGAATTGACTTGGGAGGCCGGTGTGTGGTGTAGTTGGTTCACATGGTGTGGTAGGATGGAGGGTTTGTTGTCACTGTGTGTTGGGGGGAGAGAGCACGGGGGGGGGGGAGGCTCAGCTAATCTCAATGTACACATGTTGTACTTTGACAATAAAGGTTTATTATTTATTATTACCACAAGTGAGGTCTTATATGATCTGGGTTGAGTTAGAGGTGGTGACTCATGAGGAACTGGACAATGTTCTCTGTACTGTTCGTTCAGTTGTCTGTGGGATCCAAGCTTCTTGGATTAAGGCCGCCAGGGTGTGGCCTGTAGTTCAGTCCGTGTGATAGTGTCAATCTCTTTGAGACAGAGGGTGGTGTCTTGAGCACACTCCGGCCGTTCATGATGTGTTTAGGACCACTGCAACATCCCATGGCCATAGGACCACTATTTTCATGCTTCACAGCTGGCTTCCAACCCTTAGTCAATGGAGAAATCAACAAGCTACAGTCACACGATGCCTCGCTTAACAACCACTGTGGAAGTTAGATCATAAGTCCATCATGGTCATGTGATGTCTTGCTTAATGACGGTGTTGCTTATTGATGGAGCTGCTGTTCCCAACTGCCATCATTAAGAAAAGGTTACCTGTTTTGTGGTCCAGACTGCTATTTATATAATTGTGTTTGTATTTTCTTTTACACGTTGAATAGCCACGAGTTGCTTTGGAGGCAGTTGGTGTCTCCAAAATAAAATAACATGTAAAAATATTGGTTTAAAAATATTGCCCAACTAGTTCACTTTCAGTTTCTCTGTCGTTTAGGAAAATATAGAAGTACAGTAGTGAGAAAGCTTGGTAAGTTTCCAAAGGGGAGATAATTCGCTGCCTTCGTACAGGGCCAATGAATTTCCACTAATGGAGGTTTTCCACAAAACCATCCTACTGTATTCAGCAAATGATTGCAGATTGAGCTTTATCCAAAAAAAAATCTCTCTTGAAATTTAGTAGGAATCTACGGGGACAGTTTGGGACAAAAAATGCAATCTATCTACTATCTATGGAAAACAAATGGTTAGCTTTGTATAACAGCTCAGCTCTTTCAGCCCTTTTTGCAGGCTTGCAATATATGCTGAATCACAAACTGTGGGCTGGGTCCACTTAAGACACTGAACTAAAAAAAAATAGCCAAGATTGAAACAAAGTAAGGTGGCTTTGTTATGCATCTATGGGGGAGGGAAGCAAGTGAAGTTATGCATAGCATGACTTCATTGTGCAAATGACAGAAACTATGTAATCTGTATCTGTTGTGGGCAGATAACCCAATTCCCATTCTTTGCAGGAGGACATCAAGACATCTTCACAGCTTGGAATACGGATGACATGCTAGCAGTCTCTGAATATTGGAGCGACTACCACAGAGAGGAGGGGGTCAGCCCATTCTCCAAATCCAAAACATGTGAGGGCTGGACAAGAAGTAGCGGTTGGAAAAATAACAGAGAAAAATCCAACCTAGAATTAAGGAGAAATTGCCTGACAGAGATCAATTAATCAGTGGAACGGCTTGCCTCTAGAAGTTGTGGGTGCTCAGCACTGGAGGTTTTTAAGAAATTGAGCAGACATTTGTCTGAATGGTATAAACTTTGCTGCTTGACCAGGGAGTTGCACTAGAAGACCTCCAACATCCCTTCATCACTGGAGACTTTCAAAACAAGATTGGAGAGCCTTTTTTTCCAGAATGGTATATAGGCTCCCCTGCTTGAACTGGGGGTTGGACTAGAACAGAGGTGTCAAACTGCCAGCCCACGGGCCAGACGCATCCTAGCAAAACCGCACCCACCCCATTGCCGGCAATTGCAAAAAAAGTCACAATACATCGTGACACATCACATGACGTTGCGAGTTTGACATCCCTGGACTAGAAGAATTTAGAATAACAGTGTTGGAAGGGACCTTGTGGGTCATCTAATCCAACCCCCTGCCCAAGCAGGAGTCCCTACACCATTTCTGACAGGTGGCAGTCCAGTCACTTCTTGAAAGCTTCCATAGTTGAACCACCAACAACATCTGAAGGCAGTCTGTTCCGTTGGTTGATTGTTCTCACTGTCAGGAAATTTCTCCTTATTTCCAGGTTGAATCTCTCCTTGATCAGTTTCCATCTGTTGTTCCTTATCTAGCCTTCAGGTGCTTTGGAAAACAGGTGGAACCCCTCCTCTTTGTTACAGCTCCTCAAATATTGGAAGACTGCTATCATGTTTCCCCTGGTCCTTCTCTTCAATCGACTAGCCTTGCCCAGCTCTTGTAACCATTCTTCATATGTTTTGACCTCCAGTCCCCTAATCATCTTTGTTGCTCTTCTCTGCACTTTTTCTAGAGTCTCAACATCTTTTTTAGAGTGTGGAGACCAAAACTGGTTGCAGTATTCTAGTGGTCTTACTAAGGCTTTGTAGAGTGGTATTAGTACCTCACCTGATTTTGATTGAATCACTCTGTTAATGCAATTTAGGATTGCATTGGCTTTTTTGGCTGCCGCCGCACACTGTTAACTCATTTTTAATTGATTGTCCACTAAGACTCCAACATCCCTCTCACAGTTGCTATTAAACCTAGTTTTGCCCAATCTATATGTGTACTTTTAGTTTTACTTTTCTCTACGTTGCATTTCATTTTGTTAGATAGGGCCCAGTGTTTAAGTCTGGATCTTGAGCCTATCATCTAGGGCAGGGGTGTCAAACTGCTGGCCTCTGGGCCAGATGCGTCATGCTAAAACTGCATCCACCCCATTGATGGCAATGGAAAAAGTCGTGATACGTCGTGACACGTCGCGAGTTTGACACCCATGATCTAGGGACTTGGCTATTCCTGCCAGCTTAATGTCATCTGCAAATTTGATAAGCTCCCCTTCTATTCCTTTATCTAGGTCATTTATGAAGATGTTGAAGAGTACTGGGCCTAAGGCAGAACCTTGTGGTATCCCATTGCTTACTTCCCTCTATGTAGACGTAGTACTATTAAGGACTACTCTTTGAGTGCCGTTTGTCAACCAGTTAAAAATCCATCAGATGGTGATGCTTTCTAACCCACCTTTTTTAAGCTTTCCAAGAAGTAGGTTATAGTTTATTTTGTTAAATGCCTCGCTCAAGTCCAAGTATACCATGTCCACAGCATTCCGCTGGTCCACCAATTTAGTCGCATGACTAAAGAATCAAATAAGACTGGTTTCGCATGATCTGTTTTTAGTGTAGCATGATCTGTTTTTACACCTCCAAGGCCTCTTCCAATTGTTATACTGTTAATACTGCTACTGCTAATATCACTTTAATGGAGCTAGTTAATCTTTAATCCGAATATAAACAGCATGTATAACTGAAAACAAGTCCATAATCTCCACTTAATATATCTTTTATTACACTAGGAACCTTCAATATGATGGGTTTCTGCCACACACTAAGCCAAAATATGTCCAGCTTGATTTTGGTGTAGAACCAAAATGCTGGTTTAAAACCAGCACGATTGGCAGCTTAACAGCTTGCACGGATCCCTGTCAATTGAACTTCATTCAATAAACCATGGAAAAACAAGACAAAGTTGCTCAAATACAGATCTCATAGTTGAAAAGTGTCCATGGTCACCTGTGGGAGACAAATGATGACCCGTGGATCACGAATGTCATGCTATAAATGAGGCAAATTATCTATTTGCACTATGAGCAAAAGACAAACTATCATTTTGATATCATTGTGGCTTTTACTGGACACCTCTGATTGTGGTTGCATTTGCTCACCAAGCCAAACTGTTGTTTCCTAATCCATCCTCAAACACTTCTTTTAGGATTTCTCTTAGAGAAGGCAGTACAATAAAGAAGATATCCAGCCATTTGCTATCAAACTTCAATCAATTAAATCTTTATTACAGTCATAGACCAGCATAACAGAAGGTAATTCTGCTTATAAATGTAGTCCTCAACGTATATCCATAATCGAGCCTGGAATTATGGTCACCACATAAATGTGCCCAATTAACAAACTCTTTTGCAGCAGTCATTAAGTGAATCCATTGTCTGTAATGGGTGCTTTTTGTCGGAAATCAAAAGTAAATGCTGGTTTCCAGGAAAAAAAGTTGTAATTTATGGTGCCATGACTGTGGGATGCTGCAATCAATCATAAATGCGGTCGAGGCATTGAATGCCCAAAATGTGAATTTGGATCATAAGTAGGCCAGGGCACATCTGTTGTAATTTTGAATGATTGCTAAGTGTCCAGTCATAAGTTGATGATTATCTTTATATTAAAACAAGCCATAGTTACGCCATAGTTTTGTTCTTCCTCAGGCAGAGGAACTAATTTTTGGGAGAGATCCAAGGAGGACACTCTTGCAGCCAACAGCATAAACAAAAAGATTGAATTTCAGATGCCTTTTACCTCTTCAAATATAATAAAACCAAAGAAGCAAACAAGCTCAGTCTCTGGCTTCCCTCTTCCTGGAGGAGAGGAAAAACAGGATTTTCCAGGAACAGTAGAGCAGTGGGGGAAAAAACAATCCTTAGCAGCTACGTTGTTGCCTTCCATGTTTTTGAAACCAAATCTGACTGATAAGAAGGCTCTGTCCTTTCAAAACTATTTATCACATGAGGGCCTTGGCATTTTAAGAAAAGGCCCTTCCGAGTATTATTCTTGCATTTTATTCTTTTTCTTCTTCCTTCTCTTTTTCATTTTCCTTCCTTCCTTCTTGGTCTTTTTTCCTTTCTAATCTTCCTTTCTTCTCATCTCCTTCTCTTTCTTCTCATCTTTTTTCCCCTTTCTCATCTTCATTTTTCCTTCCTGTTTTTTTCCTTTTCTCATTTTCCTTCTTTCCTTTTCTTCTTCCTATCTTATTCCCTTTCTCATTTTCCTTTTCTTTTTCCTTCCTTGCTTCTTTCGTCTTCTCCCTCAACTTGCTTCTTTCTTTCCTATCTTTTTCTTCTCATTTTCCTTACTTTTCTTTCTTATCTTTTTCCCTTTCTCATCTTCCTTCCTCTTTTCCTTTCCTATTTTTCCCCTCATTTCCTTTTTCCTTCCTATCTTTCCCTTTCATTTTCCTTCCTCCCTCCCTTCCTTTCCATCTTTTTCCCTCTCATTTTCCTTCCTTCCTTCTCTTTCTTTTTTCCTTTTCACCTTCCTTCCCTTATTTTTTCCCTATACTAACGTCTTTTAAAAACCATATATGGTAACCCAAAAAAGGAACTTTCATGCTGAAATAGGAAAAGAAACAAAAGAAAATTAAGCTTTTTCTCAAGGCAGTCAAACTTCCTCTTCAGAAAAGCGGTGGCAGAAAGAAAAAAAACCAGACCCTAAAGTATAATCTGATTTCTAACTCAAAAAAGGCTTTTATGTACACTTTCCTCTCTTTTTGCTTATATTTTCTGACCCTTGATCAGTGATTAACCGCCTCAGAGACTCTTTCCCGCCCTTTGCCCCTCAAAACAGTCCAACCCCACCCCCACCCATCACCCACTTGGCTCTTCTACGCATGCGCCAACAGGCCATCAGCCTGTTTTTTCCTTCCTGCCCTTTCTCGAAATCTGCTTCTCAGGGACCCCGGGCCTTAGCAACAAGAATGACCTCACTGCGCACCAATCAGAGGCGGGCTTCTGTGGGCTATTTCTCCCTCCCTTCCCAACCTCCCAGGCGCAGAGTCCCGATCTTTCCAGAGCTTTCCTATCGATTGCATCGAGCAGAGGCCAATCAGCGTCCGTTCTTTCTCTCTCTCGCCAATGGCGGCCGAGCAACACTTTAAGCCCCACCTCTTAACTTCGTAGAATTATTCTTCCGACGACAAGGGACTTTTTACCTATATTTCATATCCTTCCTCCCTTAATTTCCTCCACCTAATCCCTCCGAGACCGATATTAACAGACAAAACTATATCGTTTAATTTATTTTTTTTAAAAAAAAATAAAAAAAATTCGTCGAATGAGAGGAAAACGAGAGGCAGAACGCGCTCTTGAGAACGTTCTCCAGGGGGGACTATTTCTTAACGCGGAAGGATATTAAAGCGAAGCTGAAGGGCGGGACGACGAGAAGCGACACCCTATAAATAGGAGTGCCGCGTTGCTGGGCAGACTGTTACGAAGAAGAAAATTCTCGGTGTTGGTTCTACGGTCACAGCGCTGCAATATTGTGTCTCGGCTGCCTGACTGAAGCGGTAAGCTGATGGAGAACAGATTATTATTAGCGTTACTCTTCATTAGTTATTTTTAAGATATATTTAGCTCCGGGTGGCGTCACTATCGCCCATTGTGGCGAGGCGCGGGCCCGTGAGGAGGGCCCTGACTAACCCCCGCAAAAGGAGAAAGGCTGGCTCCGCGGCGGCGGCGGGGGGGCGGCTGAAGGGGCCGCTTTCGGCGCCCGAGAGGTCAAAATTTAGAAAAAAGGGTCCTGGGAGTAAAATTGGAAGACGGCTCTCGATAAACCTCAGCCTCCCAAAAGCCTTTAGGGGAAAGGGTTAGTTATGGATTTCGACGGCCTGATCCTCTCCACGTACTACTTTAGGCTAAGCTCTGCTGCTCGGTAGGATTCCCTCCTCCCAGACGAATGTAAGTGAGCTTCCTCCCCTCCCCCCCCCCAGCCTGGCGCTCGTTACTTGGCGCTAATTAGGACTTCCGTCCTTGTGGGGTATTGGTAGTTTGCGCCCATTTGAGGGAAGAGGGCGGTGGGTTTGGATTTCTTCCCCCCCCTTTGGGAGTAAATCTCCCATTAAAGGAGTATTTATACCACTAAATAAGTATAAGGCGTCCTATGGTGGCTACTGGCTCGATTGGAGTGTGTGTGTGTGTGTGTGCAATTCCTTGGCACTGTTAAGTTGACAGTACAAAAAGTGACGTTGCAGGTGAAAAAAAGGCGTTACAGATAGTCCTCGACTTATGACCACAATTGAGCCCAGAATTTATGTTGCTAAGTGAGTTTTACCCCATTTTACATGCTTTTCTTGCCACGTTAAGTGAATTGTTGCAGCTGTTAAGTTAGTAAACCGGTTAAGTGAATCTGGCTTCCCCATTCACTTTGCTTGTCCGAAGGTTGCGAGAGTTGATCACGGGACTGCGACACAAATTTGGATCACTTGACCATGGGGATGCTGCAATCCTGCGTGGTCATACATTCCAGAAATGGCCATGAGTCCCCTTTTTCAGTGCGTTGTAACTTTTGACCAGCCTCTAAATGAACTGTAGAGAACTACCTGTATAGGATCATTCTGATCTGAATTTTTACATTTAGAAAGGGCTGGGGATCAAAGGAACCTTAGTTAATTGGATACATACAAGGTAGTCCTCAACTTAAGAGCACAATTGAGCTCAAAATTTAGATTGCTAGTGAGACTTTTTGTTAAGTGAGATTTGCCCCATTTTATGCCCTAGCTTCCCCATTGACTTTGCCAGAAGGTCCCAGAAGGGGATCCATGACTCCAGGATACTGAAATAGTCATCAATGAGTCAGTTGCCAAGCATCTGAATTTTGATCACAGGACTGTGGGGATGCTGCAACTGTCATAAGTGTGAAAACCCGTCATAAGTCAGCTTTTTCAGTGCTGTTATATCTTTGAATAGTAATTAAATGAATAAGCTGAGGACTGCCTATATGTGCTATCACGCAGGGCTGAAAAACCCTATTGAACAATATAAAATTCGCTTTCTAATGCAGTTCTCAGTATTAAGTGCCTAATGGGCAGTTTACATATAGGACTGCTGGGTGAAACCTTGACCTGCATGGCAATTGGTGCAGTCTTGAATTATTTCCTGATATGGTTAAATGTATTTTTATGCTAATAGGTGCTGTACTAGTAACCTTTCTGAGTTAGCAGTCACCTGGAGTTGTTTACAGGCACTTCAAGATAGCCTTGGATATTGATTGTCAGATGCAGTATTCATGGGGACTAGAAGTCCCAACATAGAAGAATGGTGCCAGCTTCTGACCGAAGATTTTCCAGTTTGTAGAATGGGTGATCTTAAGTCAGAAAGAATAGAAATAGGCAAGAGTCCATTGGACATTCTTCACTTATATGCTATAGCTACAACTATTTAGTTGCAATTTTGATGGCATCGGGAATTTAAGGGGTGACTTTCAGGGGCAGAGACTCTTGCAGTACTTGTTTTTTTTAAATAAGAGTGGAAATTATACATTGTATATTGCTTATAAATATGGGAATGTAGAAATTCAACTCAGTAGCCCAAAATTGCATTTCTAAATGAACTGGGCTACTATTTCATACATTAGCATTGGAGTCACCTGGGTGAAATAGGAAGTATGGAAATGAGATAAATAAAAATACAGCAACAGAAATATTTTAATACCTTCATGTTCAGGATAGGGGTTTTGGGTATAGGATGGAACAATATCTGCCTTAGTCCCATTGATATGGGTGATTAAATAAAAAGGATGCTTTATTTTCACTTCAAAATACGTTTTTGAATATTTTTGTAAAGTTAGGTTTCTGTATATTTAGAAATTTATATTCTGATGCAGACTGCTCTGATTTTTCCATGCTATGTCATTGCAGATAAAAAAATGCAGATCTTTGTGAAGACCTTGACTGGGAAGACCATCACTCTGGAGGTGGAGCCCAGCGACACCATTGAGAATGTCAAGGCTAAGATCCAAGATAAGGAAGGCATTCCCCCCGACCAGCAGAGGCTGATCTTTGCCGGCAAGCAGCTGGAAGATGGCCGCACCCTCTCTGACTACAACATCCAGAAAGAGTCCACCCTCCATCTTGTTCTCCGTCTGAGGGGCGGCATGCAGATCTTTGTCAAGACCTTGACTGGCAAGACCATAACACTTGAGGTGGAGCCCAGTGACACCATTGAGAACGTCAAGGCCAAGATCCAAGATAAGGAAGGCATTCCCCCCGACCAGCAGAGGCTGATCTTTGCCGGCAAGCAGCTGGAAGATGGCCGCACCCTCTCTGACTACAACATCCAGAAAGAGTCCACCCTCCATCTTGTCCTCCGTCTGAGGGGCGGCATGCAGATCTTTGTCAAGACCTTGACTGGCAAGACCATAACACTTGAGGTGGAGCCCAGCGACACCATTGAGAACGTTAAGGCTAAGATCCAAGATAAGGAAGGCATTCCTCCCGACCAGCAGAGGCTGATCTTCGCTGGCAAGCAGCTGGAAGATGGCCGCACCCTCTCTGACTACAACATCCAGAAAGAGTCCACCCTCCATCTTGTCCTCCGTCTGAGGGGCGGCATGCAGATCTTTGTCAAGACCTTGACTGGGAAGACTATCACCCTGGAGGTGGAGCCCAGTGACACCATTGAGAATGTCAAGGCCAAGATCCAAGATAAGGAAGGCATTCCCCCCGACCAGCAGAGGCTGATCTTTGCCGGCAAGCAGCTGGAAGATGGCCGCACCCTCTCTGACTACAACATCCAGAAAGAGTCCACCCTCCATCTTGTCCTCCGTCTGAGGGGCGGCATGCAGATCTTTGTCAAGACCTTGACTGGGAAGACTATCACCCTGGAGGTGGAGCCCAGTGACACCATTGAGAATGTCAAGGCCAAGATCCAAGATAAGGAAGGCATTCCCCCCGACCAGCAGAGGCTTATCTTTGCCGGCAAGCAGCTAGAAGATGGCCGCACCCTCTCTGACTACAACATCCAGAAAGAGTCCACCCTCCATCTTGTCCTCCGTCTGAGGGGCGGCATGCAGATCTTTGTCAAGACCTTGACTGGCAAGACCATAACACTTGAGGTGGAGCCCAGCGACACCATTGAGAACGTTAAGGCTAAGATCCAAGATAAGGAAGGCATTCCTCCCGACCAGCAGAGGCTGATCTTCGCTGGCAAGCAGCTGGAAGATGGCCGCACCCTCTCTGACTACAACATCCAGAAGGAGTCCACCCTCCATCTTGTCCTCCGTCTGAGGGGCGGCATGCAGATCTTTGTCAAGACCTTGACTGGGAAGACTATCACCCTGGAGGTGGAGCCCAGTGACACCATTGAGAATGTCAAGGCCAAGATCCAAGATAAGGAAGGCATTCCCCCCGACCAGCAGAGGCTGATCTTTGCCGGCAAGCAGCTGGAAGATGGCCGCACCCTCTCTGACTACAACATCCAGAAAGAGTCCACCCTCCATCTTGTTCTCCGTCTGAGGGGCGGCATGCAGATCTTTGTCAAGACCTTGACTGGCAAGACCATAACACTTGAGGTGGAGCCCAGTGACACCATTGAGAACGTCAAGGCCAAGATCCAAGATAAGGAAGGCATTCCCCCCGACCAGCAGAGGCTGATCTTTGCCGGCAAGCAGCTGGAAGATGGCCGCACCCTCTCTGACTACAACATCCAGAAAGAGTCCACCCTCCATCTTGTCCTCCGTCTGAGGGGCGGCATGCAGATCTTTGTCAAGACCTTGACTGGCAAGACCATAACACTTGAGGTGGAGCCCAGTGACACCATTGAGAACGTCAAGGCCAAGATCCAAGATAAGGAAGGCATTCCCCCCGACCAGCAGAGGCTGATCTTTGCCGGCAAGCAGCTGGAAGATGGCCGCACCCTCTCTGACTACAACATCCAGAAAGAGTCCACCCTCCATCTTGTCCTCCGTCTGAGGGGCGGCATGCAGATCTTTGTCAAGACCTTGACTGGCAAGACCATAACACTCGAGGTGGAGCCCAGCGACACCATTGAGAACGTCAAGGCCAAGATCCAAGATAAGGAAGGCATTCCTCCCGACCAGCAGAGGCTGATCTTCGCTGGCAAGCAGCTGGAAGATGGCCGCACCCTCTCTGACTACAACATCCAGAAAGAGTCCACTCTCCATCTTGTTCTCCGTCTGAGAGGAGGCATTTAGGTGTTCTGAACAATTTTGAAGTTGCCAGTAACATTTGTTTGCACTGTAGCAGTATAATGACTTAATGTATGGTTAATGCAAGGTTCCGTAACAGCTAGACTGTATGTGTCAATGCTAATAAAGTTTTCTGTTGCACATTACTTAATAGTAACTCCTTTGTTAATGCCTCTTTCTGGTTCTGCCATAAAAAGATGAAGATTAAAATTATAAAACACATCATAATAAGATAATATTTTTGATTAAGTTTGTGGAAAATCTTCTGCCTAAAGATGTTTACTCTGGTACAAATCTTTCTGTTCATTGCATTCCTGGATGGATCAGTCCTTTAGGTTTCCATATAGGTCTGCATGAAGTGACAAATGAGTTGTTTCAAATTTGAGAAAAATTGGTAGTTCTGTTTAGGACCTTAGACAAAAAAAAGACTTCTTGGTTTGATGGTTTTGCTGAAGCTTCTTCCGTAAGTAGCGAAACATTTCGAACCAACAAGAAAAGGAATCTAGTTGCCATTACTCAACATTTCGAACCAACAAGAAAAGTAATCTAGTTGCCATTACTCAACTTCCAGACAACTCCAGCAGGATGACTTGGAATCACCATTAAGATCCAGTTTCAAAGTTCTGATCGGTTTCCCTCCAGTTACGCATTTACGGCTGTTTCGCATGACCATGTTTTGCCAAAACCAGTGTTTGCTTCTGGCAAATCTGGTTTGCTTAATTGCGTGTGCATAACCAGCACAAGCCAAAACCAGGTTCAACATTTGGGTGACTTGATTTAGCTTCGTCAGTGAGTTACAACTGATGGGCAGGCTTCTTTAGAGTTGCTAGCTTGAGGTCTTACATGCATATACTTGGCCTAGTTTAGTTTGGTCTTAGAACTTCCCTTTTGGGAGGAAAAAGGATTAAATCTCAGGAATCTCCCAAAATGGCACAATTTTAGCCACAATATACAATACAGGCAGAGAACAATATGCTGGCATAATAAGCAAACCCCATTACATTATTGGGGAAATGTTAGATTTATCACTGAAAATTTTGCAGGTAAAGAATTCTTATATATATCTATTAAGGCCCATGTGATTTTCCTACTAGTTGTCTGAAAATGCAGATTTTTACCTGGAACCATTAGCAAACCATTAGTAAAAAAGCTGCTGCTTCCAAAGGTGGAAAACGCATTTATAAGTCTTATGTTGCTATACAGTATGGAAAATTAAGTGAATTCTCCCTTGCTTAATATGTTTCTTAAATGTTTGTGGTGTTGGACAGAAGAATTGAAGCAAATGGGGTCAAACCACTAATGCAGCAGCAACAGGACATTCACTGCACATGACCAATTTTAGCAAGTCATAACAAAAGTGTTAAGCATTTTTACACTCATTGAAAGACGAAGGGTGGGGAATTCAAGAGTGAATCTGTAATGACAGTAAAATCTCACTGAATGACACCACTCCCAGCACGGAAAAGCCAACATAACTTAAGCCGCCACCAGAGCTTTGGGAGGGTGTTAACCATGGCTTGCTGAGCTTAGCTGCGCATGTGTACTTTGGTGTCACACGGTTTGTGTCCTGTTTATGGTGCCTTTGGAAACTGGCACATCCTGAATTTCAACAAACATCTGAGCATTCCCCTGTTGCAACATGAGCAACCATCTTTTAAAAGAAGGGCAATTTGCGCCAGACAGAACCTATTTTGGGAGGTATAATCCTGAACGTTGCAGTTATAAAGGACAGAAAAAACGAGCAAGTTCAAAGTGCTGTGACAATGTTTATAAAATGGGGGTGCAGGTAGTCCTTGACTTCAACAACCGCAATTTAGCCCAGGATTTCTGTGGCTTATCAAGCCTGCGCAGGTTGTGTTGTGCAGAGTCACGTGAGGGCAATAAGAGACGTTCATATACCCTTGGAATATTTGAAGATTGCTACTGGTAGACAAAGCATAGAGGTAGTCCTCAATTGAGAATTGTTCATTTAGTTACAATGGCACTGAAAAAGTGAGTTAGACCATTTTGAACAGTAATACCACTTTTTTTGCCCCTTCATGGATTACTGCCTTGTCATGGCGAAGGGGCTTGCGTAATTCAATGAAGCTATGAGCTATGCCGTGCAGGGCCACCCAAGATGGAAAGGTCATAGCAGAGAGTTCTGACAAAATGTGATCCACTGGAGAAGGAAATGGCAACCCACTTCAGTATCTTTGCCATGAAAACCCTATGGACAGTACCAAAAGGCAAAACGCTGGAAGATGAGCCCCTCAGGTCGGAAGGCGTCCAATATGCTACTGGGGAAGAGCAGAAGGCTAGTACTAGTAGCGCCAGAAAGAATAAAGCGACTGGGCCAAAGCCGAACGGATACTCAGCTGTGGATGTGTCTGGTGGTGAAAGGAAAGTCCGATGCTGTAAAGCAGGGGTGTCAAACTCAATTTCATTGAGGGCCACATCAGCATTACGGTTGCCCTTGGGGGGGGGGCGGGGGGGCGTGGCCGGGTGGGCGTGGCCAGCTCAATGCTGCTTACTTGAAAAGCTGGCATGGGTACAGAAGTGTGATTATGTGTTGAATTGCTGTTCAAGTGTGTGTACTTCAGGGGCACTCCTAGCCTGGGGAAAGTAAGTCTCTGGTCCTTTTTTAGGAAGGTTTCCTGAATTTGAAGCCCTCTACCACACCAAAAAGGACATAGAAATACAGGTAGTTCTCATTTACCGACCACAATTGGGACCAGCCACTTGGTTGTTAAGCAATGCAGTCACTCAGTGAAACTGCAACTGACTTAGGTTCTTACTTCAGCTGCCATTTGCCACACAAACCTGAAAAAGTTCTAAATGCAAGGATTGGCTGCAAAGTTACTTTGTCACCACTGTTGTAACTGTACTGTTGCTAAACGAGGACTACCTATCTTACGGCTATGCAATGCTCATCGGGGTGCGATGGGAACGCACAGGGCGGAGGGGAGTCGACGCCGGCAGCAGGTGGTCCCCGAGGTATTCCGGACCCATGCCATGTAAGGACTTAAAAACCATCACCAAGACCTTGAACCTCACCCGGAAGACAACTGGTAACCAATGCATCTCGCGGAGCAAAGGTGTAACATGGGAGTACCGGGAAACTCCCAAGACAACTCTCACGGCCGCATTCTGTACCAGTTGGAGCCTCCGAGTGGTCTTCAAGGGAAGCCCCATGTAAAGAGCATTGCAATAGTCAAGACGAGAGGTCACGAGCGCATGAGTGACCGTACACAGGGCATCCCGGTCCAGATAGGGCCGCAACTGACGCACCAGGCGAACCTGAGCGAAAGCCCCCCTAGTCACGGCTACTATGTGGTCTTCTAGGGTAAGCCGTGAATCTAGTAGGACTCCCAAGTTGCGAGCCCTATCCACGGGGGGTAAAAACTCACCCCCCATAGAAAGCGATGGAACATTTTGAATGTCCCGAGATGCCGGTACGCACAGCCACTCAGTCTTGTCAGGGTTGAGCTGAAGTCTGTTCCTCCCCATCCAGACCCGAACCGCCTCCAGGCAACGGGACATCACGGTGAGGGCATCACTGGGGTGGTTTGGGGTCGAAATGAAAAGTTGGGTATCATCGGCATATTGATGATACCCAACTCCAAAACCACGAATGATCTCACCCAGCGGTTTCATGTAGATGTTGAACAGGAGAGGCGAGAGGACTGACCCCTGAGGAACTCCACAAACGAGAGACCTAGGGGTCGACCTCTGCCCTCCTGCCAACACCGACTGCGAGCGTCCCACTAGATAGGAGGAGAAACACTGAAGAACCGTGCCTCCCACTCCCAATCCCCTGAGACGCCGCAGCAGGATACCATGGTCGATGGTATCGAAAGCCGCCAAGAGGTCTAATAGGACTAGGACAGAGGAATTTTATGTTATACCGCTGTTTACCACAAATCTTGAGTGGGGCTTCTAGTTCCAACAAAATGGGCTGGCTCAGGAAGATCTCTCGTGACTTCAGGCATATGCCCAGAATCTCATTTTCTGTGAGCTGAACATTCTTGCCTGGATGTGATCCTTGCACTTCAAGCACCTGGCACAGGAGCCCATGCGTGAAAGAAGCCCGGCAGAGGAGCTGGAGCGGCTCCACTGCTGGGGGCACGTCTCGGCCGGGCCTTGCAGGATCTGGGCCGGGTGCCTCTGCTCGCCCTCAGCAGCGCCCGGCAAAGTAGCTCGCATGCGAAACAAGCCCGGCAGAGGAGCCGGAGTGGCGAGCAGAGGCGCCCGGCTCGGATCCTGGAAGGCCCCAGCCAAGACGCACCCCCAGCAGTGGAGCCGCTCCGGCTCCTCTGCCAGGCTTCTTTCACACAAGGGCTCCTCTGCCGTGCTTGTTTTGCGTGCGAGCTACCGTATTTTTCGGACCATAAGACGCACCTGACCATAAGACGCACCCAGTTTTTAGAGCAGGAAAACAAGAAAAAAAATATTCTGAACCAAATAGTACCAGTATACTAAAACAGGGCTTTTCAACCTTTTCATCCATTGTACCACTTTTAGGACAAGGCAATGTCACCCAGCAACGTGTCAAAAACTTGACCCCCCCCCCAAAAAAAGGAAAAAAATGATAAAGTACAGGTAGTCCTCGACTTACAATGATTCACTTAGTGACCGTTCAAAGTTACGACACTGAAAAAGTGACTTATGACCATTTTTCACACTTATGACCGTTGCAGCATCCCCAGGGTCATGTGATTTACATTCGGATGCTTGGCAATCGATTCATATTTATGATGGTCACATTGTTCCAGGGTCATGTGATCGCCTTTTGCAACCTTCTGAGAAGCAAAGTTAGTGGGGAAACCAGATTCACTTAACAATCATGTTACTAATTTAATTTCTCTCTCTCCTTCTCTTTCTTTCCCTCTCTCCCCCTCCCTCTTTCTTTCTCCTCTCCTTCTTTCTCTCTCTCCCTTTCCTTCTTTCCCTATTTTTCTCTTTCCCTCTATTTCTCCCTCTTTCTCTCTCTCCCTGTTTCCCTCCCTTTTTCTCCTTCTCCCTCTATTTTTCTCTTTCCCTCTATTTCTCCCTCTTCCTCTATTTCCCTCCCTCTTTCTTTCTCCTTGTCTCTCTCTCCCTTTCTTTCTCTCCCTCTTTCTCTTTCTCTCTCTCCCTCTGTTTCCCTCCCTTTCTCCTTCCCTCTTTCCCTCTATTTCTCCCTCTTCCCTCTTTCTTTCTCCTTCTCTCTCTCCCTTTCTTTCTCTCCCTCTTTCCCTCTCCCTCTTTCTCTCTCTCCCTCTATTTCCCTCCCTTTCTTTCTGCTTCTCTCTCTCCCTCTTTCTCTCCCTCTCTATTTTTCTCTTTCCCTCTATTTCTCCCTCTTCCTGTTTCCCTCCCTCTTTCTTTCTCCTTCTCTCTCTCTCCCTCTTTCTCTCTCTCTATTTTTCTCTTTCTCCCTCCCTCTCTCTCTCCCTCTCCCTCCCATTGTTCCTTCCTTCCTTCTTTCCTTCCTTCCTTCTTTCTTCCTTCCCTCCCTCTTTGTCCTTCCCTCTCCGCGTTAGAGCAGTACCTACGGAGGCAGCCCTGCGGCTCGGCTCTCTCTTGCAGAAGGCAGGCTGAAACGGACCAAGGAATGCGAATCGGCCGATCTCGCACTCCTGCATTCTCCTCCGCTCGGTTTCAGTTTCTCTTGCTACAAGAGAAAGCAGGCTGAAACGGAGCAAGGGAATCTCCCTTGCTTTGTTTCCGCCTGCTTTCTGCAAGAGGAAGCCAGGCCACAGGGAGATTGCAGGAGCCAATTGCAATCTCCCTTGCTTTCACTTGCGGAGGTTGGGGCTGGCCTGGGCATCTCTCCCCCTCACCGGCTGGGTGTTGCTCGTCCTCCCCCCCCTGTCCCACCTCACTCCCTCCTACCTCCTCCTCCTCCACTTTTTTTTGGAGCCGCAGGAGACTAATAAGATGCAAATAGTGCTGGGTTCCACCAGCCCACGTGCACTTGCCTCCTACTGAGCAAGTGCTCAGCCGGGCGGCGCCAAGGTGGTGGGGGCCGGACCTTTGTAATTTCTGGGAGAGTTGTGCGGGCGGGATTCAATCATGTGGCGGGCCGTTTGTGGCCCGCGGGCCTTGTGTTTGACATGTCTGGAATAAAATATTAGAATAGAATAGAATGAAATATTTAGAATAGAATGAAATAATATTAGAATAGAACAGAATAGAATAGAGTGAAATATTAGAACAGAATACTAGAATAAAATAGAATCAGAACAGCACAGAATAGAACGAAATATTAGAATCGAATGAAATGGAACAGAACAGAATAGAATGAAATAATAATAAAATAGATTCCACTCAGCACAGAGACGGAGGTTTCCTAAGGCCAAAGGTCAAGAGTGAACATCTTAAAATTTTTAAAATCTACTTTCTCCTGCTTTCATAACAAACGAAAAGACCAAGTGGCTGCCGAAGAAACCAGACACCACCACCGTGGGCTCAATTTCTCTCATGGGGTGCATGTATGAAAGGGGTGTGTGTGTGTTGCTTGGTGTTCCAGAGGGCAGGCAGGGCTACAGAAAATGCACACCCTTAGAGTGCCACTAGGTGCGCGCCACTTGCACCCATTCCTGGATGAGGAGGCTCTACTTTTGAGTCACTCATGCCCCTGTTATCGCCTTTAAGACAGGGGTCTTCCAACTTGGCCCTTTTAGGACTTGTGGACCTCAACTCCCAGAATTCCTCACCCAGGCATACTTTGAAGGAACAATGCCCCTGGTGCAAATTAAGGAGCTGCTGCCTTGTAAACCAGCTACAGTTCCGCTTACTCTTCAAGGGCAGCCCCACAATGATCAGATTGCAGTAATCCAGCCAGGAGATGGCCAAAGCAGGTGTGACTTTGCACAGGGTTCCCTGGTCCAGGAAAGGACACAATGGGCACACAACCCCAGCTGTGCAAAAGCCTTCCTGGCTGTTAACAACTCTCCTTTTCCACTTCCTCTCTCTCTGCTTCCTCTGGAAAGTTCTAAATTTGGAAAGTTCAGAAACGGTTTGACATTCTCTGAGCCTTTGGCAGATAGTCCTGGACTGGTGGCCACGCCTGGTCATATGTTCGTTGCTAAGCGAGACAGTTGTTCAGTGAATTTTGCCCCAGTTTACGACCTTTCCCGCCACAGTTGTTAAGTGAATCACTGCAGTTGTTCATTGAGTAGCATGGTTGTTAAGCGAATCTGGATTCTCCTTTGACTTTGCTTGGCAGAAGGTTGCAAAAGGGGATCACGTGACATCCCGGGGACACTGCGACCGTCATAAATGTGAGTCAGTTGCCAAGTGTCTGAATTTTGATCACTTGACCTCAGGGAATTTGGGGAGCGGAAGTCCACCCCTCTTAAAGCCTGCTGGCTGGGGAATTCTGGGGGCGGAAGCCCACCCCTCTTAAAGCAGGCTGGCTGGGGAATTCTGGGAGTGGAAGTCCACCCATCTTGAAGCTTTAATGGCTGGGGAATTCTGGGAGCGGGTCTGCCCCTCTTAAAGCAGGCTGGCTGGGGAATTCTGGGAGTGGAAGTCCGCCCCTCTTACAGCATGCTGGCTGGGGAATTCTGGGAGTTGAAGTCCATCCATCTTGAAGCTTGAATGGCTGGGGAATTCTGGGAGCGGGTCTGCCCCTCTTAAAGCATGCTGTCTGGGGAATTCTGGGAGTGGAAGTCCACCCCTCTTAAAGCATGCTGGCTGGGGGATTCTGGGAGTGGAAGCCCAGCCCTCTTAATGTCGCCAAAATTGAAAAAAATACTGTTCTAGGCTGATACAGAGATTTATCATGAAATAAGGAAGGCAGCTGAGGTCAGCAGGAGTGGATACCAAGAAGACAATACCCGGAAAGTAAAATGTGGCAAGCCATGGTTTATTTAAATAAAGTCGCCTTTCTAAGCCAAGCCTGGCTGCCTTTGCGCTCTTGGGAAAGATTTGTTTCCCTTCTCTGGGAACAGGAATTGTTGCAGTCCAACTGAAACAAACACATTTTTCCCCCTGTCCTTTTCTTCATCAGCAGCCGGGAAAATCGATCAGCCCTACACAATACTGGAAAGCAGTCCAGGGAAAGAAGCCATTAATTCACACACACACGCGCACACACACACACACACACACACAACCTGCATTTTCCCAGAAACTAGTTGGCTAATGCAGTGCTTGGCAAGAGGAATGTTAAGGATAAGTGATTGTATTGAATATTGGGATGAAAAGCACGGAGTCAGGGAAGGGGACCTGTGTTACGGTGGCACGTCTTAAAGCGGGTGTATCGGATGATGCACTTTGTTAAATGAATTATGCAAAATAATCTCTGCGTGGCTGCAGCTAAAAGCTGCAAAGGGATGGTTGCGTTCTTCAGGACAGTGTTTATAACTTTAGCCATTTTAAGAGGGGTGGACTTCAAGTCCCAGAATTCCCCAGCCAACGTGCTTTAAGAGGAGTGGACGTCCACTCCCAGAATCCCCCACCTGGCATGCTTTAAGAGGGGTGGGCTTCCACTCCCAGAATCCCCCACCCAGCCTGCTTTAAGAGGGGAGGACTTCCACTCCCAGAATTCCCCAGCCAGCGTGCTTTAAGATGGGTGGGTTTCCACTCCCAGAATTCCCCAGCCAGGTTGCTTTAAGAGGGGTGGACTTCAACTCCCAGAATTCCCCACCTGGCATGCTTTAAGAGGGGTGGACTTCAACTCCCAGAATTCCCCAGCCAGCCTGCTTTAATAGGGGTGTACTTCCACTCCCAGAATTCCCCAGCCAGCCTGCTTTAAGAGGGGTGGGCTTCCACTCCCAGAATCCCTCAGCCAGCGTGCTTTAAGAGGGGTGGGCTTCCAGCCATGCTGGCTGGGGAATTCTGGGAGTTAATATCCATCCAACCTAAATTGATGAAAGACGGCAACACCGCTGCAGGATCAAAAGGACATCGCTGGCCTTATTGGACAATTGTCCATTTTAGCAGAAATGAACAACAGTTTGAAGGGACCTTGGAGGTCATCTAGTCCAAACCCCTGCTCAGGCAGGAAACCCTATACCATTTCATACAAATGGCTGTCCAGTCTCTTCTTAAAAACTTCCAGTGTTGGAGCATTCACAGCTTCTGGAGGCAAGGAGTTCCACTGCTTAATTGTTCTAACTGTCAGGAAATTTCTCCTTAGTTCTAGGTTGCTTCTCTCCTTGGTTAGTTTCCATCCGTTGCTTCTTCTCCTGCCTTCTGGGGCTTTGGAGAAGAGCTTGACTGCCTCTTCTTTGGGGCAGCCCCTCAGATACTGGAATGCTGCTATCATGTCCCCCCTCGTCCTTCTCTTCATTAGATTAAACATACCTAAACAAGACATCAGGCAGAAGCCTTCCTAGATTCCGTTTCACTTCCTCCAAAAGGAGAAACTATAAGTCACAAGGGATGACAATGTTCCCTTCAGTGCTAGATCTATTTAATAAATCATAGGAAATGCATTTCGTCATATTGAATTGTATTGTGTTCTACTCAGTGCTTTTTTTGTAAAAGAAAAAGGTGCCGGAACTCACACATGTCATACAACCCGCCTTGCCTACCCTACAAGGTTCCATCCAAAAAATGTGCCGGAATTCCGTTCTGAGCGTTCTACGAGAAAAAAAGCCCTGGTTCTACTGCAGCTAGTCCTCCATTTACAACTATTCATTCAGCGAACATTGGAAGTTACAAGGGCACTGAAAAAAAAGTGAATTACGACTGGTTTTCACCCTTATGACTGTTGGAGCAGCCCCAGGGTCATGTGACCAAAATCCAGTCACTTGGCAACTGGTTCATATTTATGATGGTTGTGGTGTCCTCGGGATCACGCGATCCCTCCTTTGCGACTTTCTAACAAGCCAAGTCCATGGGGAAGCCAGATTCACTTAACAACCGTGTTATTAACTTAACAACCTCAGAGATTCACTTAACAACAAAGGTCATAAAACAAGGCAAAACACACTTTATAACTGTCTCACTTAGCAACGAAAATCCTGGACTCGGTTGTAGCCATAAGTCAAGGACTACCTGTAGTATCGTATCGTGTCGTATCGTATCTTAACGTATTTATTTCATTTCTGTTAGGCATATGGTGATAGCCTACATAGTTGGGTTGAAAATATATAAACTATGATGTTGTGTCTTTAAGATGTTAATTGGCCAATGGGTGTGTAAGTGTTCTCATAGCCATAAGAGGGAGCTAGGAACGTAGCTTCTCTCTCTCTGAATTCTCTGCTCTGGCTGTTTTTCACTGTTAGTTACTCTGATACTGCTATTGTTGGTTTACTACTGTGTTAAACCTAAACAACTGTGTTTTTGACCTCTGGACCGGTAAGAAGACTTTGTATTTGGATTACTACTTGGACTGTTGCTATTGTGTATGACCTGGACTGTTTATTTTTGACCGTGCTTTGTTTTTTCAATCACAAAGTAAAATATTTTTTCTGTTTATCACAACGCAGTGTCTCTTGTGGTTACTGTGTGACTATTACTGCTCTCAGTACCCTTCCTTGTCTGTGCAACTTCTTGTTAGTTCAAGGAGACCTCTGCACAACTTACTGACAATTTCGTTTCATTTTATGCAAGAATTCCTTGCTTTTACTCTGTACAATTTTCTCCCCCACCCCATGTTGTGATTCAGGGTCAGCCTGTGGGTTCGGCAGTTGGGTCGGACGACTCAGAGGAGGAGGAGGGGGGTGTTGAAGAGCTTGCTGAGGGGGTTGAAGATCTTGCTGATGAGAGCCCTCAGCCAGGCCCCTCCCACTTGGTCACCACGGAGACCCAGCTGTGTGAGCCTGACAGCGTGGATGAAGATGACCCACAGCTGGCCCTGTTCAAGGACGCCCGACGCAGGGGGCAGTCAATTAGAAGTAAACAGAGGAAGGCAATGGGGCTTCTCGGAAGGAGGCAGAGAGAAGCCACGCCCTGAACTCTATATAAGGGGAATGTGTGGGGAGGGCTGGTTTGCTGAAGGCAACCGCTTGGATAGTTCGTGTTTCTTAAAACTCCTGTTTCTTGGTTCGTGTCTTGTTTGTTTTTGTAGCTATAAATTTGGCAGGCGTAATTCCAGCCTCTTGCCATTTGTAAAGGGGTTGTCCCTGCCTTTTCTGCAGGGCCGGTAGCAGGCTGGTACAGAACACCCCAGACATTGAATAAAGTCCAGTTCTAGGTCTCCTAGAATTTCCCTTCCCACCACCCATTTGAAAAAAAACAAATGCGGTCGCCTTCTCCACCATGAGGACTAGACACTTACATTGATATTCGATCCATGCACATCAGAGCATAATGCATCAGGCAGCTGTCTGGGGACCCCCTGCCCCCCCCTCCCCCGCAGGGCACCAAAGCAGGACTTAAAAACCTTTCTGATCCTCACAGCATCCCTTTTTACACAATCTTATTTTTTCCCCTTCTCTTTTGACCTCTTTCTTTTCAAAGAAAGCATTTTTGGGTTTTTAAGCAAATATGCACTTGATTCTATGGGACCCCTGGGGGATTGCACATGACAAACCTAAGACAGGGGGCAAAAAAATTCTCACAAGGATCAAAAAAGAAGAAACATCCCACAAGCCTTGGGACTTTTTTTTTTGCACTTTAGACAGACGGTGGTTAAACATAAAGGCCAGCAATGTTCTTGGTGTGTCTAAACACAATCTTGAAATGGAGGGAAGGGTATGGACTTATCACGGGGGCCTCGACTGCAAATGCAATCGAGATGTAATAAAAATGTCAAAATATATGGTTTCTATAAAGACCAGACAATGTTTGATCCGATGCTATTGACCCCTGACAAAAAATTGATTAAGAAATTGTATCATTTTTTTTTACTCAGTTTGAAAATATTAGAATGAAACACTGGAAGTTTTTAAGAAGAGACCGGACAGCCATTTTATCTGAAATGGTATACGTTTTCCTGCTTGAGCAGGGGGTTGGACTAGATGACCTCCAAGGTCCCTTCCAACTTTACTATTATGATTATGATTATGAAATAGAATCAGAACAGCACAGAATAGAACGAAACATTAGAATAGAATCGAATGAAATGGAACAGAACAGAATAGAATGAAATAATAACAAAATAGATTCCACTCAGCACAGAGACGGAGGTTGCCAAAGGCCAAAGGTCAAAAGTGAACATCTCAAAATTTTTAAAATTTACTTTCTCCTGCTTTCACAACAAACGAAAAGACCAAGTGGCTGCCGAAGAAACCAGACACCACCACTTTGGGCTCAATTTCTCTCATGGGGTGCATGTATGAAAGGGGTGTGTGTGTGTTGCTTGGTGTTCCAGAGGGCAGGCAGGGCTACAGAAAATGCACACCCTTAGAGTGCCACTAGGTGCGCGCCACTTGCACCCATTCCTGGATGAGGAGGCTCTACTTTTGAGTCACTCGTGCCCTTGTTATCGCCTGAATGTTACCTCATTACCTGCTCTACACGTGCGAGGAAAACAAAATTCTTACAGGAGTGCAAAATAGCAAAATATTTCCTAAAATATTAGCAAAATAGAAAGAGAAGGAATGTCTGCTAACGGGACAGAATCAGAATCAAACTGGAAGGGATCTTGGAGGTCTTCTAGTCTTATTATCTTAAGGTAACTATCTTCTACATTTGGGCTAAATTAGGGTTTAATTTATTTTCAATATTTATATTTGTACATTCTATTATTTATGTCACTGTTCACCGCCCTGAGTCCTTAGGGAGAAGGGCGGTATACAAATAAAATAAAATAAATAAATAAATAAATAAATAAATAAATAAATAAACCCCCTGCTCAAGCAGGAGACCCTGGGCCTAGACCATTGTCCAGTCTCTTCTTAAAAACCTCCAGTGACAAAGCATCCACAACTTCTGGTGGCAGGTCGTTCCACTGGTTCATTGTCCTCTGTGTTAGGAAGTTTCTCCTTAATTCCAGGTTGCTTCTCTCCTTGATCTGTTCCCATCCGTTGTGGGAGAATAGGTGGACCCCCCTCTTCTTTGGGGCAGCCCCTCAAGTAACAACCTCGAAATGCTCAGTTTTCAGTCAGTTTTATCAACATTTCTACACAGTTGTTTGTCTGTATGAAGACAATCGTTCAGTAGGAGGTGGGGAAGTCCTTGAATTACAACCAGAGTGGACCCCAAAATTGACATTGCTCAGCAAGATTGTTCCCAGGGTGGGGGGGTCCTGCAAATAGCAGGACCACCACCACCTTGAATTGAACCTGACAGCAGATTGGCAGCCAATGTGGCTTTGAGGCAGGAGTCTCCCAACTTGGCCCTTTTAGGACTTGTGGACTTCAACTCCACAAGAATTCCTCAACCAGGATGCAGAGATTCACTTAACGAAGAAGGTTACCAAATGGAAGATGAATTAGTGAAAGAAACCGTGATAATGTGGGTGAAAAACTTTGGATATAATATAGAAGTAGAGAAATGGCAAAATTTATGGTAAAGAAACTGCCGGTAAAAATTGACAATGGCAATTTCATATCAAGGAAATCTATATAAAATGTTTTATAGATGGCACTTGCCACCTGCCAGATTAGCAAACATGTTTAAAGATATGTCTAGTAAACGTTGGAAATGTAACCCAACCCAAAACCCAGAAAAAACTTTGGACAAAAATACATACTTGGTTAGGAAAACACGTAGATTTTAAACCTAAACTTTTTTTATTAGGCATAATTCCAGAAAAACTTAATAAAGTGTATACCGGTATTTAACATTATATTTATTGACAGTAGCAAGGATGCTTTTTGCTCAGCCCTGGAAAAAGGAAGAAACACCATTGGGCAGAGAGATAATCAGGAAAATATTAGACTGTGCTGAAATGGGCAGACTCACTTTGAGGATTAAAGACAAAGAAGATGCAGAATATTTTCAAACATGGAACTTATTTTATCAACGGCTGGTAAAACGGGATAGAGAGTAAGAATTTAACTTGTATTACTAAATATAAGAAATATAAGAAATCAACCCAGACAACACGTTGTTTACTAAGCACTAATGAAATGTAATAAAGAGAAAAATCAATAAAATATTATTTAAAAGAAAGAAAGAAGAGAAAAGGAAGGAAGGAAGAAAGGAAGAAAGAAAGAAAGAAAAAGAGAAAGAAAGAAAGAAAGAAAGAAAGAAAGAAAGAAAGAAAGAAAGAAAGAAAGAAAGAAAGAAGAAAGAAAGGAAAGAGGGAGGGAGAAAGGAAGAAAAGAAAAGGAAGAAAGGAAGGAAGAAAGAGAAGAGGGAGGTAGGAAGAAAGAAAGAAAGAAAGAAAGAAAGAAAGAAAAGAAGAGAAAAGGAAGAAAGAAAGAAAGGAAAGAGGGAGAAAGAAAGAAAGAAAGAAAGAAAGAAAGAAGAGAAAAGGAAGGAAGTGAAGAGGGAGGTAGGAAGAATGAAAGAAAGAAAGAAAGAAAGAAAGAAAGAAAGAAAGAAAGAAAGAAAGGAAAGAGGGAGAAAGAAGAGAAAAGGAAGGAAGGAAGAGAAGGGAGGTAGAAAAGAAAGAAAGAAAGAAAGAAAGAAAGAAAGAAAGAAAGAAAGAAAGAAAGAAAGAAAGAAAGAAAGAAAGAAAGAAAGAAAGAAAGAAGCGGTGCAATGCCCACATCTAACGGCTGAGCCTCTGATCTCATTTGTCTTCTCGTGCTGGGAACCTCAACCGCTTCCTCCACCTCCTCCTTCATAACAGCTGGCAGAGCTACTCCAGGCTTCGCTGCACTGGGTGGAACCTTTGCTCTGCCTCCTTGCTGCCGGATCTTGCGGTGGAGAGGCTGCGTTGGGCTGCCTGGCTCCAAAAATCATGTCAATTTTTTAGGGTTTGCCAGCTAAACTCGGTGGCTGAAGATCCCTGCAAAGGATTCTAGAAATCTGGGGCAATTAAGCCTGGTGAAAAATCCACTTGCCAGTGAGTATCTCCTTACTAATCTTAATAAATGTGCTTCCAAACCCTAAAATAAGACCATTTGGCTCAGGACTGAGACGGCTTTAGAGCATGTGCAGAGGGCACCTCTGGTGACAAGATCAAAAGTGATGGACAGTTTGGTTTTTAGACGAGGGGCAGAAAATAGGCTGTTTATTTTTTTATATATATATATATTTGCATTGCTGCTATTCGGATGTGTTCAATTTAGCCGGGCAGTGCTAAGTGAAACACCTCCTAATATGTGTTCCCAGAGGTGGGAACTGAACCTGTTGGATTTCTGCCTCATGCAGAACCCAGTCTCCTCTTTTCCAGAATCAGATAGGTAAAAATGGCTTTATTTTAAATTATATTAATTAAATCAAATTAATTTTAAAATTTTAATTTTTATTGTTATTATTAATTGTGGGCTTGTACTAATTTCATTTCATTTTATTCTCTTTTTTTGTACTGTTTTAACTGCCCTGTGAGTCCTTCGGGAATAGGGCGGTATATAAATTCAACTAATAAATAAATAAATTTGGATTGGAGCTTTTTTTAAATTTAATTCTCCCACCCGTTCCCAGTTTTGCACATTATTGGAAGATGCAAAATGATATTTCATTCGTAAGGTTTATATTTATTGATATTTACTGCAGGATTGACACAGTGCCGCTTCTCGCAATTGTTTGATGGGGTTTTGATATTGCATTATTTTTCAACGTGGGCTGACCAATAATTTTGAGTCTGACTCTGCAGACCCCTGAGAGGGTCTTGAGAGACCCACCCCACCCCACCCCCAGGCATCCTAAGACCACATTTTAAGAAATCCTGATTTGGAGGGTTGTTTATTATATTTTCAATCAGCCCAGGAATGTGTTTTTTTTAAAGAATTGTAAATAAATACCCTCCCTCCCACCCAAATGAGAGTCGACAATGCTTAGATGAGTATATTAATTTGAAATATTTTCTGCCGGTGGAAACTGGGTGGGGTGGCAGAAAGCCATCACGACGGAGCTGCGATCCCAGCCACAATTTGTTGCGGATCTTCTCTTGTTTCCACTTGCGTTTGCTTCTGTGTGCACACACAAACACACCACACGGACGAATTGCAAGCCCGCAAGGAAGCAGCCGTGTGTGCGGTTTTTGTAATGGAGCTGAGGCTTCTTCAGTTGGGGGTGGGTGGGTGGGTGGGTGGGTGGAAGCTTCTCTCCGGAAGAGCCATTGTGAAGTTGCCACCCCGAGTCACAAGCTTCTAAAGAAAGAGTTAAGTTCCTCAAATGATAACGCTTCCCTCTCTTGAACAAGCAGTCGGGTGGGGTCATTTCCAGTTGGCTGAGGACTAGCAGCTTGGATGCTTCCCCCTGTCTTCCTTATCCCCCTCCTCCCCTTTACTGTTCTTTTCCTCCATCCCCATCCTTTCCTTTTTTCTCTCCTTTCAACTCCTGCTCCCTCCCTTCTTCCTTCTCCATTTTTTCCTTCCTTCCTTCCTTCCTTCCTTCCTTCCTTCCTTCCTTCCTTCCTTCCTTCCTTCCTTCCTTCCTTCCTTCCTTCTTAAACTCCAGACCTTTCTTTTTCAAACTTTCCATCTTTCTTCCCTCCCTCCCTTCTTAAAATCCAGGCCTTCCTTCCTTCCTTCCTTCCTTCCTTCCTTCCTTCCTTCCTTCCTTCCTTCCTTCCTTCCTTCCTTCCTGCCTTCTTGCCTTCCTGCCTTCCTCCCTCCCTTCCTTCCTCCCTCCCTCCCTTCCTTCCTTCCTTCCTTCCTTCCTTCCTTCCTTCCTCCCTCCCTCCCTCCCTCCCTCCCTCCTTCCTTCCTTCCTTCCTTCTTAAACTCCAGACCTTTCTTTTTCAAACCTTCCATCTTTCTTCCCTCCCTCCCTTCTTAAAATCCAGGCCTTCCTTCCTTCCTTCCTTCCTTCCTTCCTTCCTTCCTTCCTTCCTTCCTTCCTGCCTTCCTGCCTTCTTGCCTTCCTGCCTTCCTCCCTCCCTTCCTCCCTCCCTCCCTCCCTTCCTTCCTTCCTTCCTTCCTTCCTTCCTTCCTTCCTTCCTTCCTTCCTTCCTTCCTCCCTCCCTCCCTCCCTCCCTCCTTCCTTCCTTCCTTCCTTCTTAAACTCCAGACCTTTCTTTTTCAAACCTTCCATCTTTCTTCCCTCCGTCCCTTCTTAAAATTCAGGCCTCCCTCCCTCCCTCCCTCCCTCCCTTCCTTCCTTCCTTCCTTCCTTCCTTCCTTCCTTCCTTCCTTCCTTCCTCTTCCCAATAGGACAATTAGCAGTCAGTTAGTAAGTCCAGACTAAGTGGCCAGGTTTGAGAAACATTGCTCTAACTAGCCGCCCCCCCACAGCCCCATCTTTAGGACATACAAAATACCCACAGCCTGAGGGCCAATCTAATCTAGGGGTGGGGTGGGGTGGGGGCTGATGCTCCATAGGGCAAGGGCTGTCTCCTGGGGTCTCCACAGAGGATACTTTATAATGGGTGGGACCCAGAGCAGACCTCTTTGGCTGGAGCTGCTGGGATGGGAAATCTGATCCTAGAGGGGGGTCCTGCAAATAGCAGGGGTCTCGCAGGTGACCCCCACCCCCACCCCCTTGAATTGAACCTGACAGCAGATTGGCAGCCAACGTGGCTTTGAAGCAGGAGTCTTCCAACTTGGCCCTTTGATGACTTGTGGACTTCAACTCCCAGAATTCCTCAGCCAGCGTGCCTGGCTGAGGAATTCTGGGAGTTGAAGTCCACAAGTCCTTTGAAGGAACGATGCCCCTGGTGGAAATTAATGAGCTGCTGCCTTGTAAACCAGCTGCAGCTTCCACCTACTCTTCAAGGGCAGCCCCACAAAGAGCAGTAATCCAGCCAGGAGATGGCCAAAGCAGGCGCGACTCTGCACAGGGTTCTCTGATCCAGGAAAGGACACAATGGACACACAACCCCAGCTGTGCAAAAGCCTTCCTGGCTGTTAACAACTCTCCTTTTCCACTTCCTCTCTCTCTGCTTCCTCCGGAAAGTTCTAAATTTGGAAAGTTCAGAAACGGTTTGACATTCTTTGAGCCTTTGGCAGATAGTCCTGGACTGGTGGCCACGGCCGGTCATATGTCCGTTGCTAACTGAGACAGTTGTTCAGTGAATTTTGCCCCAGTTTACGACCTTTCCCACCACAGTTGTTAAGTGAATCACTGCAGTTGTTGATTGAGTAGCATGGTTGTTAAGCGAATCTGGATTCTCCGTCGACTTTGCTGGGCAGAAGGTCGCAAAAGGGGATCACGTGACCCCAGGACACTGCGACCATCATAAATATGAGCCAGTTGCCAAGGGTCTGAATTTTGATCATGTGACCATGGGGGATGCTGCAACGGTCATTAAGTGTGAAAAATGGTCATAGGTAACTTTTTTCTGTGCCGTTGTAACTTCAGTCACTAAATGAACTAATTACGAGTAAATTAATAGTTGTAATTCAAGGATTACCTATATGGTCTCTCCTCCTCTCCATTTTCTCCTCTCCTCCTCCTTTTCTTCCTCCCCTCCTCTCCTCCTCCTCCTCTCCTCCTCCTCGTCCTCTTCCCCTCCTTCTCCTCCTCACCTTATCTTCCTCTCCTCCTCTTCCTCCTCCTCCTCCTCCTCCTCCTCCTCCTCCTCCCCTCCTCCTCTTCCTCCTCTTTCTCCTTCTTTTTACTTGCCAATTTTACGGCATCCTATTTTTCCCTGGCCTTTATTTTCTCCCCACAACACCGAGGAAGGCTGGGCTGAGAGAGGGTGGACTGGCCCCTCGGACCCCCGTGTCTAGCCCAACCCCTTCCCCACATCCCCTCCTCATCCACTTCTTTGGGGCCAGCCCTTGGCCCACCTGCCACTGTCACCCCACCAGCCTCCCTGTTCTGTTCCAGCCTACGACCGGCCCTGTTTCTATAATCGCAGCAAAGTCGCTGTTCTGTTTCAAATAAAGATGTGAATGCTGATCCCTCTTGAAACAGCCGGAATAAACTCAAATGAAACGGAATAAACAAACTACTTTTATTTCTCATGCTTCCAATGTCAATAACTCACGGTTACAATACTGGTCCGTTTGGAATGCAAGATTGTAATTTGAAGTCCATCTCATTAGGTGAAAAAATGCATCCGGAGCCACGCCGTCCCAAGACCACGGGGAAATGCAGATCTGAGGTGATATAGAACTGGATGGCCTCCTCATGGGAACTGATGGCCATACATAACGGTTGCGTGGCGGCCTTAATTGACCCAGACAGGAGCAATCGACCATCGATAAGTCTCCACTAACATGGGCGGTTCCACCGGCCACTGGGGAACAGCCCATTTGGCCACAAATGCTGAGTCCATAAAATTTGTGGTGGCCCCAGAGTCAATTAAGGCATGGACTGGAATCCCCTTCGGCTTGCTGGGGAGGATCAGACATGCCTCCAATATCAGATGCCATGGAGGTCCACAGGCAGCATCAGAAAGACGTCGCTCGGTGTTGTGGGATGCCCGACGTAACACACCTTTTAAATCGGGATCGGGGCATTTTCCCGACAGAGGAGTAGGGGGCTTTCTCGGGGCAGACTCGGTCACTGATGCCCATCGTCGCTTCTTTGGGCAGAAGGCAGCCAAATGCCCAGGGTCCCCAGAGTAAAAACACCCCCCCCGAACGTCGCCTGTTCATTTCTGCCACCGACAGACGAGGTGTCAATGCTAACATCGAATGTTATTGCTTGACAAGAGATGAAGAAGTAGCCATTTCATATGTTAAACTTGTGTATTGCTTTAAAAGATTTAGTTTAAGGTTGGGAGGGGGGATAAGTAGGATTGCACCTTCAAGGCCATCTCTCTATCTAAAGAAGATAAGCCCTTGGCGGGTTTTCTAACGGAAGGGAAACTGATTCTTTAAATTAATTGGAGAATATGATTAATGACAAAATTAGAAAGGTGGAGAATTGTGTTTTAATACATTGTGCAAGGGGCGGAGATTTCAGATTCCGACTCCCTTTGAGCAAGCATTTGCCGGTGTATTAGGCTAATAAAGGACTTTTAAGGTAAACAATGCCTCAGAGTCACTTGAAAAGCCCATACGTCGGAAACTTGACACGAGGCCTGGCAGCACCTAGCTCCATTGGCTCCTCCCTCTGAACCGGGGTCTCACGCACAACAGGGGCCGCAGGGGTCTCTGGGGTGGTATGGCGACTCCTTCGGTGCTGCAGCCGAGCGTCGATCCGCAGACAAAGATGGATCAGCCCATTGAGGTTTGAGGGAATATCAACATGGGCCAGCTCATCCAACATCTCCTCCGACAATCCATCCTGGAAAGCGTCCATGAGTGCCGCCTCATTCCAGGCTGAATCCTTGCTAAGCAGCTGAAAATTGCTGATATAGCCCTGTAGGGGGTGTCGGCCCTGCCTCAGAGCTTTCAGGTGTCGGGTTGCAGTCTACGTCTTTATGGGGTCCTCATACATCAGATGCATATGATTACAAAACCCCACAAAATTGTCCAACAATGGACTAGGGTTGGGCCAGCAGGGGTGTGCCCCAACGAGCTGCATCACCAGAGAGAAGGCGTAACACAAACCCCAACTTATCCCAGTCAGTGGGGAAATCAGCTCCTCTCACACTGATAAATAGCTGGCATTGTCCCAGGAAAGCAGGAAACGTCTCTGGATTGCCATTAAATTTATCCGGCATCAAAACTTGGCATTTTCTCCTGGGTGATGGTGGTGGTGGTGGTGCAGCATGGACCTGAGCTTGTAATTGAGCCACCTGAGCTGCCAACAAAGCGAGTTGCTGGGTGAGCTGGGCATTCTCAGCACGTAGCAGCTCCATAATAGTAAGGGGTGGGGGGCTGAAGGCAAACTGTTCTGTTCCAGCCTATGACCGGCCCTGTTTGTGTGTCAGGGACAACCCTTTTTTCCTTTTTACAGTCAACAGGCTGAAAAAACTCAACCCAAATTTATTTACAGTTCAAACAAAAAAGCCATCGAATATTTCCTTCAATAAATAAATCAAAATATCAATCAACAGTCAACAAACAAGAGTTAAACAGAAGTAGCAAGAACAGACCAGGATTTCCTTTGAATGTCTCCAAATGGTTGCCTTCAGCAACCAGCCCCGCCCATACGTTCCCCTTTTATTACCAGTCCCAAGGTGTGGCTTCTCACTGCCTTCTCCTCCTCTCACTGAGTTGCCTCATTGATTTTCTCTGCTCTGCTCTGCTGGATTGCCTTCTGCTTCTAGCGTCTCTGAACAGATTCAGCTGTGACTCTTCTGAGTCCGACACCTCATACTCACACAGCTGAGCCTCATGAGGAACACGACGGGAGGGGCCAGGCTGAGAGTCCTGCAGTGCATCAGAGCCTCCCTCTGATACCAAAGGCTCTCCCTACCCCTCCTCCTCCTCTTCCTTAGATTCATCGGACTCAGCTGCTTGGAGCACAGGCTGACACTGAATCAACAACACTCCCAACCTGGACGATGGCAGAATCCCACTTTTTCCTAGAGACAGACGATGGCCTTGGAGAGGATCTGAAAGCAGGTGCCAAGAGGCCAGCTGGGAAGGAGCATGGACCACCACCCTTGGACACCCCCTTCCAGAAGGAAGCCCCCCCCTCCCCACGGATTCGGGTGAATCTGAATTATCTGTCAGGACCTGAAATGTAAGTTATTATCCCTGGTACCGGTGGGAACTTGCCGTCTCCTGGTGATTGGCCCAAAGTCACCCAATCAGCTTTTATGCCTAAGGCGGGAATAGAACTCACCATCTCCTGGTCATTGGCCCAAAGTCACCCAGCTGGCTTTCATTCCTAAGGCAGGACTAGAACTCAACATCTCCTGATCATTGGCCCAAAGTCACCCAGCTGGCTTTCATGGCTAAGGGAGGACTAGAACTCACCGTCTCCTGGTGATTGACCCAAAATCACCCAAACACTTTTGTGCCTAAGGCAGGACTAGAACTCATTGTCTTCTGGTGATTGGGCCAAATTCACCCAGCTGATTTTCATGCCTAAAACAGGACTAGAACTCACCATCTCCTAGTGATTGACCCAAACTCACCCAGTCGGCTTTCATGCCTAAGGCGGGACTGGAACTCACCATCTCCTGGTGATTGGCCCAAAGTCACCCAACTGACTTTCATGTCTAAGGCGGGACTAGAATTCACCGTCTCCTGGTGATTGGCCCAAAGTCACCCAGCTGGCTTTCATGCCTAAGGTGGGACTAGAATTCATAATCTCCCCGTTTCTAGCCTGGTGTCTTAACCGCTACACCAAAGTGGCTTTCACAATTAAAGAAAATAAAATCTATTTAGAAAGAAACTGACGGTGATCTATCCTCAGTTTTAACAAGCATCAATAATATTTAAGCTGTTTAGATCCCAACTTGGGGTTTTATGAAATGGTATCAAAAGCTGCTTTATTCCGCCTCCCTCCCCACCTCCGTTTCCTTGTCTGTTAGGTCCCAAAAATTAGAATTTGGCAGGCAGGGACTATCACACTATTGCTATTCACACTCAAAGAAATAAAAGAACTACCTTTCTGATAAGATCACGAAACAAAGCTCTTAATTGCCTAACATTTGGGCCAGCCCTGCAGACAAACATGAAGCTGCTACCATTCTGAATGAGATAAAAGCATATAAAATGGTTACTGGGGCATATTCCTGCAGTGGATCAATAGAATAACACAGAACAGAACAGAACAGAACAGAACAGAACAGAATAGAATAGAAAATATGGAATAGAATAAAATAGAATAGAATAGAAAATATGGAATAGAATAGAATAGAATAGAATAGAATAGAATAGAATAGAATAGAATAGAATAGAATAGAATAGAATAGAATAGAAAATATGGAATAGAATAGAATAGAATAGAATAGAATAGAATAGAATAGAATAGAATAGAATAGAATAGAATAGAATAGAATAGAATAGAAAATATGGAATAGAATAGAATAGAATAGAATAGAATAGAATAGAATAGAATAGAATAGAATAGAATAGAAAATATGGAATAGAATAAAATAGAATAATATTGGAATAAAATAGAATTAGAATAGAATAGAATAGAATAGAATATAGAATAGAATATTAGAATAGAATAGAATAGAATAGAATAGAATAGAATAGAATAGAATAGAATAGAATAGAATAGAAAATATGGAATAGAATAGAATAGAATAGAATAGAATAGAATAGAATAGAATAGAATAGAATAGAATAGAATAGAATAATAGAATAGAATAGAATAGAATAGAAGAATAGAATAGAATAGAATAGAATAGAATAGAATAGAATAGAATAGAATAGAATAGAATAGAATAGAATAGAATAGAATAGAATAGAATAGAATAGGACCTTGGAGGTCTTCCAGTCCAGCCCCTTGGTGGGTGAGGGGATCTGTGGATGAGCCCAGGGTCTTTCTGGGCAAATCTTTAGAGAGCAAATGGACTGGCCAGAGGACTGAAGGATCGAATCCCTCCTGGACCCCTTTCCTTTCTTTTCTCCTCTCCAGACCGGATGACCCACATCGCTTCAACAGGGACCGCATTTTCGATGCCGTGCTAGCAGGAGACCCTGAACTGCTCAATGGCCTGAGCGATTATCTGCAGAAAACGTCCAGCTTCCTCAGCGACACTAAATATAGAGGTAGATCGCCTCTTGCTGACTCTCGTGCCTTTACATCAGTGTAAAAAAAATGGATAAGCTTCATAAAGATGCCAATAGAAGAGAATATTTGTAGCTCAGCAATGTACTCTGGAGCCCTCGGTGCTCTCGGAGCTGGGTGGTTTCCTCGCAGACGTTTCACGACCCAGCTAGGGAACATCATCAGTGCTAGAAGGGAGGGGGGTTGTGAAAAGGAGGAAAAGAAGGAGGAGGAAGATGACTGTGGAGTCCTCAGTGCTCTCTGAGCTTCGTGGTTTTCTTGTAAATGTTTTGTGACCCAACTGTGCAACTTCATCAGTGGTAGAAGACAAATTGGGGTTGGAAGGAGGAGGAGGAGGAGGAGGAGGAAGAGGAAGAAGAAGAAGAAGAAGAGGAAGAGGAGGAGGAGGAGGAGGAGGAGGAGGAGGAGGAGGAAGATGACTGTGGAGTCCTCAGTGCTCTCTGAGCTTCCTGGTTTTCTTGTAAACGTTTTGTAACCCAACTGGGTAACATCATCAGTGCTAGAAGACAAATTGGGGTTGGAAGGAGGAGGAGGAGGAGGAGGAGGAGGAGGAGGAGGAGGAGGAGGAGGAGGAGGAGGAGAAAGATGACTGTGGAGTCCTTAGTGCTATCTGAGTTTGGTGGTTTTCTTGTAGACATTTCGTGATCCAACTAGGTAACATTATCAGTGCTAGAAGACAAATTGGGGTTGGAAGGAGGAGGAGGAGGAGGAGGAGGAGGAGGAGGAGGAGAAAGATGACTGTGGAGTCCTTACTGCTTTCTGAGCTTGATGGTTTTCTTGTAAACGTTTTGTAACCCAACTGGGCAACATCATCAGGGCTAGAAGACAAATTGGGGTTGGAAGGAGGAGGAGGAGGCGGAGGCAGAGGCGGAGGAGGAGGAGGAGGAGGAGGAGGAGGAGGAGGAGGAGGAGGAGGAGGAGGAGAAAGATGACTGTGGAGTCCTTACTGCTTTCTGAGCTTGATGGTTTTCTTGTAAACGTTTTGTAACCCAACTGGGCAACATCATCAGGGCTAGAAGACAAATTGGGGTTGGAAGGAGGAGGAGGAGGCGGAGGCGGAGGAGGAGGAGGAGGAGGAGGAGGAGGAGGAGGAGGAGGAGGAGGAGGAGGAGGAGGAGGAGAAAGATGACTGTGGAGTCCTTACTGCTTTCTGAGCTTGATGGTTTTCTTGTAAATGTTTTGTGACCCAACTGTGCAACTTCATCAGTGCTAGAAGACAAATTGGGGTTGGAAGGAGGAGGAGGAGGAGGAGGAAGATGATTGTGGAATCCCTAGTGCTCTCTAAGCTGAGTGGTTTTCTTGTAGACATTTCGTGACCCAACTGGGTAGCATCATCAGTGTTAGAAGGGAGTGTGGGATTTGCTCTCTGTTTATATACAGGAGCTACAGTAAACCACAGCCTAATCAAGGACCCACCAAGAACACTCCCACCAATACTGACAGGGTGATCCAGTGGTGTATATATATATCACAGTGAATTCTGGGAGTTGAAGTCCACCCATCTTCAAGTGTCCAACGCAGAGAAACACTGCTCTAGGAAGATGGAAGACGGGGCAGGCACCATCCGAGCATCCTTTCCTGGACTTCTTTCTTCCAGATGGGAAGACGGGGAAGACCTGTTTGATGAAGGCCTTGCTCAATTTGAAAGACGGACACAACCCCACCATCCCTTTGCTCTTGAAGATAGACAAGGAGACCCAGAATCCTAGGCCTCTGATCAACACCGCTTGCACTGGCAGCCACTACAAAGGTAAGGCTTCTTCTTGGGATGGTGAGGGTGGAGCACTCTGCTTTGTAGGGTGGGGTGGCTGGAAGTCGGTCTTCAGTTGGGATAGTTTGGAAGTCCTTCCTTCCTTCCTTCCTTCCTTCTTCCTTCCTTCCTTCCTTCCTTCCTTCCTTCCTTCCTTCCTTCCTTCCTTCCTTCCTTCCTTCCTCCTTTATGCTGCCTTCTTCTCTCTTGCTGCCTCCTCCTCCTCCCTCTTCATCTTGGTTCTCCTTCTTCATCTTGATTGTTCATCATCATCTTGGTTCTTCTACATGGCCCTATGGCGGCTGCCATCTTGCCTTTTTTGTTTTTGCTTTAAAAGTTTTACTGATTTTCTATTTTTACATTTAAGTATTTCAAAAGCAACATGGCGGCTGGGTTGACCGATAGTTCAATAACATACACATTTCTATAATACAAATCTCAAAGTACCACATTAAATATTTTCTCTCTTTTCCCCTTTCACATTTACTGTCTCTCAATTGAACCAATACAATTCTTATTCTATCGATTGAATAAAAATAACATTTTCACAGTTATCAGTAATTTTTAACTTACACATATCCTAGTTATTTTAACATTCAATCTTTGTAGACAATCATGTCCTAATCAGTTTTCCCAATTTCCAGTTTCCCCATTAATATTTAAATTTAACAACTGATTACAGTTTCCAAATTTTGAGTGACCAAAATTCCCATGATCAAAGTCATTGCACAGTCTAATATTCAGGATACACATCTTACCTATTCAGACATGTTCTATTTCACACCATCTTACATCATCTAATTAGTAATCTTGCCTTTTTTTGACCTAAACTTCCAGACACCACGGATAACCCTTCCATCTTTCTCCGCTGCCATTTCTCACCGTCTCTGCAGGCCACACAGCTCTCCACATCGCCATCGAGAAGAGGAACTTAGATCTTGTGAAGCTCCTGATGGAAAATGGTGCTGATGTCCACGTCAAAGCTTCTGGTCACTTCTTCCAGCAGCAGCGCAAAGGGGCGTGCTTTTATTTCGGTATGGCAGCAGGAGAAAACCCAGTTTTCATTCCGCAGAGACACAAGTGGGTACCCACAGAGGTTTTTACAGCCAAGTGAAGTTTTTAGGACCAGATGAGTTTTTACATGAAACTCATTATTCTGGATTGTAGACTGAGATGCGTTATAGCCCCGATCCAGATAGCATAAACTCCACAAAATGGTTTTAAAGAAATATTTATTGTCCAGGAATCCTAAGCAGAGACTTACGTTTGCTGTAGGTACATCTGTCCATATTCATATCTGTCCATTCTCGCAGGTAAAAAGGAATAATTCCCCATCTCAGCTAGGCATGGTTACAGATGCCAATTAATGTGTGCACGATGCTTGATTAAACAAAGGCTTTTACAACCTGGGCACGTAGCCAGGACATCTTGTAATAAACTTTGAAGCCACTCCCACTGACTAGATAAGATATTTGTTGTTAGCTGCGAAGTTGTGTCCGACCCATCGCGACCCTATGGACAACGTTCCTCCAGGCCTTCCTGTCCTCTACCATCTTCTGGAGTCCATTTAAGCTCACGCCTCCTGCTTCAGTGACTCCATCAGCCACCTCATTCTCTGTCGTCCCCTTCTTCTCTTGCCCTCAATCTTTCCCAGCATTAGGCTCTTCTCCAGTGAGTCCTTCCTTCTCATTAGGTGGCCAAAGGATTTGAGTTTTAGCTTCAAGATCTGGCCTTCCAAAGAACAGTCAGCCATGATAAGATATAGGACCGACCAACAACTAGACTACATTTCTCAGAGGCCATCTCTTAAGGAGACAGCATTTAAGCCTTTAAATGCTAAATGGTCTAACAGTTATTTTAAGGATACAGCTTTTAACCCTTTAAATGCTAAATGCTCTAACACAGTTCTTAATTCCTAAGCTAGCTATATAATGGACCAGATGACTATATATTGGTCCAGCACACTCATCGAATTGGGTACTCCACGCATTTTAACCCAAAATTTTTACTCATCATTTGTTTGGTACTCAACGCATAAGCTAGAACTTGTCGGTGTCGGCTGCCTTGTGACTTGCTACCTTATTCCTTAGGGGGAAAATAATAATAATAATAATAATAATAATAATAATAATAATAATAATAATAATAATAATAATAGTAATAATAGTAATAATAGTAATAATAGTAATAATAATAATAATAATAATGTTGGAAGGGACCTTGGAGGTCATCTAGTCCAACCCCCTGCTCAGGCAGGAAAAAATGTGTATGGTACTCATCTTTTTTGGTACTCAACATGTTTTAACCATAAAAGAGTTAAAATGGCAGAAAGTGAAGAAGAACTAAAGAGCCTCTTGTTGCGGGTGAAGAAGGAGAGTGCAAAACTTGGGTTGAAACTTAACATTAAGAAAACCAAGATCATGGCATCTGGCCCTCTCAATTCTTGGCAAATAGATGGGGAAGAAATGGAGGTAGTGACAGATTTTATTTTCCTGGGCTCCAAGATCACTGCAGATGGGGACTGTAGCCAAGAAATTAAAAGACGCTTGCTCCTGGGGAGGAAAGCCATGGCAAATCTAGACCGCACACTAAAAAGCAGAGACATCACCCTGTCAACAAAAGTACGTATAGTCAAGGCTATGGTCTTCCCAGTTGCAATGTATGGCAGTGAAAGTTGGACCATAAGAAAGGCTGAGCGCCAAAGAATTGAGGCCTTTGAACCCTGGTGCTGGAGAAGACTCCTGCGAGTCCCTTGGACTGCAAGGCGATCAAACCGGTCGGTCCTAGAGGAGATCCACCCTGACTGCTCTTTAGAAGGCCAGATCCTGAAGCTGAACCTCAAATACTTTGGCCACCTAATGAGAAGGAAGGACTCACTGGAGAAGAGCCTAATGCTGGGAAAGATCGAGGGCAATAGAAGAAGGGGACGACAGAGAATGAGGTGGCTGGATGGAGTCACTGAAGCAGGAGGTGTGAGCTTAAAGGGACTACAGAAGATGGTAGAAGACAGGAAGGCCTGGAGGAATGTTGTCCATAGGGTCGCGATGGGTCGGACACGACTTCGCAGCTAACAACAACAACAACAACTCATCTTTTTTGGTACTCAACATGTTTTAACCATAAAAGAGTTAAAATTAAGAAAGATTAAAGAAAAAAACAATTTACAACTGTCGCGGCTTCCCACGGACATACAATTGCTGTTCTTGGGCTTTGCAACCAGCATGTGACAAGCAAACTTAATACAGAAAGCAGAAATAAAAGCCTAAACTGCAGTCCCATTGCTTAACTGCCCAAGGGGAAGTGAGATTGTCGGCCCATTGCAGTCATGTGATGTTTCATGGCACTTAGTGATAGAGCTACAGGTCCCAATTGTGGTTGTTAAGCAAGGATTTCCCCGTCTAGATGCTGAACACGGGAGAGGATTATGTCAGGCCTGCTATGGTGCAAAAAATGCAAATTGAATCCATTTTCTGTACAAATGTTTTCCAGGGGACACTGTAGACAGTGGCTGGGTTTAGCCAGTTCGCACCACTTCGGCAGAACTGGTAGCTAATTTTTTGTTGCCCAGGCTGAGAACGGACTTCCAGAAGTGGCATCCACACAGAGAACCGGTTGTACAAGTATTTGAATCCCACCACTGACTGTAGATCAGGGACGTCCAACTTTGGGCACCTGAAGACTTGTGGACTTCAACTCCCAGAATTTCCCAACCAGCCATGCTGGGTGGGGAATTCTGGGATTTGAAGTCCACAAGTCTTCAGGTATCCAAGGTTGGACGTCCCTGATCTAGATGCTCAATGCAAGCTTGGGCCATCGTTCTCTCTCTCTCCCAGGTGAACTTCCTCTGTCCTTGGCTGCTTGCACCAACCAGCCAGAAACCGTCATGTACCTCCTGGATAACCCTCACCAGAAGGCCAGACTGACCGAACAAGATTCCATGGGCAATACTGTCCTCCATGCGCTGGTGATGGTGGCCAATGACACGAAGAAGAACACCGAGCTCGTGGTCAACATGTATGACATGATCCTGATGAAAGGGGCCGAGATCGACTCTTCCTGCAAGTTGGAAGAGATTGAAAATGGGAAACAGCTGACCCCTTTGAAGCTGGCCGTGAAGACTGGGAAAGTCGAGGTAGTCCCTCTCCTTGTCCATGACTTACAAATATTCGTTTAGTGACCGTTCGAAGTTACAACGGCACTGAAAAAAGAGACTTATGATCGTTTTTCATACTTAGGACCGTTGCAGCATCCCTTTGGTCATGTGATCAAAATCTAGACACTTGGCAACTGACCTGTACTTATGACAGTTGCAGTGTTCTGGGGTTATGTGATCAATATTGCGACCTTCTGGCAAGCAAAGTCAACGGGGAAGCCAAATTCACTTAACAAGCGTGTAACTAACTTAAGCAGTGCAGTGATTCACTTAATAACGGCGGCAAGAAAGTTCTTAAAATGAGGCAAAACTCACTTAACGACTGTCTTGCTTAGCAACGGAAATTTGGTGGGGGGGCTCAATTGTGGTTGTAAGTCTAGGACTAACTGTACTTAACCGTATTGTTTGTCTGACTATGTTGTGGTGTGTTACCTTGACCTCATTGTGCATTCTATCACATTTTCTTGATCTTGGAGATAGAGTAGAAAAAAAGGAGTGATGAAACTAGTCAGGTGCAAGAGGATAAATTCCAAAGAGAATCAAGTTCGAGGAGAAGATTTTTTTTATTATTATATAGATTAGTTATCAGAGGTGACTTCAAGAATGCCAAGATGATGGCTGGATACCGAGATCATTTTGACTTGAGCCCTAGAGACAGCCCTGTCACCAACTCAAGTGTTTTGGTCTCCCCAGATCCTCAAGCACATTCTCCACCGAGAGATCAAGGATCCCAAGTTCCAGCAACTTTCGCGCAAGTTCACCGAGTGGACTTATGGTCCCATCCACGTCTCCCTCTACGATCTGACCTCCATTGACACCTGTGAGGAGAACTCAGTGCTGGAGATCCTGGCCTACAGCAACAACACTCCAGTGAGTAGATCCAGTCACGGATGGTCCTTCTCTGGATCTTCTCTGTCCTTTTCTTCCTTCTCCTCTCCTCTTCCTTCGTCTTTCTTTCTTTCCTTCCTTCCACTGTCCCTCTTTTTCTCCTTTCTTCCTCTTTTTTGCCTTCCTTCCTTCTTCCCCTTCTTCTTTTTTCTTTCCTTTCCTTTCCTTTCCTTTCCTTTCCTTTTCTTTCCTTTCCTTTCCTTTCCTTTCCTTTCCTTTCCTTTCCTTTCCTTTCCTTTCCTTTCCTTTCCTTTCCTTTCCTTTCCTTTCCTTTCCCTTCCTTCCTTCCTTCCTTCCTTCCTTCCTTCCTTCCTTCCTTCCTTCCTTCCTTCCTTCCTCTTTTTCTCCTTCCTTTCTCTTTTTTGCCCACCCTTCCTCCTTCCTTCCTTCCTTCCTTCCTTCCTTCCTTCCTTCCATCCATCCATCCATCCATTCTTTCTTCCTTCTTCTGGGGAAACCCTTTTTGAAAAAGTTGGCTCAGGATAATTTTTTTTTAGAATTTATAAGGTGCTTTATTCTATTTTCTTTGAACTGCTTTGTGAATAAAGGGCAGTGTTATTTTCATCCAGTTTCTATATGTGGAGATTTAGATAAATTCAATGCTTTCCCCATACTGGTCTGGGCTGAAATTATAGGGGTTGTATCTAGAGAGTGTCTCCAAACATTTCAGCAACACAACACAACACAAGGGTCTCCAAACACCTCAGTCTGGGGTTCAGTTCTGACCACTTTGGAGACCCCTCGTCTAGTGGGGACTGAAGACAATGCTACTAACAGAGAAGGTGTAGTTTGAATCTTCCTTCTTTCTCTATTAAGTTATTTAAATTTAGCAGCTGGAGCAATGGGGTTGTACAGTGAGCCAAAACACACAGTTGTGGTTGGTTGATTGGAGAGTGCTGGCTCCTGTGTGAGGCAATCTGCGCTGTGATTGGTTACTGTGAGCGTGGAGGGGGAGGTTCCCTCTTTTCCCGCCTTTTTGTTCTGGGTGCTCTGTGATTCACCTCACGATGCTCCTGTTTGCCTGACTATCTAGTTTGCTGTATATGTAGATGTAAAATATATTTCTTTATATAAAGCTACTGTTGACACGGAATTAGGAGACAGCATAGGAAGTATCAATTGTGAATGTGTGCAGATGGCCCTGCTGTCTTTGGGCACTTGCAGAGTCATGGATGCAGGGTCATGAAAGGACAACAAGGAAAACACCCAATGTCCCAAACCACCAGGGAACGTACAATGTCTTTAGGACAGGGGTAGGCAACCTCGGCTCTTTTATGACTCATGGACTTCAACTCCCAGAATTCCTGAGTCAGCTATGGGAGTTGAAGTCCATGAGTCATAAAAGAGCTGAAGTTGCCTACCCCTGCTTTAGGGGAACACCCAAAAGGGAACAATTTTAGCTATTTCTGCTTTCTCACTTCTTAACTAGAGTGTGCCAGACTTACTGGGTGAAATCTTTAGCTTATGTGTGTCAGCTTCACTGGGTAGATTGCTTATGTAATCAAAAAGAATAAATACAAGGATTTCTTGTCATTCGGGGTTTCTCTCTTTTAGAGGAGCCCACCTTTGTTCAGCTGAATAAAAACGTAAAGCTTAAAGGCAGCTTTTGGTTTCCTGTATTTTTTTTATCAAGCAAAACCTCAGAACCTGCACAGCACTACAAGTATGTGTCAGTGTCTCTGATTTCATTTGGACACCGGCTGAGCAATACCCTGACAGTTTAGAAACCAGAGTGGGTCCCTTCCAAAAGAATAGTGGGAGACATACCCCTGAGGCAAAGAGATGCACTCATGTTGATACATTTCGAAAAGGAGAGGAAAATGACTGATACACACATATTCAAAAGTAAAAATCTAATAGATCTCAGGTTACTTCCTATCCTTCTGTTATCAACGGAGAACTGTCTTAATTAAAGGAAATATTTGCATCTTGTAGTTGATTTGTGGGAGAGTGCCATGTGAGGCAATCTGTGCTGTGATTGGTTGCTGTGGGTGTGGAGGGGGAAGTTCCCTTTTCCCCCCGCCTTTTTCTTCTGAGCGCCCTTTTGTGCTGCATGATTTACCTCATGATGCTCCTGCTGTGTTTTACCTCATAATGTTCCTGTTGTGTTGATTTACCTCATGATACCCCTGTTGTGTTGATTTACCCCATGATGTTCCTGTTGCGTTGATTTACCTCACGATGCCCCTGTTTGCCTGACTATCTAGTTTGCTGAATCTATGTAGATGTGAAACATATTTATTTATATAAAACTACAAGTTTGTGTCAGCATCTCTGACTCCACTTTGTACACCAGCAGTTGCTCAATTCCCTGACATTCTCCCTCCACAGAACCGGTACAAAATGGTAGTCCTGGAGCCTCTGAACAAGCTACTTCAGCACAAGTGGGAATGCTTCATTAGAAAAAGGTTTTTCTTCAGTTTAATCCTCCATCTGATTTTCATGCTGGGCTTCACAGCCACTGCTTACTACCGGCCTCTAAAGGGTGAGGTAAATAGTCTTTAAACAAATGGATGCTTTTGATAAAGGGAATGGGATGATTTTGAGTTAGACCCTTTCTGTAAGTCCAACTGAACTATCTGTCTCTCAAAAAAAGGAGAATACCTAAAGGTAGTCCTCGACTTACGACCACAATTGAGCTCAAAATTTCTGTTGTTAAGTGAGAGATTTGCTCAGTGAGTTTTCTCCCGTTTTTTGCTAAGTGAATCACTGCTGTTGTGAAGATCTACACCAGGGGTACCCAATCTTGGCAACTTTTGTGGACTTCAATTCCCATGGCTGGCTGGGGAATTCTGGGAGTTGAAGTCCACCCATCTTAAAGCATACTGGCTGGGGAATTCTGGGAGTTGAAGTCCACCCATCTTAAAACATTCTGGCTGGGGAATTCTGGGAGTTGAAGTCCACCCCTCATAAAACAGGCTGACCAGGGAATTCTGGTAGTCCACCAATCTTAAAGCATTCTGATTGAGGAATTCTAGAAGTTGAAGTTCACCCATTTTAAAGCTGCCAAAGTTGGGGAACACCGACCTGAGGGTCTGCCATACCCTCGGTGCCGAAGTCTCTGTTCTTAGCCTGTTCTCTTCCTGTGTTTACAGCCTCCTCGTCCAATGACAATGACAATCAAGGACGTAGTAAGACTTGTTGGGCCTGTGTTCATTTTGATTGGTGGCATTTATCTCCTCATTGCTCAGGTAAGGTGTCCTTTTCGTTTACAGCTCCTTTAACCACAAATGCATTTTTCATAGATGCAGTCCTTGTCTTACGACTATTTGTTTAACAGCCAAAGTTAAAAGAGCAGTGGAAAAAAGGGTCTTGCTTGCAACTATGACTTTCTTGACTTGTTGCAGCAACCGTAAAGTTGCAACCTTAGCTAGCAGCACGTGTTTATGATGGTTGCAGCATTTCGGGGTTATGTGATCGCCATCTGAGACTTCCCCCAGCCGGCTTCTGACAAAAAAAGGTCAGCAGGCAAAGCCAGATTCACTTAATGACCATGTGATTCGCTTAACAACGGCAGTAGCTACTTCAGCACAAGTGGGAATGCTTCATTAGAAAAAGGTTTTTCTTCAGTTTAGTCCTCCATCTGATTTTCATGCTGGGCTTTACAGCCACTGCTTACTACCGGCCTCTAAAGGGTGAGGTAAATAGTCTTTAAATAAATGGATGCCTTTGATAAAGGGAATGGGGTAATTTTGAGTTAGACCCTTTCTGTAAGTCCATCTGAACTCTCTCTCTCTCAAAAAAAAAGGAGAATACCTAAAGGTAGTCCTCGACACGACCACAATTGAAAAACGTTCATATAATTGGGTGGGATTCACTTAACAACCGTTCTGCTTAGTAATGGAAATTGCAGTCCCAATCATGGTCAAGATGGAATGCCTCTTCTACAAATGGTGTTTGCAGCCTTGTGCTTGTCATAACTCCACCTACAGGCAACCCTTGACTTACAACCATTCGTTTAAGAACAGTCGGAAGTTCAAATAGCATTGAAAAAGTGTCTTACTTCTTGCACTAATGACTGTTGTAGTCACTGCTTTTTTTTTGTCATAGAAGCCACAGATTTTCCATGTTTTAAAAGTAACTTTTGAAAAATTGATGTTTGGTCCACGTGGACTTGAATCACCCTGTCGAGCGTAGCAAGTCGGTGGCAAAATCATTAAATGCGGGCTGCTTGTGTGTCGAGTCCAATACATGCATACTTTGTCCACACTGGTTGTGATGGCGCTGCTGGGCTTGTGGCACTGATCGGCTTGTGATTGGTCATGTGGTCACGTGCTGAGTGCTTATTGCAGGCAGCAACCATTATGTTTTGTTACACAACTGACATGTGTGGGTGTGTGTACAGTGATTGACTAAGTGCGGAAAGGTAAATAATTTCTTTTAAAAAAATCGTTGGTGAATTGAAAATCTTTAAATTTTTAGTGTAAAAGTGTGACCCCAAATTTAAAAATGAAAAAAAAATTGCTAATTACTTCTCAATCACCGGTCCTGCTAAGAACTGAATATAATTTTTTTTAAATAAAAGATTAACAAGGTGTGAGTTCCGGCACCTTTTTTCTTACAAAAAAAAAGCACTGGTTGTAGCAACCAGAAGATTGCAATCTTAGGTAGTGGCATGCATTTATAATGGTTTTGGCATCCTGGAGGGTCACGTGATCACCACTTGTGACCTTTCCAGCCAGCTTCCGACAAGGAAAGTCAGTGGGAAAGCCAACAGGGAAGATTATCCCAAAGGTGCTTTTTAAAGAGGCAACTGGACTTAATTTGGTTTTCCTAGAAGACGTTTCGCTTCTCCTCCAAGAAGCTTCTTCAGCTCTGACTGGATGGTAGGGAATGGAAGGATTTGTACTCCTTGCAGACAGCTGGTCTGTCAACACCCACCCCCATCCACGTCTTAGGAAAACAAAAACTCTTGGAGTGAGTTCTAGTCCAAAAGGAATTTTTACTAGGACATGTTTGGTTGTGGAAATACAAGACAGGACCTGGTATTGTTTTACAGATTGAAACTTTATAAAGAGTTCCCGGTTCAACCCCCCTTCCCTCAACCCCATTTGGTCAGCCCCCCATCATTTACTTCGTGTCATCCCTTTCATGGGAAAAAGGGAACTTCGGATCTTTACGGTTATTGCCTTCTTCCTTTACAGATTCAAATGGAGACACAGGCCAGATGCCTTCTTCCCTACCCCTCCCCTTTGTTCCCCCAGTTCAAAAGGTTTCCCTTGGTCTTTGAAATAACCTAAGGCAGGCTGAATCCACATCCGCTCCTCCTTCCTTAGGAAATGGCAGAATCCGGGGGGTGGGGGGATAATGTTTTAAACATACATTTATGAATGTGATATAAATGGATTCTGACACGGTCATTTGCCATCTTTTGGAGAGTCCTTGAGGCCGTTTGGAGATTTATCTGTTCCAAGAAATCTCCACACCCATTTGCACCACTCAGGTGAACCTGGGGACATAGACAAACCTCCAAGTGGCCTCAACGACTCTCCAAAAGAAGGCAAATGACCAGCTGTCTGCAAGGAGTATAAATCCTTCCACTCCCCACCATCCCAGTCAGAGCTGAAGAAGCTTCTGGGATGAGAAGCGAAACGTCTTCAAAGAAAAACAAGAAAATCCAGTTGCCTCGTGAAAAAAAACACCTTTGGGACAATCCTGACCTGGAGGATAGAGAATCTCCATCAACATTCAGTAGGGAAGATGGCAAATTGCAATCATGGGGTGTTTCACTTAACAACCTCAATGTTTAACAACAAATTTTTATGGACTTTTATGCACTTTCGTTATACTAGCACGGACTTGTTCGCCCTCAGGGGTGCCCCCCTCTCCTGGGTGCGACCCGCCTTTTTTACCACCTCCAACCTCGATGAAGGGCCCGATTATTGGGACCCTGAGAGATGGCAGGGCAGGGGCAGGGGCCCCGAGTATAAATTTAATAAGAGGCCCCTGGTTAATTTTTTAGTAATTTTTTTTGTGGGGTTAGGGAGGGGGGCGGGAGTGGGTTATGGTTGTTCGGCTATGGGTGGCGGTCTATCAACCATTGCTCAGGCCAGGTCCGGGACTGATCACGTGGGGAGAGAGCGGGGTGCGGTTGCCTCCGGGGCTTGGGAGCGGGTCGTGGGACTACCGATTCCCACGACGTTGGGGAATGGCAGCAGGTGTATGAACAGAGGGCCGCATCGATACAGGGGGGGTCATCTCCACTATTTACAAGCGGTGAGGCGCTCTGACCCTCTGTTTCTTCCCCGAGGTCCTGGGAGCGAGGATGTGCAGCCACCTGAGCTCCGGCTGGTGTACCTGAATGCCAGGTCCGTTGTTAATAAGGCTCCCCTTGTCCGGGATCTAGTTGAAGGTGAGCATGCGGACCTGGCTTGCATCATGGAGACTTGGTTGGGCCCAGAGGGTGGTGTTCCTTTGATTGATCTTTGCCCACCAGGTTTCCGGGTGCTACACCAGCCTCGGGCTCAAGGTAGGGGCGGGGAAGTGGCGGTAGTTATCAGGGAGACCTTATGTCCGCGGGAGACCACCATTCCCCAGATAGTCGGGTGTGAGTCTCTCTTTTTGAGATGTGGTCCTGGGGCGCAGTTGGGCTTGCTGCTGGTGTACCTTTCGCCTAGTCGCACAGCGGCAGCCCTGCCTGAGCTACTCGATGTCCTCTCGGGGTTGGTGATTGAGTTCCCCAAACTTATAGTTTTGGGTGACTTCAATCTACCATCCCTAGGAGGATCATCTGAGTTAGCTCGGGAGTTCATGGCTTCCATGACGGCCATGGACCTGACGCAAGTAATTCTTGGACCGACTCATGAGGGAGGCCACACCCTTGACTTGGTTTTCTTATCTGGACGGTGGTTTGATGATCTTGGTGGGGGCTCTCCAACTGTTATGCCCCTGTCATGGACCGATCATCATCTCCTGCGGCTGGTCTTCCGTTTTGCCACCCCCCGCCGTGGGTGTACGGAGCCAACTAGATGGTACCGCCCCAGGCGCTTAATGGATCCTGATAGGTTCCAGGCAGCGCTGGGGTCCCCACCTGCCTCCGTTGCTCACAACTCGGCAGATGCCTTAGTGGAAGCCTGGGAAAGGGCGGCCACGGAGGCACTTGACCGAGTTGTACCCTTGCGGCCCCTGACCCGGTGCAGATCCCAGCGAGCTCCATGGTTCTCCGCGGAGCTCCGGGAGATGAAGCGTCGGAGACGGGGCCTAGAGAGCTGTTGGAGGTCCAGCCGATCCGAATCCGACCGGTTGCGACTAAGAACCCACATTAGGTCTTATCTCGCAGCGATGAGGGCGGCGAGGTCTAATTACTTCTCCTCCCTCATCGCGTCCACAGATAATCGCCCGGCCGCCCTGTTATCACCTATAAAGCCCTACATGGCCTGGGTCCGGGTTATTTGAGGGAACACCTGCTGCCGGCATCAAACGCCCTTCGCCCAGTGCGCTCCCACAGGGAGGGTCTGCTCAGGGTTCCGCCGGTGAGAGATTGCCGGCGGGTGACACCCAGGGATAGGGCCTTCTCAGTGGGAGCGCCTGCCCTCTGGAACCAGCTGCCGGTAGAGCTGAGGACTGCTCCCGACCTCCGATCATTCCGCCGGGGCCTGAAGACCTGGCTCTTTGAGCTCTCGGGCCCAGGCTGAGGAGAAAATTTTAACTGGGGTTTTAATCTACAGGGTGAATTTAATGCTTTTTTAATTGGTTTTAACTTTTGTATGTTTCGATTTTAATTCCCTGTAAACCGCCCTGAGTCCTCAGGGAAAGGGCGGTATACAAATGCAAATATTAAATTAAATTAAATTAAATTAGGGTGACCCGCTCCCTCCTTAATCAGGAGGTGAGGGAGGAACCCTTGTAGGGTCATGCCAAGGAGTTTAGTCAACATCTGTTGGATAAAATCGCTCGGATTCGGACCGGTCTGGACTCCAACTGGGCAGAGTCTGATGATCAGGACACGGGCGGTCTTGTCGATGTTATCTGGGAGGAGTTTGATTCTGTGACCCCTGAGGAAGTGGACAGGATTATGGGGAGGTTGAGCTCCACCACATGTTTATTGGATCCGTGCCCTTCCTGCCTGGTCTATGCAGCTCGGGAGGGGACACGAGGCTGGTTCCAGGCGGTTATATCTGCTTCTTTGAGTGAGGGAAATTTCCCCGCCGTCTTGAAGGAGGCGGTGGTGAGACCTCTTAAATAACTTTCGTCCGGTCTCCAACCTTCGCTTTCTTGTGAAGGTTGTTGAGAGTGTGGTGGCACATCAGCTCCCTCTGGTCCTGGATGAAGCGGATTATCTAGACCCGTGCCAATCGGGCTTCAGGCCCGGGTACAGCACGGAGACGGCATTGGTCGCTCTGGTGAATGATCTCTGGAGGGCCCGGGACAGGGGATATTCCTCTGTCCTAGTTCTATTAGACCTCTCGGCGGCTTTCGATACCATCGACCATGGTATCCTGCTGCGGCGTCTCAGGGGACTGGGAGTGGGAGGCACAGTTCTTCAGTGGTTCTCCTCCTATCTCCTGGGACGTTCGCAGTCGGTGTTGGCAGGGGGGCAGAGGTCGACCCCAAGGTCTCTCGTTTGTGGAGTTCCTCAGGGGTCGGTCCTCTCGCCTCTCCTGTTCAACATCTACATGAAACCGCTGGGTGAGATCATTCATGGTTTTGGAGTTGGGTATCATCATTACGCTGATGATACCCAGCTTTTTCTTTCGACCCCAAACCACCCCAGTGATGCCCTCGATGTGATGTCCCGTTGCCTGGAGGCGGTTCGGGTCTGGATGGGGAGGAACAGACTTCAGCTCAACCCTGACAAGACTGAGTGGCTGTGCATTCCGGCATCCCGGGATATTCAGAATATTCCACCTCTTTCCATGGGGGGTGAGCTTTTACCCCCCGTAGATAGGGCTCGCAACTTGGGAGTCCTCCTAGATTCGCGGCTTACTCTGGAAGATCATATAGTAGCTGTGACTAGGGGGGCTTTCACCCAGGTTCGCCTGGTGCACCAGTTGCGGCCCTATCTGGACCGGGATGCCCTGTGTACGGTCACTCATGCGCTCGTGACCTCTCGTCTGGACTACTGCAATCCTCTCTACATGGGGCTTCCCTTGAAGACCCCTCGGAGGCTCCAGCTGGTACAGAATGCAGCCGCGAGAGTTGTCTTGGGAGTCTCCCGGTACTCCCATGTTACACCTTTGCTCCGCGAGCTGCATTGGTTACCAGTTGTCTTCCGGGTGAGATTCTAGGTTCTGGTAATGGTCTTTAAGGCCCTACATGGCATGGGTCCGGAGTACCTCGGGGATCACCTGCTGCCGGCGTCAACTTCCCTCCGCCCTGTGCGTTCCCACAGAGAGGGCCTCCTCAGGGTGCCTCCGGTCAGAGAATGTCGGCTGGTGGCCCCCAGGGAGAGGGCCTTCTCTGTGGGCGCTCCGGCTTTATGGAATCAGTTGCCGGACGAGCTCCGGATGGCACCTGACCTTCGCTCCTTCCGACGTGGTCTGAAGACCCATCTATTTGAACAAGCCGGCCTGGCCTGATGGGGGATGTGTTGGGGTTTTAATGGGGATTTTTATATTATTATTGATTGTTTTAGCTGGGCTACTATTTAATTCTTTTTAATTTTTGTATTCTGTATTTTTATATATGCCCTGTTCACCGCCCTGAGTCCTTCGGGAGAAGGGCGGTATACAAATATAATAAAATAAAATAAAATAAATAAATAATTTTTTCTGGTCCCTATTGTCATAAAATGAGGATACTTGCATTTGTAGTATTGTATTGTATTGTATTGTATTGTATTGTATTCATACTTGCATTCTTGCAATTGATATGGGACCAGTGGTCTGCAGTTAAAGGTTTAAGAACCCACTCTTCTCGGTAGATTGCTGCCCCTGTGCCGTGGCATGAACTGTGGCACAGCTGACTGGTACGCTAGGTGGAAGCACTCTGAAGAGCCTTGCAGAATCGCCCCAAAATTAACAATTAGCCAGTGTGAACCCAGTCTTGCACACCCCTTCCCACATCCCTGTCATAATGCAGTGTTCTGACCTCTCTCCTTGTTTATTCCCTTTCAGAGTTTTTACTTCTGGAGAAGACGCTTTTCGTGGAAAAGTCTCCTAGTGGACAGTTGCTTCGAAATATTCCTGTGCGTGCGTACGCATTGCTGTTTTTCTGGAAGGGTTAGATATAATATGCACCGGTCTTACCGCTAATCGATCCCAAATCCTAACGGCTGTCACATATAATTGTCAGTCGCTTTGCTTTTCAGAGATGCTCCTGTTACATTCCCTTTAGCTTTGTTTTTAATTTCTTTTTATTCCACCTTCATTATTTTTATACATAATTCAAGGTAGGGAACACGCATAATACTTTACTCCTTCCTCCTCCTATATTTTTACCTACGACAACAACGCGGTGAGGTGGGTTGGGCTGACGGAGAAGGATTGGCCAACGGTCAATTGGCCAGCTTTATAGGTGAGACTAGAACTCTCCGTCTCCTAGTGATTGCCTCAAAATCACCCAGTGGGATTTTACACCTTTGGTAAACCAGCCAGGAAACATGATCAGATGAGCTAATTCTACTTTATTGTAAAGCTGCATTAACAGAATCTTGCAGGCCTGAAAGTATAAATCTCCCGCTAATTCTTTGTACAGTTTGAGAAAACAGGGCACGTACTTTTTCTGTTTGTTTCTCTGCCCGTTATACAGCTGTGGGCTTTGTCCTCTCTTATCTGTTCATTCCCTAAACCAGAGGTCACCAACCTCTGGGCTGCAGCCTATTTGCCACCGGGCCACATAAGTGGCTGGCTCATTACCGCAAGCACCGCGGGGCTTCACAGTCCCACTCATGCGAGCAATGGGGGCTGATGCACATACATGTGCATGCGCACGCATTCCCTCCCCCCCAAAAAAACCCCGTCCCTTCCTTCCCTCCTCCCCCTGCTCCGGTCTGCCAACCCCAAAAGGTTGGGGAACTCTGTGTCATGGTGCTGACAGATGCACTTCTTCAAAGAACCTCAAGGCATTGTTTACCTTAAGGAGTCTTTTAATCAAAAGAACATAGCTTAATCAAGAGAGCAAAGCTTCGGCACATATATGGTCCAGCCGAAACTGTACAGCAGTTCCATTCTTTCTTGTCTGGCTTTCCGGTCCTTTGGAAAATACGTTGACCCCCGTCTTCTTTGCAGCAGTCTCTCAAATATTGGAAGACGGCTATCATGTCAACCCCCCCCCCCGGCTCCTTATTTTCTCTAGACTGGCCAGACCCAAATCCTGCAACCGTTCTTCATATGTTTTGCCTTCGGGCCTTTCAATCGTCTTAGTTGCTCTTCTCTGCTTCTCTTTCTCTCTCTGGACTTTGTAGGTTCGTACAGGCACTTGCCATCCTGGCCTCATCTGTGATGTACTATACAGATGTGGAACAATACGTGCTACCCATGGTGTTCGCCTTGCTTTTGGGCTGGGTGAACATGCTCTACTACACCCGTGGTCTCCAGCAGATGGGAATCTACATCGTGATGATCCAGAAGGTAGATCAAACAACCGGATCGTTTCCGCTTCCAAAGATTGGATTGCTTCTGATTTCACAGGGCAGCTCAGAAGCTAAACGGAGCCAGTTCAAATTACAGGTCGCCCTCATTTAGAAACCACAGTTTAAACTGGTAGCTTGGCCATTAAGTGACGCGGTTCCAGAGTGGAACATCGCAACGTTCACGATCTGACTTCCGCTTTCTTGCAAAGGCTGTAAATGCAAGGACAAGGTTAATTTTTCAACATTACTTGGTGGCAACGTTGCTTTTTCGTCATGAGTGCGAAAGATTGCTGTACGAGGCAGTTGTTAAAGGAGGACAACCTGTCTTTATTTATTTCCTGCCCGGTTAACTGGTGTTAGCAACATTGGCAATAGACGTGAATGACCTACAGCAGTGATTTTCAAATTGGGCACCTTGATATATTGGTGGATTTGGGGAACTGAAGTCCGCCCGTCTTAAAGGTGCCGAGTTTGAAATTCAGCCATCTCCATATTGCTTCTCATTCTCGTTCCAGGCCATCCTGAGGGACCTTCTGCACTTCCTGATGGTTTATGTGATCTTCCTATTTGGCTTTGCAACAGGTGAGTGTCATGGTGATGGGGGAGGCACAGGTGAGCCTAGCCAAGTTAAGCTCTTTCTTAGTTCCACCCAAGCAGGAGGGTGCCAAGGATCAAGGAGAGGTCCTCTCTTGGTGTCCCAGGTCTGTTTTGAACTCTGGGAATCCTGTCTACGATAGCTGGGCTAGAATTTACATTAGGAAGGATTTCTGTGGCAAGTGTGCTTTAAAAAGGGTGAGTAGATTTCAGTTTTGAGCAGACAGAAGCTCCACCAGCTGAATCCAGACAGAGTCTCTTGTTTGAGAAGGGTGGCCATAGAAATCGAATGAATGAGTAAACAAGTGACTGAATGAATGAGTGAATGAGAATGAATGAGTGAATGAGTGAGAGAATGAGTGAGTAAACGAACTAATAAATGAATGAGTGAATGAATGAGTAAATGAGTGAATGAGTAAATGAATGAATTAATGAATGAGTGAACGAATGCATGAGTGAATGATAAACGAGTGAGTGAATGAGTGAATGAGTGAGTAAATGAATTAATAAATGAGTGAATGAATGAATGAGTGAATGAATAAACAAGTGAGTGAATGAGTGAATGAATGAGTAAATGAGTGAGCAAATGAATTAATAAATGAGTGAGTGAATGAGTGAATGAATGAGTGAATGAGTGAATGAATGAGTGAATGAATGAGTGAATGATAAATGAGTGAGTGAATGAGTGAATGAATTAATAAATGAATGTGAATGACTGAATGAATGAATGAATGAATGAGTGAATGAATAAACGAGTGAGTGAATGAGTGAATGAATGAGTAAATGAGTGAATCAGCGAGTAAATGAATTGAATGAGTGAGTGAACGAATGAATGAGTGAATAAATGAGTGAATGAATGAAAGTGAATGAATAAATAAGTGAGTGAATAAATGAGTGAATGAGTGAATAAAGGAACGAGAGTGAATGAGTGAATGAATGAGTAAATGAGTGAATTAGTGAGTAAATGAATTAAATGAATGAGTGAACGAATGAAAGTGAATAAATGAGTGTGAATGAGTGAATGAATGAGTAAATGAATTAAATGAATGAGTGAATGAGTGAATGAATGAGTGAATGATAAAGGAGTGAGTGAATGAGTGAATGAGTGAGTAAATGAATTAATAAATGAATGTGAATGACTGAATGAATGAAAGTGAATGAATAAACGAGTGAGTGAATGAGTGAATGAATGAGTAAATGAGTGAATCAGCGAGTAAATGAATTGAATGAGTGAGTGAACGAATGAATGAGTGAATAAATGAGTGAATGAATGAATGAGTGAATGAATAAATAAGTGAGTGAATAAATGAGTGAATGAGTGAATAAAGGAACGAGTGAGTGAGTGAGTGAATGAATGAATCAATGAGTGAAGGAATGAATCAATGAGTGAAAGACTCAGCCATGGAAAGAGCATGCAGTAAAGAATTCAGAGTCTACATTTCTTGGGATCTTGATGCAAACAAAAATGAAACAATAAGCTCAGTTGAAGAAGTAAGGGGTCCTCCAAAGATCAACCAGCCACTTTGGGTCTCCTCTCCTTTAAACGGAGGAGTTTCCCCCAAACATTGCGTGGAGGAAGGGCTGAAATTTCCAACGACTCCTTGCAGCTCTCGTCATTCTCACCGGGGACGCTTCCCATTCTGCCCGCAACGAGTCCCTCCCGCTCAGCGACGACTCTAAAGACCAGGCCGTATATTCGGGGCTCTTTCAGACTGCCCTGCAGCTCTTCAGATTCACCATCGGCATGGGCGACCTGGAGTACAACGAGAAGTTGAAGTACAGTGACTTTGCGATGCTGTTGGTCCTCCTCTTCGTCATCTTGACCTACATCCTCTTGCTCAATATGCTGATTGCCCTGATGAGTGAAACCGTTACCAACGTCTCCGGGTACAGCCAGAGCATCTGGCAGTTGCAGGTAAGGCCCCTTCGATCGGGACGGTGGCCATTTCTGGCCCAGCGGTGGCTTAAATGGAACCAGGTTCAAAGACTCGGTAGAAGAGAAGATTTGTTAGTTCAGGGTTCAGCTGCTGCTCTCTGAGCTTGGTAGTTTTTTGGCAGACGTTTCGTGACCCAACTAGGTAACATCGTCAGTGCTAGAAGGCAGGGGCAGTTGTTTTATTTATGTACCACTGGCTTTCCTTGTCAGTGTCACTGGTAGTTCTTGATTAGGCTGTCATTTAGTGTTTGATTGTCTCATGTTCCCTTGTTCAGTCATGAAATGTCTGCAAGATAACAGTCAAGTTCAGAGAGCACCAAGGACATCATAGTCCTCTTCCCCTTCCTCCCTTATCTATCTATCTATCTATCTATCTATCTATCTATCTATCTATCTATCTATCTAAGATTTGTTTTTCTTTGCAGATATTTTCCAGGGGGCATAATTGAGGACAAAGTAACTGGGGAGGGGGGGAAAGAAAAAACAGAATAAGTATCCCAAATCTTTCTAAAACTGCTAAAAAACCTGCTTCAGAACTTTCATCTGGGGCACCCAGCCCAGTATATCAAAGATCGATTGACGCTGTGCTTCAACAAGAAAAAGTGAACAATTTCCAAAAGGAAATGCAAACAACATTACAAGCAATTGAGGAAGCAATTGTTTCACGTAAAGAAGATACAAAAAAGAAACCATGAGGAGACAAGAAACAATCTGGATAAGATAAAGGAGCAGGTCTTCAATATAAACTCACAGTCAGAAAACTTTCAACAAATGATTACAAAGAATGAGCAAAGAGTTCAGAAAACGGAAGATAAATCAGAAGAAACGGAGAAAAAGATGGAAGGAAATAAAAGAAGAAAATCAAAGACCAGCACAGGCAAATGAAAACTTGGAGGGAACAGTTGCGATATTGGAAATGGAAAAAGCATCACATTTTTTTTTAAGATTACAGAACATACCTGAAGACAAGGAAGAAGACCTAACAGATTTGATTACTAGCTTGTTTGCTGAGGCTCTAGAAGTGGGAAAAGATGAGATGGAAGGAGAGGTAGATCAAATATATAGACTCAATTCAAGTTACGCAAGGAGGCATAGAGTCCCCAGGGAGGTACATGTTAGATTCGTGAAAAAAACAATGAGAGAGGAAATATTGAAGAGAGTGAGAGATGAACCACTGTTGTATAGGGGGGGAAAAAAGAATTTGTGGTCTTGAAACAGGTACTTAAGAGGATAAGAGACTCTCGAAAATAATTTTTGACTATAAAATTAAATGAAAAGGAGTGAAATTTAGATGGTTAGTCCTGGATCCATAGCTCAGTACTCAGCTGCTTAGGCCTTCCGGAAAGGCCTGACTGCAAAATGCAGGCCCGAATGCAGCTGCAGAACTTCGGCCCCAGAAGAAGTGGACCAGCTGGGTGGTGCTGTCGGTGCCAGAGGTGAGGTAAGGCCTACCCCGAAAATAAGACCTGGTGCCTCTTTTGGAGGCCAAAAAGAAAAAAGAAAAATAAGACCCAGTCTTATTTTGGGGAAAACACGGTATCTATCTATCTATCTATCTATCTATCTATCTATCTATCTATCTATCTATCTATCATCCATCCATCCCTCCATCTCTTATCTATCTTATCTCTCTCATCTATCTTTTCTCTCCCTCTCCCTCCTCTCTCCCTCTCTCTCTCTCTTTCACATCTATCTCTTCTCTCCCTCTCCCTCCCTCCTTCTCTTTCACATCTATCTCTTCTCTCCCTCTCCCTCTCCCTCCTTCTCTCTCACATCTATATCTTCTCTCCCTCTCCCTCCCTCCCTCCTTCCCTCTCTCTCTCCCTCCCTCCCTCCTTCCCTCTCTCTCTCCCTCCCTCCCTCCTTCTCTCTCTCCCTCCCTTCCTCTCTCTCCCTCTCTCTGATTTATAAGCTCTCTTCAACCAACCACTCTCTATTTGCAGAGAGCCATTGCTATTCTGGAGATAGAGAGAAACTGGATCTGGTGCTGGAAGAAGACCCAGAGAGCTGGCTGCTTCCTCTCCGTTGGCTCCGAGGAGAAGAAAGACCAACGGTGGTTTTTCCGGTAAGCTTAACCACACGCCCGCTTGGGGTATGAAATACGCCGTTTCAGAAATGGACCTTCTCTTGAGCAAAAAAAGGAACGCAGGACGCCTGCGGAGACTGGCGAGATTCTGTTACTGCTACTTATAACTCCTGGGGTCTTTTTCTAGCGTGGAAGAGGCAAACTGGGAAGGCTGGGATGAAAAACTCGATGCCCTCAGAGAAGACCCTGCAGGATTCAACCTTCTGGAGAAGGATTCCTCTTCGGGTAAGACTACATCAGGAGTTGGTGCCCACAGGTCTCCGTTACTTTCTAAACTGTGGGTTGGGTTTTACTGAACGGCCTTGAAGTGAAAGAATAGTGTTGTCCCGGTAAACTGGTTCTGCCCGGCGTGCAACACTGACTAAACCGCACACCAAGGCGGGAATTTACAACAGCTTTCTTCTGCCCAGAAGAAAGGACACAGGAACTGCTTGCCACCAGAAGTCGTGGGCACTGCTCCATCGCTGGAGATTTTTCAGAAGAGACTGGACATTGACCTGTCTGAGACGGTGTAGGTTCTCCTGCTTGAGCAGGGGGATGGACTAGAAGACCTCTAGGGTCCCTTCCAGCTCTATTCTATCCAGGGGGATAACAATAACAGAATAACCAGAGTTGGAAGGGACCTTGGAGGTCATCTAGTCCAACCCCCTGCTCAGGCAGGAAACCCTATACCATTCCAGACAGATGGTTGTCCAGTCTCTTCTTAAAAACTTCCAGTGTTGGAGCACCCACAGCTTCTGGTGGCAAGCTGTTCCACCGGTTAATTGTTCTCACTGCTTATTTTTAGGTTGCTTCTCTCCTTGGTTATTGCCCATTGCTTCTTGTCTTGCTTTGTTGTCTTTTAAGCATTTAAAACTTTTCTCTTTCATGGACTTTTTTTTTTTTTGAAGAAAGGGATCATTCCCAACAGTCGTGGGCAAAGACTACGCCTCCCATAATGCCTTTTTACAGATATTCCCACTTCAAGCCATCCCCTCTTAGGTCACCCTAAGACACCCCCCCCCACTAATGTTTATTAATATTGCTTAGGATGCAGGGGCAATACAAGGTAGGTCCTTGGCCTGTCCCCAGAATTGAGCCCAAAATTGACGTTGCTAAGTGAGACATTTGTTAAGTGAGTTGAGCCCCATTTTACGACCTTCCTTGCCACATCTGTTAAGTGGGTCACTGCAGTTGTTAAGTGAGACACACGGTTGTTAAGTGAATCTGGTTTCTCCCCCCCCCTCCCCGGGATGCTGCAAATGTCATAAATATGACAAGCATCAGAATTTTGATCATGTGACCACAAGGGATGCTGCAATGGTCGTAAGTGTGAAAAACGGTCATAAGTCACATTTTCCAGTGCCGTTGCAACTTCCAAAGGTCACTAAACGAACTGTTGTAAGTTGAGGATTCCCTGGATTCAGCAACCATTAGCACATTTACCCCCCCCATTGCCACTAACCTAGCACGCACACACAGCCTTGTACGTTCCCCTTGTCTCTTGCATTATTTGCAGAGTCAGCAAAAATATATTTCAGCATAATCATCCAGCTTTAAATAGATTTTAAGCACATCTCTTCAGACAGTCGCCCTGTCTGTGTCTGCATTTGAGGTTCCGTTTCTAGCGAGCATTTCCTGGTGATTTAGCAAGCTTCCTCTTCACGCAACAACTCTTAGCTAACTTTAAGGCAGCAATAGGTGTAAAAGGCCAAAGAGAATAGAACAGAATAGAAAATACGTAATGTAATGTAATGTAATAGAGTAGAGTAGAGCAGAACAGAATAGAAAATATGGAATAGACTAGACTAGAATAGACTAGAATAGACTAGAAATAGAAATAGAAATAGAAATAGAAATAGAATTTAGAATAGAATAGAATAGAATAGAATAGAATAGAATAGAATAGAATAGAATAGAATGGAATGGAATGGAATGGAATGGAATGGAATGGAATGGAATGGAATGGAATGGAATGGAGTGGAGTGGAGTGGAGTGGAGTGGAGTGGAGTGGAGTGGAGTGGAGTGGAGTGGAGTGGAGTGGAGTGGAGTAGAATGGAGTAGAATAGAGTAGAGTAGAGTAGAGTAGAATAGAGTGGAGTAGAGTAGAATAGAATAGAATAGAATAGAATAGAATAGAATAGAATAGAATAGAATAGAATAGAATAGAATAGAATAGAATAGAATAGACCTGGAAGGGACCTTGGAGGTCTTCTAGTCCAGCCCCTCTCTCAAGCAGGAGAACCTATATACCAGACATGTCAAACACAAGGCCAGGGGGCCGGATGCGGCCCGTAAAGTGGTTTCATGTGGCTCGCGAAGCCATCCTGGAAACAGTGAGAGAATGGCCCCCACCGCCTTGGCCCTGGCCCAGAGACCCTCCTTCTGCCAGAGACCCTCAGATCTGTCCCACTCCTGCCCAGGCCCCCATAGGCACCCTTGATGCCAACGATGTAGAGCTGGCCATGCCCACCCAGTAGGCCATATGCACTCTAGCCACGCCCACCCAGTAGGCCACACCCACCCTGGCCATACCCACCCAGCCCCCTGAGGGCAACCGCAATGCTGATGCGGCCCTCAATGAAATTGAGTTTGACACCCCTGCTATATACCATCTCAGACAATAGGATCTTCTGACCTCTTCTTCATTAAAATAGGTGGAACCTGACTTAACAGCAGTAACTGTGAGAAGGAACGTAGTCCTAGTGGACCAACCCTTAAATAGGAGCCAGCCGTGTGCTGCAGCTGCCAAAAGAGCCAACACAGTGCTAGGCTGCATTAACAGAGGGACAGAATCAAGATCACGTGAAGTGTTAATACCACTTTACAAAGCCATGGTAAGGCCAAACTTGGAATACGGCATCCAGTTTTGGTCACCACGATGTAAAAAGGATGTAGAGACTCTAGAAAGAGTGAAGGGAAGAGCAACAAAGATAATTAGGGGACTGGAGGCTAAAACATACAAGGAACGGCTGCTGGAATTGAGTATGTCCAGTTTAATGAAGAGAAGGTGACATGATAGTAGTGTTGCAATATCTCAGGGGCTGCCACAAAGAAGAGGGGGGGTCAGCATCCAAAACGGGGGACAAGTTATTCCCCAAGGCACCTGGCGGCAGGACAAGAAGCAATGGGTGGAAACTAAATTAAGGAATTAAGGAGAAATTTCCTAAAAACAGTGGAAAGGCTTTCCATCAGAAGTTGTGCATGCTCCATCACTGGAGGTTTTAAAGAAGAAATTGAACAGTCATTTTGTCCAAAATGGTATATGGTAGTTTTCCTCCTTTTGCAGGGGGTTGGACTAGAAGACCTCCAAGGTCCCTCCCAACTCTGTGATTTGGTATTACAATATTATTATTATTCCGCTTGGGGGAATTTTAGCTGCTGTCCGCCAGCAGGTGGCAGTGTGACTCCACCAAACTGAATCCAGCCTGGCTGAATTCCAGGTTAAGGCCAGACTATCTCTAACTAGATAGTCCTCCACTTACGACAGGTCACTTAATGGCTGCAGTTACAACAGACCGACTTGGAGGCTGGTTCCAACCCAGTTCCGAAGTTCTGGCGGTCGCTGCACCTAACTTTGGGAGCATGACTGCTTGCGGCTCTTTTGCGGCCATTTGGCGTATTTTGTGATAGCTTCACCCAAATCTGGCACTTCACTTAACGACCATGGCATATTTTTTTTAACGACAGCTGCACAAAACGTCCTGAAATCAATCTATCCGTTTTCCAACTGTCATGTCTTGCGACTGCAATAGGCAGTTTCCATTGCGGTCAGAAGTCAAGGGTTCCCCAACTTACGACCACACTGGAGCCCCAAATTTATGTCGCTAAATGAGGCAGTCGGTAAGTGAGTTTTGCCTCAGTTTACAACCTTTCCTGGCACCGCTATTAAGTGAATCACTTCAGGTGTTAAGTTAGTAACATGGTGAAGGGAATCTGGCTCCCTCGCCTGATTTGTCAGAAGGTCGTAAAATGTGATTCCCGTGACCCTGGGATGCCGCGATGGTCATAAATGTGAGTCAGTTGCCAAGTGGTCTGAATTTTTGACCACGTGACCGCAGGGACACTGCAATATTCGTAAGCAATATTCAGAAGTCACTTTTATCAGTGCCGCTGTGACTTTGAAGTGTCACTAAATGAATGGTCGTAAGTTGAGGACTATATATATGTAAATAAAACACTGCTTCCTGTGATACTTTTGCTCATTGCTCATATTTTTTTGACTTCCCTGTTACTCCAGAGTCGAAACTATGGGACTGGCTGCCCCGGAGAAAGTCGCGCTTGTCTTTGGTGGTGGAGGAGGAAGAGCGGGTGTCGCTGCAGGACTTAGGGCCGTAGGGAGGGAGGGAGAGAGGGGGGGGAACCTCAGCCACGAATGGACCGGCCTCAGCTGCTCTTCGATGGAAACAGAGGGTGGAAGTGCGTGCCTTTGGGCTGAGCTGACTCACTTAGTGGCGGGAGAATTCTGTGTGCGCCTCAGTTAGTGCAGATCATAAGTTATCTGAGAGTGAAAAAACCAGCAGAGTTTAGCCCATAGCCTCCTCCTACTACTACTACTATTACTACTTTTCCTTTTCCTTCCCCTCCTCCTCTTCCTCTCTTCTTCTTCTCCTCCTTCTCCTCCTCCTCCTTCTCCTCTCTCCTCCTCCTCGTCTTCCTTCTCTTCCTCTCTCCTCCTCTCTTCTCCTCCTTCTCCTTGTCTTCCCCCTCCTCTCTTCTCCTCCTCCTCTTCCACCTTCTCCTCCTTCTCTTCCTCCTCCTCCTCCTCCTCCTCCTCGCTTCTCTTCCTCCTCCTTCTCCTCCTCCTCTTCCTCCTCTTTTCTCCTCCTCCTCTTCCTCCTCCTCCTCTTCCTCCTCCTTCTCCTCCTCCTCTTCCTCCTCTCTTCTCTTCCTCCTCCTTCTCCTCTTCCTCCTCTTCCTCCTCCTCTTCCTCTTCCTCCTTCTCCTTGTGGAACAACCTGCCTCCAGATGTTGTGGGTGCTCCATCACTGGAGGCTTTTAAGAAGAGAATGGACATTCAGCCATTGGTCTGAAATGTTACAGGGTGTCCTATTTGAGGAGCGGGCTGGACTACAAGACCTCCAAGGTCTCTTCCGTTATTCTGTAAAAAAGACGACAGTGCCACAAGACAGACCACTCACACACACACACACACACACACACACACACACACACACACACAGAGAGAGAGAGAGAGAGAGAGAGAGAGAGAGTTTCACACACATTCTTCCTATCCACAAGATATATTTATGCAAGAGTTTCGGCAAAGGATAAGCATAGTTATAACTGCCTCTGCAAAGTTTACACCTTTAAGTCATTAAATAAACAGCCCAGAATTATAAAAAAAATGCAATTGGAAAACTCGCGTCATTTTATGCCGTTAACGGGAACTCATCCAAGAAGCACAAAAATCAAGACGGAAGCCGCGCAATCAAGTTCCACTTTACATACACAGAAAGGATTGAGGATTGGGGGACAGAGGTATGGGGTGGGGGAACTGGCTGCCTATTATGGTGCCAGACAAGTCTGGTCAGAACCAGAACGGGGAGCCGTAACCGGGCCGCCAAATGGGCCGAGAGTCGAGAGCCGTGCTGTCCACAGGAGAAGAGAGCAGGCGGAAGACAAACCGGGAGCTGAGGGGGATAAAATTTAAAAACAGGACATGGATATGTATAAAAAAAATATTGATAAATGTCTGAACTGATCGTGTTATAATTAGAAATGTACTAACTTGAATGTGATATGGTAACCTGAGACATGTACAAAAGATCTTGTTATTGGACTATTGATTACCCAGTCACCACGCTGCTTTCTAAATATTTGGATGTAAAATTGGAAAATTAATAAAATTTGTTTCAAAACAGAAAAGAAAAGAAAAGAATTCAGGATATATTCGAGGAAAAGGAAGAAGAACTGATTGAATGAGCTGTTAGGAGAACTGTGGGGAAGTAGGGAGGCTGTTTAATGAACATCAGTGGGGTCCGTTCCTCCAAAAATACTTTAACCAAATGGTCTTTCTTATTCCAAACAACATACAGAAAAACAGAAGAAAAACTACTTGATGATTCAAATGCATTGACTTGGAAAAGTTAGTTGGCAAAGAAAGAAAGCTAGAGTAAGGCTGAAGAAAATAGAGGTTTTGAGCCATTGGATGGGATACTATATTGTTAACTAGATGTTTGAATATGGTGGAGAATAGATAATTGCTAGAAATAGAAGTACTATCATAACTAGAAAGATAAGGTTTTTAACTAGAATATTAGATTTTGATATAAGAAGGGAAACAGGAAAACACTAAGAAGTTTGAATAACGAAGCTTTTGGTTACCCAAATATAACTCACTTTCAAATTATAAACAATAGAGACATTTTGAATACTAGTGGGAAATTAAAAAAAAGCGAAAACAGGATACTGATTGAACATATGGATCTTAAGTACAAATGCAATTAAGATATGTTTTGTCTAGAAAAGTAATCTAAAACTGATTTTATTGATACTATGAGAAAAAGATAACAAAGATGTCAATATTCAATTGTATATTTACTAATAACAATAAGAATTGTATTTGCCTAGTGTGGGAAAACAGATACTACTGGAAGAAGAGATGAAACATGATGGTGCAATAATGGATCTAGACTGAAGAAGTTAATATATACCACTCAATTACTAATGGATCCAGAGAACACATTATCTATTAAGTACCTGATTGTAAAACTAGAAAATCTATATATCTATATATCTATATCTATATCTATATAGATATCTATATTTCTCTCTCTCTCTATCCATCTATCGATCCATATCTATCTATCTGTCTCTATCTTAATCTATCTTAATCTATCTATCTATCCATCTATCTATCTATCTATCTATCTATCTATCTATCTATCTATCTATCTATCTATCTATCTATCTATCCATCCATCCATCCATCCTGTGTATCTGTCTATTTCTCTCTCTCTCTCTCTCTCTCTCTCTCTCTCTCTCTCTGCATATTAGGCCTAATATGCAATCAGCCCCAGGTTCGAATCTCAGAAGGGTATGGCTGACTGATGAAGACTAAAGAGTCAGAAATGCATCTCAGTCTCCCTTAATTCTTTGTTAGTAATTTACACAAATATATGAACTGTCCGGTGTGACTACAGCCTGTTCGATGGCCTTCAAGATAGGCTGAAAACAGGAAATAAAGATTTGCCCCATGTTTGGGGCCTAGCAAGGTAATCTAAATAGTTAACATTTGACACACACACACACACACACACAAATATATATATATATATATATATATATATATATATATATATATATATATATATATATATATATATATGTAGCAAAAAGGGATCACGTGACTCCCCCGTGACACTGGAACTGTCGTAAGTATGAACCAGTTGCTTAGATTGGGTGGGTGTGGCCAAGGTGGGTGTGGTCACCTCAATGTCGCTCGTGGGGAGGGACACCTGTGGGGGACAGCTGGTTGAAGAGGGACAGTTGCCACCTCTAAGGCATGGTGCGGGTGCCGTAGGTTCGCCACCACTGGTATAAGTAAAGATTGGGCGAGACCTGGCTTAAAAACGTCATCTGTGAGAGGGACCTTAAAGTCCGAGTGGACAATCACTTGATTGTGAGCCAGCCGTGTGCGGCAGCAGGCACAAAAGCTAATACAATCCTGGGTTGTATAAACAGAGGCATAGAATCAAGATCACGTGAAGTATTTAGTACCGCTTTATAAAACCTTAGTAAGGCCACACCCGAAATACTGCATCCAGTTTTGGTCACCACATTACAAAAAGGAGGTTGAGACTTTGAAAAAAAAAGCACAAAGAAGAGCAACTAAGATGATTAAAGGCCGGGAGACTAAACATAGGAAGAACGGTTGTACGGTAAGAATTGGGTACGGCCAGTCTAGAGAAAAAAAGGACTAAGGGTGACATGATAGCAATATTCCAGTATCTCAGGGGCTGCCCCAAAGAAGAGGGAGTCAAGCTGTTCTCCAAAGCACCAGAAGGCAGGACAAGAAGCAACGGATGGAAACTCATCAAGGAGAGAAGCAACCTGGAACTAAGGAGAAATTTCCTGACAGTGAGGACAATTAACCAGTGGAACAACCTGCCTCCAGAAGGTGTGAGTGCTCCAACACTGGAAGTACAACCCAATCCCGAAGTTCTGACAGTCGCTCCCCCCGTAACCTTGGGGGTACACAGCCCTTTGCAGCTTCCAGCGGTCATGTGGCTGCGGTTTACATGGCCTTGTCCAAATCTGGCACCGCTGGTTGGTTTAATGATCATGGTGTTCTCTTAACGATGGCCACAGGAGAGGTCCTAAAATCAACGGATCTATTTTGCAACTTCGATGGGCAGATTCCATGGGCGCCCTATCACTGGAGGTTTTTTAGAAGAGTCTAGATAGTCACTTGTCTGAGATGGTATAGGTCAGGGGTAGGCAACCTCGGCTCTTTTATGACTCATGGACTTCAACTCCCAGAATTCCTGTGTCAGGCTAACTCAGGAATTCTGGGAGTTGAAGTCCACGAGTCATAAAAGAGCCGAGGTTGCCTACCCCTGGTATAGGTCCTCCTGCTTGAGCAGGGGGCTGGACTAGAAGACCTCCAAGGTCCCTTCCAGCTCCATTCTATTCAGACATGCTGCCGTTCCCCAAAACTACGTACAGGCAGTTCTCAACTTACAACCGCAGCAGAGCCCATAATTTACGTGGCTAAGTGAAACATTTGTTAAGTGAGTTCGCCCCCAATTTACGACTTTCCGGGCCACAGTTGTTAAGCGAATCACTGCCACGGTTAAGTCAGTCACACGGTCGTTAAGCGAGTCTGGCTTCCCCCGTTGACTTTGCTTGACGGAAGTTCGCAAAAGGGGGAGAATCAGCTGACCCCCACCCCACCCACCCCGTGATGCTGCAACCGTCATAAATACGAGTCGGTGGCCAAGTGTCTGAATTTTGATCATGTGACCCGGGGGATGCTGCAACGGTTGTAATTGTGAAAAGTGGTTATACGTTGTTGTTTTTTCCGTGTCGTTGTAACTTCAGTCACTAAATGAGTGATTGTAAGTCGAGGACTAGCTGTAAAGCACTGCTCAGTGCGTGATTCCTACTGATGGCTTGTTTCTTGACGTCCCTGTTCCTCTAGTGTTGAAAATACGGAAGTGGATGAACCAAGCATTGAATCGCTGGTGATGATGATGTTGGAATTATGTTCCCTTTCTCCTCAATGCTAAGTAAATTGCCTCCAGTGAGAATTGCGACACGCATTTAGCAAGACTGGAAGCTTTGTTTACCCCATTGTCATGCACTTCGGGCTTAATTATCGCACACTTTTGCCGCACAGGGGGAAAGAAGACAAATGTTCCTTAGGGAAGAAACGAAAAGCCATGATGGGCAGGGAAACTGCAGCAGAATTTACCTCAGATGAGCTCGGCTCATCCGAATTAACCTGGCTGAATGGAGCTTTACCTGAAGAGATTAGGGAAAAGAGCAAAAGGGAAATTGTGACTTACTTTTCCTATTCATTTTTTTATTTTTTATTTTAAAAACCCACCTGCTTCCCTGCCAAGGTGGTTTGCAGGATAAACGCCCCCTCGATTCCCATTCAGTTCGGGTGCTTCAATCTTTATTTATTATCCCACCTTTATTTTTGATTTTACAAATACGCCAAGGTGGCGAACATATCCAACGCGCCTATTTTCCTCATAACAACCTTGCGAGGCAAGGTGGGTTAGGCTGATGGAGAATGTCTGGCCCAAAGTCACCCGGTTGGCTTTTCTGCCTAAGGCGGGACTAGAACTCACCGTCTCCTGGTGATTTTTCCGAAGTCACCCAGCTGGCTTTTATGGCTAAGATGGGACTAGAACTCACCGTCTCCTGGTGATTGGCCCAAAGTCATCCAACCGGCATTTCTGCCTAAGGTGGGACTAGAATTCACTGTCTCCTGGTGATTGGCCCAAAGTCATCCAGCCAGCTTCATGCCTAAGGTGGGACTAGAACTCTCCATCTTCTGGTGATTGTCCCAAATATACCTAGCCGACTTTCATTCTACGGCAAGACTAGAACTCATTGTCTCCTGCTGATTGGCCCAAACTTACCCAGTCGGCTTTCATTATAAGGCAGGACTAGAACTCACTGTCTCCTGGTGATTGGCCCAAACTTATGCAGTTGGGTTTCACTCAAATTCACCATCTCCCGGGGATTGGCCCAAAGTCACCCAGGCGGCTTTCACGCCTAAGATGGAACTAGAACTCTCAGTCTCCTGGTGACTGGCCTAAAGTCACCCAGCTGGCTTTCATGACTAAATCAGGATTAGAACTCATAGCCTCCCGCTTTCTAGCCTGGTGTCTTAATCACTAGTCAGAACCGGCTCTTTATGGCATTGTAAGCCACCCAGAGTGATTTTGGATTGTGAGACTGGAGGCACCTAAATTTAATAAATAAATGCAGAATCAGATATGGCTCTTTTGGCCCTGTAAAGCTGGCTTGTGTGTTTTAATAAACAGAAAGACAGAGTATGAACTAATCAATGAAAAGGGGGATAAATGCTTCGCAATCGACTCATTCAGAAATATATTCTCAATTTCCTGGTCTAATTTTTGCTGTTGAGGTTTCTTGGTTATCTCTTTATCCTGCCACTAACCAGGTCCAATCCTGATTAGTGCAACTTTTTCAAGATCAGCTGGCTAGGGACGATCACCTAGACAATGAGAGAAGCAACCTAGAACTAAGGAGAAACTTCCTGACAGCGAGAACAATTAACCAGTGGAACTCCTTGCCTCCAGAAGCGGTGAATGCTCCAACACTGGAGGTTTTTAAGAAGAGACTGGACAGCCATTTGTCTGAAATGGTATAGGATTTCCTGCCTGAGCAGTGGGTTGGACTAGATGACCTCCAAGGTCCCTTCCTCCTCCTCCTTCTTCTTCTTCCTTCAGCTAGACAAGTACATTTGTCTCTTTGCACGTTTTCTCTGAAAAGCATTAGAGAAGCAGTTCACCGCTGCCTTTTTCTGAATTATTGTTTTCAACCTGAGTAACTTTAACTGAAGTTGTGGTGGTTAAGAAACGCCAATTTAGGTTATGGCCTTGGAATATGTTGCTCCGTTTCCTGGAGAAGCAACGGATCCACAAAAATTGGAAAAAAAATATTTGTCCAGGATCTAAGAGAGATGAATATAAAACATAGGTAGAGTTTTGACATTTCAAGCTTATTTAGAGACCCGAAGTTTTGACATTTCAAGCTTATTTGGAGACCCGAAGAGCTATCTTTCGGGTCTCCAAATAAGAAGAGGGGGAAAAAAGCAGGTTGAATTTCGTTTAGCAAAGAACCAACTGGACTAGAAGACCTCCAAGGTCCCTTCCAACTCTTGTCACTTTGTTATTCTTGCTCAACCGAATTAATCTGGGTTTGTAGTACTCTTGGGAGCCACAAATAAAATCAAAGCCGCTGAGTTCACACCATTACGCGAAGCCTGAATCAAGGCCACCGGCTCTGTTCAACAAACCACAGCTAGCGTCAATAAAGGAGAATATTTTGTGACTCGGGGTTGAAATTAAGACATCCCGGATGCTCTCTGCGCTCCGTAGTTTCCTTGCAGACGTTTCGGGACCCAACTAGGTAACATCATCAGTGCAGAGTTTCCATCTTGTGGAAACATACTGTTGTGATTCAGGGTCAGCCTGTGGGTTCGGCAGTTGGGTCGGACGACTCAGAGGAGGAGGAGGGGGGTGTTGAAGACCTTGCTGATGAGAGCCCTCAGCCAGGCCCCTCCCACTTGGTCACCACGGAGACCCAGCTGTGTGAGCCTGACAGCGTGGATGAAGATGACCCACAGCTGGCTCTGTTCAAGGACGCCCGACGCAGGAGGCAGTCAATTAGGAGTAAACAGAGGAAGGCAATGGGGCTTCTCGGAAGGAGGCAGAGAGAAGCCACGCCCTGAACTCTATATAAGGGGAATGTCTGGGAGGGCTGGTTTGCTGAAGGCAACCGCTCGGATAGTTCATGTTTCTTAAAGCTCCTGTTTCTTGGTTTGTCTTGTTCCGTTTGTTTTTGTAGTAATAAATTTGGCAGGCGAAATTCCAGCCTCTTACCTTCTTGAAAAAGGGGTTGTCCCTGCCTTTTCTGCAGGGCCGGTAGCAGGCTGGTACAGAACACATACTATCATTGCAAAAAAATATATATATCTTGCAACTGAAAAACAACAACAACCCTGCAGTTAGGTTAGGAGTTCATTTAGCTCTTCCTGTTTTGCATCTGCCAGCTTCGTTACCTGACTGGGCAACATCTTCAGTGCTAGAAAGTAGCAAGGAAGAAAACGCTCCCATCAGCGCTGGCAGGGCAGCCCCTTTGTATATAAAAAGGGAGAAGATCCCACCTCCTTCTAGCACGGATGTTGTTAGCTAAGACAGGTAAGGAAACGTCTGCAAGAAAGCCATCAAACTCACAAGAACACCAACAGCCCACGTCTCTCCATCTCTCTATCTTGGACTAATCAAGGACCCACCAAGAGCATTCCCCGCCAACACTGTTGGTTGTATATAAACAGAGACACACACACCCCACTTTAACACTGATGATGTTACTTAAGACAGATAAGGAAACATCTGCAAGAAATCCACCATGTTCAGAGAGCACCAAGGACCCCACTGTCCTCCTCCTCTCCTGCTATTTTCTGCTCTTTATCCTCCTGGCTCTCTTTCCCCTCCCCTCCACAAACCCCACCTAGCACTGATGATGTTCCCTAGCTGGGCAATGAAACGCCTGAAAGAACACAACCAAGCTCAGAGAGCACCAAGGACCCCACAGTCCTCCTCATCCTTCCCTTCCTCCTCCTCTCTGCAAAAAAACCCCCTCCCTTCTAGCACTGATGACGTTCCCTAGTTGGGTCATGAAACGTCTGCAAGGAAACCACCCAGCTCAGAGAGCACCAAGGACCCCACAGTCCTCCTCATCCTTCCCTTCCTCCTCCTCTCTGCAAAAAAACCCCCTCCCTTCTAGCACTGATGACGTTCCCTAGTTGGGTCATGAAACGTCTGCAAGGAAACCACCCAGCTCAGAGAGCACCAAGGACCCCACAGTTCACCGCTGAGTTACAAATATTCTCTTCTTTCAGCCATGCTCTTCATGGGGTTGAGTCTAAAAATGGCTTCTCCCAAGGCAAGAAAAGAGGTTCACACAGATAACTTTTAAATACACGTTCTAAGAGCGAGAGGAAGGGACGCGGTGGCTCAGTGGGTTAGGACGCTGAGCTTGTCGATCAGAAGGTCGGCAGTTTGGCGCGTCGAATCCCGAGTGCTGCGTAACAGAGTGAGTGCCTGTTACTCGTCCCAGCTTCTGCCAACCTAGCAGTTCGAAAGCACGTAAAAATGCAAGTAGAAAAATAGGGAGCACTCCAGTGGGAAGGTAACAGCGTTCCGTGCGCCTTTGGCGTCTAGTCATGCCGGCCACGTGACCACGGAGACGTCCTCGGACAAGCGCTGGCTCTTTGGCTTTGAAACGGAGATGAGCACCGGCCCCTAGAGTTGGAAACGACTAGCACGCATGTGCGGGGGAACCTTTACCTTTACCTTTAAGAGCGAGAGATCGAGCGAGCAATGAAACCTTAGCAAGGTTGCATCAAATAGCTATATGCTTTTAGTTGGTGGGATGTCTGCCTTCCCTAGATAAAATCTACTGGGGGCTGAGCAAAGTTAAAAAAATATATAGGCAATCCTTAACTTACAACCATTCATTTAGGGACCATTCGGTTACAACAGCACTGGGGGGAAAAATGACCTATGGCTGTTTTTCACTCTTATGGGCCATCACCAGTCCACAGGATCAAAATTCAGGCACCTGGCATGTACTTACGACTGTTGCGTTTCCCAGGGCCACCTAATCACATGTATCTTTCCCAGCCGGCTTCCGACAAAGTCAATGGGGGAAGCCAGATTAGCTTAACAACCACGTGATTCACTTAACAACTGCAACGATTTGCTTACCAACTTACCAATTATTTTGCTTAGCAAGTGAAATTTGTGGTTATAAGTCAAAGACTATTTGTGACCCACGTAGATAAGAATATCTTAACTTATTGGGTTTATAAGAAAACTCCCCACTTCCTAATGCCTACTCTGATGACGCTGACAGTGGATCAGTGAAAGCTAAGACAGTCGATTTTTAGATTTCATTTTTATGGTTTTCAAACAATAAACAGCTGTTTTATAATTAATTATCCCAGAGTTCAAGGATTTTATACCATTGCACAGATAAGAATATAGTATCCACCTGGTTGTTGGAAGTGAGGCAGCACACATGTATGTTATTATTACAATTTTAGTTTCAACCCTAACCCCACAACAAAAAAATAACTTTTTGAGCTGAACTCTCAGTGACTTTATCAATGCACCCAAGTAGTTTTCCTAGAGAAGAGGCTTGCCACTGCCTTTTTTTCAAAAATATTTTCTCTGAACTTCCCAGTCTAGTTTACAGGGTAGTCCTCGACTTACGACCACAATTGAACCCAACATTTCTGTTGCTAAGCGAGACATGAGTGAGCTTTGCTCCATTTTACGACCTTTCTTGCCACAGTTACTAAGTGTATCACTGCCACTGTCAAGTTAACAACATGGTTGTTAAATAAACCTGGCTCCCCCATTGTCAGAAGATTGCAAAAGGGGATCATGTGACCTTGTGACGCTGCAACGCTCATAAGTACATGCCAGTTGGTAAGCCTCTTAATTTTGATCACGTGACCGTGGGGAGGCTGCAACGGTCGTGCGAAAAATGGTCGTAAGTCACTTTTTCAGTGTCACTGTAATTTCAAATAGTAACTCAACAAATAGTTGTAATTCAGGGACTAGCTCTATAGCCCCGGGAGCACAGCCCTTACTTAGATAAATTGGTCTCCCACTTAACTGCTAACCAGGTCCAACTAAGCGTAGCATTTGTTTCGGAGATCACCTTGATGCTGCAACCAGTTAAATTATCATATTTCAAAGTCAATTTAAAAAAAATGCAGGTTGGGCAACATAGAATGTTTATTAATATAAAAAGCGTTTATCAGATTTAATACTGCAAAAGTAAAGCTGGCATAATTTTCTGAGGTTCCGTTACAAAAGATTGTGCTTCATTTTAAAATAAGCCACAATAATTAGGGAAAAAATATTAAGGGGTTTTGCAACAGGGCGGGGGGGGGGGGGGAGCAAATTTAAGATTACTTAAAATTTGGGGAGTAAAAATGATGGTTGGGGAGGGGGGAGGGGTTTCCCTCTGTTCAAACGTAACGCAAAGCAACGCAGCCGAGCAAGTCTGACAATATTCCAAAGTGTGGTTGAAAAACTGGGGGATACCGGGTGTGTTTTTCTAACACGTCCGAGAAGGCCTAAAAACTCTCCCTCGGTCCTCCGAGTTCAGGTTTATTCAATGGAAGAATGTCCCCAGCTTATTAAGTAGCTCGGCGGCAGACTTGAAATTCAGAACGTTGGCGGAGAACATCCTAAGCTGCTTCTGCAATTGTTTCATGGTGGAAGTGGTTGGCTTTTTCCTGTAAGACACCTCGCTTAACAGCTTGTCTGCTAAGTAGTGAAGCCACAGAACATTGCTATGGGGGAAATAATCGGCCCAGTTGTTTGCGTTCTCTTCCCTCATCTGTCTATAAATATCAAACTGGTAATCCCCTCTCCCTTGGAATACTTCCTCGTCGGTGGAAAGGTCGCAAAACACTGTTAAACCGTCCCTCTCCAGCCTGGAAAATGTATAATCTATTATGTTCACCAGAATGCCTTGAGTAGGAAGGACGTGGACTTTCCCATTCAAGGTAACGGTCACCTCTTTCAAGCTGGTTTTCCTCACCAGCACATTGCCCCAATGTAAGTCTCGGTGTTCAAAGCGGAGGGCTTCCTCAGCTACGGCCAGCGAAGCCGTGACCTGGTGCAGGATGCTCTTTGCCGAAGCCACCGAACTCAGCTGCCGGCTCCTCATGTTCTCCAGATCCGTGCCTCCAAATTCAAATTCCAGGACCATAAACAGCTGCTGGTCACTGAAGAAATCAGGCCGGTTGTTCTCCGATTGCCTCAGCCGGTGGTATTCGTCCCAGGCGTTCAAGAAGTGCTGGGGGTATGTGCCTTGGACACAATGAATGGAATACAACCGGATAAAGCCCGATGTTCGGTTAGCCTCCTCGTCGGCGAGGAGACTCAGTTCTTTGGAAATGATGATCTCCGGCAAGATTTCGGTGAAAGTTTTCTGCGGCTCGCCGTTGACTCGCTCGCTCCCTTCAATCGGGATTATCTTTAAAGCCACGGTCCCCCTCTCGGTCTCGGTCTTGAAAACCTCCCCAAAAACCCCTTCCCCGATCTTCTCGCACTTTGGCATCTTCTCTCTGGAAAGCCACTCCTCAAACGAGACCGGCCCCTTCTGCTGGCATTCTCGGTAGACCTTCTCAGCGTCCGTCAAGGTCATCTCTGACATGGAGAGAGACGTCATGGAGGACAGCAACACCATGGAGGAAGACGGACAGATGGAGTAGCCCAGCTTTTGGGTGAAAGGGGTATTACAAGCCTTGGGAAGAGGAGATTGGGCCAAGTAAATGCTGGCAGCGCTGCCGTTCAGGCTTTCGGCTTCCGAGAGGATTTTTTTCTTCTTGTGGAGGGAAAAAGACGCCCGGATTCTCCGCCACAAGCCGGAATTCTTGAGGGAGGAGTCCAAAGGCAGGAAAGAGACAGAAAGGTGGTCTTCGATCTCATTCCACTTCAGCCGCTCCTGCAGGAGAGAATCCACCTGCGGCTTCCAGGCCCTGTTCTTCTTGTGTGCCGCTCGATCCACTTTCTGGCGTCCCCAACGTTTAGAACTGAAGCCACTAATGCAAGCTTTTCGGCCAGTACTTCCAGGATTACAATTGGGAGCTACTTGGTGGTTGTTCCTGGAACTGGAGGTTTTAGGCAGGATGTGGGGAGTCTGGGACAGGAAGAGCTTTTTCCCCTTCAAGGAACGGGAAGCTTTTTGCTTTCTGGTGGACTGATTAGCCAACCAGTTCAAAACCACCTGGTCATCCAGTACCACCATTGGCTGGAACTGGGGGCTGTTTGAAACAACACCGCGGAAGCTCACTCCTTCCGAAAGCCTACCAAGCTCGCCAGCCATCTCCTCGGGAGCACCGACGACCTGAGGCAAGCTCAGCTCTCGCTCCCGTGCGAGGAAAACGGTCTCTTTTCGGGGGGAGAGCGCAATTTTACCATCCTGCATTTGGACTTGAACTTGGAAAACGCCGCGAACGGAACTCTGGGCCACTGGAGCACCCTCTTGATCGGACCCTTGGGCCGAAGCGTGCTCTGGTATGACCGGAGAGGCTTTCGTCTCACTCCAACACGGCAATGCGCTTCGGAAGGCACAGCCAGTCATTGCCCCGAAGCATTCCGGACGTGCAGGTCCCACTAAGGAACCGTCCTGCGGCGACCTCCGGGCACGTCGTCTGGCTTCCTCCTCCATCTCCTCCTCCATGCTGAAGAGGTCCAAAGAGTCCCCCATCTCCGGCGTGTCCAACGTCAGCAGGCTCAGCTCCGTGAGGACCTCATGCTGGGACTTCAGGCTGCCTTCTCGGAACAACTCCCACGGGGGGCAGCGGCGGCAACGACAACCTGGCGGGTGGGAGACGGGGCTGCGGGGCTCCTCCTCCTCCTCCTCCTGGAGGGTCCAAGCCCTCCTGGCCCCCACCGGGCTCAGGAGGGGCAACTCAGGGGTGCTGCAGAGCAGAGGAGCCCCCCGCAGGCCAGCGGGGCCAGGCGGGGGTCCCTTCTTGGGCCGGCGACAGGTGACGTGCCTGCAGAGGGGGCTGGGGGGCACGAAGGGGCCGCCGCCCTGGCTCCCTGTGGGGGGAGGCCGGTTCTCCTTGGGGGGGCCCTGTTTCTTCTGCTTCTTCTTCTTCTTCTTCTTCCCCCCTGTTTTGGCGGGAGGCTTCCGGGCCTGGCGGGGCCTGGCGGGCGGGAGGAAATCCGAGTCGTTGTCGGGGCAGGCGGCCAAGGAGGGCGAGGAGCAGGAGGCCCCCGCGGAGGAGCTGGTGCTGAAGAGGCGCTTGGGGTCGGCCGGGGGCGAGATCCAAAGGGCCGCCCGCGGCAGGAGCCTCAGCCCGCCCTTGCCTCCCGCTCGTCCTCTTCCTCCTCCTCCTCCTCCTCCTCCGCGGCTGGCTCGCCCCCTCAGCCCCGCGTAGGTCCTCAGCAACCGCGGCCGCACTTGCTCCATGCGAGCGGAGCCTCCCGGCCTGCGGAGACACGGCAAAGGGGAGGGCCGGACGGAGGCGGACCAGGACCCGGCCCCGACCCTCCCCGGCCCCCTCTTCTCCGGTAAGGCCTCCCGGCCCTCAGCGAGGCCGAGCGGGGCCTCGGAAGGCCGCGCCCGCCGCCATTTCAAATCCAGCTCTCGCGAGGAGAGAGGCGGGTCTCGCGAGAGGCCGGCAGTTTTTTTTCCCCCCTCTCACTCTCTCTTCCTCCCACCTCCTCCTCTTCCCCCGCGCGCGCGTTCGCGCGGCGCGAAAGCGCGGCCGCTCGGTTCTCGCGAGACCCGCGCTGAGCAGCTGATAGAGCAGGGGTCTTCAAACCTGGCCTTTTTATGACTTGTGGACTTCAACTCCCAGAATTCCTCAGCCAGGCACGCTGGCTGAGGAATTCTGGATGTTGAAGTCCACAAATCACAAAAGGGCCAGGTTTGAAGACCCCCTGGGCTTAGGGTATTGTTTCTGGATGGCTGGGGAATTCTGGGAGTTGAAGTCCATCCATGCTGACAGGAATTTTAGGTGAAGCCCATCCATGCTGACTGGGGAATTCTGGGAGTTGAAGTCCACAAGTCATAAAAGGACCAAGAGACCCGCGCTGAGCAGCTCATAGAGCAGGGGTCTTCACACCTGGCCTTTTTTTATGACTTGTGGACTTCAACTCCCAGAATTCCTCAGCCAGGCACGCTGGCTGAGGAATTCTGGGAGTTGAAGTCCACAAATCACAAAAGGGCCAAGTTTGAAGACCCCCTGGGCTTAGGGTATTGTTTCTGGATGGCTGGAGAATTCTGGGAGTTGAAGTCCATCCATGCTGACAGGAATTTTAGGTGAAGCCCATCCATGCTGACTGGGGAATTCTGGGAGTTGAAGTCCACAAGTCATAAAAGGACCAAGTTTGAAGACCCCTGTCATAGAGGAAAGAGGGGAAGCGTGGCTCGGCGTCGTCGTGACGTCCGGTTTGGGATTGAGAAATGGGGAGGGGGGTGAGAGGAAAAAAAAAAAACGTCCTCCATTTGAGTGGTCAAAGGGGGGATTTTTGCTTCACGGCGGGCAAGGCTTCAAAACACCGGTGTTAGGCCGGTCAAATCCAGCAGGGCACATGCAGAGAGCACGCCTGGATTCACTTAATGACCACACGATTCACTTAACAACCCTGGCAAGAGAAGCCGTGAAACCAGGGGCGACTCGCTTATCAACCGCCTTGTACGGCGATGGAAATGGTGGTCCCGATCCTCGTCCTAAGTCGAGGACTTGCAACTGGACGGAACCCTGTGGAATCGTAGCTTGCAAAGCCCGGTTTGCGGGTAGTCCCTGACTTACAATCGTTCCTTTCGTGACCGTTCAAAGTTGCAATGGCGCCGAAAACTGATTTCTGACCGTTTTTCACACTTAATGGCCGCGGCAGCCAGATTTGCTTTCCATGCCATAATTGCAGTGATTCACTTAACAACCGTGGCGTGAAATTGTCGTCAAACGGGGCAAAACTCCGTTAGCGGCTGTCTTACTGAGCAAGAGGAATTTGGGGCTCAGTGGTGGTCGTAAGTCGAGGATCGCCTGCATTTAAAGAGGACTTGCCTGGTTTACATGCCAGCTTGTTCTCCTGAAGCCCTCCGTGTCCAGAGACTCTGAAAGACCTGCTGAAGATTTGCGCCAAAGCTCACTGCTGCCTGAGGACCACTTTCATTATATATATATTTCTTTCCTTTTTGGAAGCAGCTTTCTTCAGCAGGAAAAAGAATGAAGCCGAAAGAAGAGAATAGAATGGAATGGAATAGGAATAGGAGTAGAGATGGAATGGAATAGGGACCATGGATGGAACGCAACTGAAGGAATGGAATGGAAGAGAATGCAGAATAGATGGAATACAATAGAATAGAATAGAATAGAATTAAAGTAAGAATAGAATAAAATAGAAATATAGAATAGAATAGAAAATATGGCCTAGAATGGAATAGAATAGAATAAAAAATATATATATAGAATGGAATGGAATAAAATAGAATAGAATAGAATTAAGAATAGAATAGAAATATAGAATAGAATAGGAATAGAGTAGAAAAGAATGGAATGGAATTAAAATTAGAATAGAATAGAAGAAAATATAGAATAGAATAGGAATATAGAATAGAATAGAATAGAAAATATGGAATAGAAAATATGGAATAGAATAGAATAGAATTAAAGTAAGAATAGAATAGAATAGAAATACAGAATAAAATAGGAATAGAGTAGAAAAGAATAGAATGGAATTAAAATAAGAATAGAATAGAATTAGAATTAGAATAGAATTGAATAGAAAATATGGCCTAGAATGGAATAGAATAGAATAGAAAAAAATATATAGAATGGAATGGAATAAAATAGAATAGAATAGAATTAAGAATAGAATAGAATAGGAATAGAGTAGAAAAGAATAGAATGGAATTAAAATTAGAATAGAATAGAAGAAAATATAGAATAGAATAGGAATATAGAATAGAATAGAATAGAAAATATGGAATGGAATAGAATAGAAAATATGGAATAGAATGGAATAGAATAGAATAGAAAATATGGAACAGAATTGAATATATAATTGAATTGAACAGAATAGAATAGAACAACAGAATAGAATAAGGAATTGAACTGAACAGAATAGAACAATAGAACAGAATAGAATAGAATATATAATTGAACAGAATAGAATAGAATAGAACAACAGAATAGAATAGAATATAGAATTGAACAGAACAGAATATAGAATAGAATAGGATAGAATAGAATAGAAAACGTTATTGTCACTTTAAATGTATACTAATCAGCATAAATTACTGCTAAGCTTGTAAGCTGCTCTGAGTCTTCGGAGAAGGGCGGGATACAAATGGAATTAAAATAAAAAAATAAAAATTAAAAAATTAAAATGAAATTTTGCTTTCTTCAACTCATAAAATACCATTATGCATATAACCCCCACACACACACACATACACACATGACACAAAGAAACATCAAGACAGATGGCATAAGGAACAAGAAATCTAATTTTCAGAGACCGGCCAATGGAAGAAAGGGGGTGGTGGTTTCCCCACATATCTTCACCCCACCTCACTTTCCTCCAGCTGCAGCCCTGCCTCACTTGTTTGAAAAGAAAGACTAGGGGTGACACGTTACAGTATTCCAGCACTGTATTTGAGGGGCTGCCCCAAAGAAGAGGGAGTCAAGCTCTTCTCCAAAGCAGCTGAAGGCAGGAGAAGAAGCAACGGATGGAAACTAGTCAAGGAGAGAAGCAACCTGGAACTAAGGAGAAACTTCCTGACAGTCAGAACAATTAACCAGTGGAACAACCTGCCTCCAGAGCTGGTGAATGCTCCAACACTGGAGGTTTTTAAGAAGAGACTGGACAGCCATTTGTCTGAAATAGTATAGGGTTTCCTGCCTGAGCAGGGGGTTGGACTAGATGACCTCTGAGGTCCCTTCCAGCTCTATCCCGAATTTGAATTTGAGAAGCAAGCCTTTAAGCGCCAGATCTGCAGCGGCAATGTTTTAGAAGAGGTTGGCTTTCCTGCTGTGCTGGCTGTACGGAAAAGGGTTGTTTCCTTGGAAGCTTCTTCATTGCAGCATCCCTTCGAGCATCCAACGCACTCCTCCTCCGTCATCTGCCCAAAATGGATCAGGTCTCCTGGAGAGCCTTGTGCTTGTCGCTTTTTGATTACAAAACCGAAAAGTATGTCATTGCAAA